>NW_006204113.1:3119432-3123370 GCF_000334495.1 Tupaia belangeri chinensis
CCTCTCTGTCTCTCCCACCCCTGTTTCTCTCTAATAAGTGCACATGCTCTCTGGCAATTAAAAATATAATTTGGGGGGCCAGCAGGTAGAGTGGTGGTAAAGATGCTGGACTTCCACATGGCTGGTTGGAGTCTGGACCTGGCGGCTTGAAACTCATGCCAGGCATGTGCGTGCCCCAAATCCCGGGAGAAGGGATTGTGGTCTGGCCATGCCTCCGAGGAGTGACTTCCTACGTTCCCTCTCACTGTTTCTTTCTGTCTCTCTGGTGAGCACACATGGCCTATGGCAAAAATCGTAATAATAATAATAGTAATAATTTTTTTTTAAGTTTATTTAGTTTTTCCCACGAGTGAGAGAGAGAGAGACAACACTCATCTCAGGAGGGTTATTGATGTTGCAATCCACCCATGGCCTTGGCCAGTCCAGGATCATGGGCGCGTGTGCGTGGTGTGTTCCGGAACGTAAACCCAGAACCTTCTCATGCAGGTGGGCCTTGCAGAACATTGTGTTTTACCACTGCACCCTGTCTGACCCTGTGAATGTATTTTAACTTGCATCATGAGTGTAACCTGGGCCTCCCATGTGGCTGTGGTATCACACAGTGGTACTAGGGAAAAAAAAGTGTATCCAACCTACCAAACCCAGGAATTCCTGTCTATTCATACTTAAATTAGTTTAAAAAATTTAATTTAATTTATTACTATTATTATTATTATTATTATTAAACTTTCTAGTCTTCAGAGAGAGACAGGTGGGGAGGGGGAGTGAGAAAACAAGCTGCCAGGTCTGGACTCGAACCGTGGTTGGCCATGTGGGAGTCCAGCACCTTAACCACCACCACACCACCTGTTGGCCCCAATACTTAATGTTTAATAGCATAGGCCCGGAGTCAGATTTACTGGGATTGGTTCCCAGATCCCTTACCCCGGCTGTGTGACCTTGGGCAAGCCACTTAGTGTTTCTGAAGCCCAGATTTGTCCTCAGGAAAACCTAGGGCCGGTCACATCCTTCCTACCTGGTAAGCTTGCCGTGAAAATGAAAGCGGTTGGGGCGCAGGACCCCCAGCTCTGCCTGCCGAGGACAGTGCAGGGAGTGACCTCACCCTTCGACCTGTACAGCTCCCGGGAGACGAGAACGTGTTTTCCGTGTCTTGTTTTGTACACCGGTGTGTGTGCACGGCACTTGTCCACGTGTGGCTCCTGGTCTCCGGGTCAGGGAGGCTCATCCCTCCCCCTCCCATGCCACCTGGAGCCGGGATTACCTGCGTGTGCTCACAGGTGTGTGAGCGCGCCCACGAGTGTGTCGTTGGGAGTCCACACGTTTTCTGCCCCCGGGCTGGATTTCTCCTGGCCCACTGTCTCCATCTTTTCTCCTGTCAGCCCTCGGTGCTGCCCCACTCCGGGATTGGCAGGGGATCTGCTCCCCTAGGGCCTCCCTGTGGCTGGGGCCTCGGGAATGTCGCCCCAGGGCCCGAGTACCTCCACCGTATCTGCCCAGAGACACTGCTTTCTGGGCCTTTCCCCAGGGCCCCGGGACCCCAACTGGGACGGGTAGGAAGGGAGCTGAGGCCCTGCGGTTGGCCCATGGGTGCTGGGGTTGGGATGGGGAGGGACTCAAAGGAGAAGCTCTGAGCAGCGGCTGGGCACGGCAGGTTTCTAACCACGGCTTTGTTGTGACTCGTTGGCACACGGCGGTGAGTTTTCACGTGTGTACGCGCCCGTGACATGGTCACCACAGTCAAGATCATGACCCGTCCTTCGCCCCCATGGCTGCCTGTGCCTCTGGGTAACTCCCCCGCCCCCTCCCTGCCATTTCAGCCCCACTTGCCTTCTCTCAGAGCTCTCAGCCCTTCCTACCAACCATCTTTCTCCCTGGTATGACCCATCCTCTGCACTATCCAGAAGTCAATTCGCTTCTTCCAGGAAGCCTTCCCAGACTGCATCTCCTCTGAGCAAGCCCAGCCCTCACAGCCTGATGGCTTTGAAGGCCCCTGAGTGTCCAGCCTTTCCAGTCTTGTTTCCTTGGTGGGCAAGGCCAGCTCCTCCTTTTGTCACCCCACCCAGGACGGGTGGCCTGTAGGAGGCTGTGCACAGGGCGTCCGGGTGGCTGTATGTGGCGATTAGTGTCTGGGGCCCTCTGGGGAAGCACGAAAGGTGCAAAATGGTCCTCCCGGCGTGCTTTCCCTCTCCCCTGACTCCCGGTCTCCCCTCTCCTTCCTGGAAGGGTGGGCGGTCTGGTGCTGACCCGGCTCCCTGCGTTAAGGTCCTGCTGTGGAGGAACCTGAGTCTGAGACACCCAGAAGGCCTCTGTCACAGTTCGTGGCCTCCTCCTCTCTCGCCTTTGCCATCCTTCAAGACTTTCTTTCCCGAAGATGACAGGAGAGCTGGGGGGCTGCAGTTCCTGAACCTGGGGCGCAGGTCTGAGGCTGCATCCTAACGCTGCCAGAGCCACAGGGTAGAGGCCACCCGATGGCGGGGAGGGGAAGCGTCCACACTGTCAGCCAGTTAGTGACAGACACAGCCACCCCACCCTGGTTCCTGGACTCCAGCCACATGCGTGTGACGTGTCTTCCCCTCAGCCAGGCCCTGCCCCGTACTCTGTCGTTTTGGGGTGTAGTAGAGCTCTCTGTGGAAGAAAGTGGCATGCAGCCCAGGAGGTCTCGAGGCAGATCCTGGGTGAAGCGGAGCCCCCTGTGTCTAGGGCATGGCAGGCCTGGGCAGCAAAAGCGGGCAGGAAGCCTGGGCAGGGAGGGAAGGGAGGCGAGGGCCGTGGCCCTGGGGCCAATGCTGCAGAGGCAGGCAGGCTCTAAGGCTCCTCCCTCTCCTTCGCCTCCTCCAGGAGGCCTTCCTGAGGAGTGACCTGCGGCTTGTCACTTCTGGCACTTAGCACAGTGTGGCATTTTGTACTGTGGCTTCTGTCCACGTCTCTCTCCCTCCTGCACTGCTGGCTTCCTGAGGACAGAGTCCACGCTGTTCTGCGTCTGTCTCAGCAGTGCCGAGTCAGAGCTCGCTCTTCAGCAGATGTGGAGTAGAGACCACTGACTAAGATAAACGAATCAACAAGTTAACAGTGGTGGTAGTGACGGTGAATGGTGGGGAGGTGGTGATGAAGGAAAGATGAGGCAGGTGGTGGTGAAGGTGACGGGTGAAGGAGGACAGATGGAGATGAGAGCTGATGGGGGAAGAACAAGGACAGGCTGTAGTAGAGGTGATGGTTGAGGTAGGAGGTGGAGGAGGTGATGGGTGGAGGAGGGTAGGCTGTGGTGGAGGTGATGGGTAGAGGATGAGTGTAGGTGGTAGAGGTGAAGGTGATGGGTGAAGGAGGGGGGTAGGCTGTAATAGAGGTGATAGTTGAGGTAGGAGGTGGAGGAGGTGATGGGTGAAGGGGGGGATAGGCTGTGGTGGAGGTGATGGGTGAGTAGAGAGGGTAGTCTGTGGTGGAGGTGATGGGTGAGGGAGGGGGTTAGGCTGTGGTGGTGGTGATGGATGAAGGAGGAGAGTAGAAGGTGGAGGAGGTGATGGGTGAATGAGGAGGCTAGGAGGTGGAGGAGGTGACGGGTGAGGGGGGAGGGTAGGCTATGGTGGAGGTGAAGGATGAAGGGGGAGGGTAGGAGGTGATGAAGGTACCAGGTGAAGGAGAGGGGTAGGCTGTGGAGGAGGTGACGGGTGAAGGAATGGGGTAGGCTGTGATGGAGGTGACAGGTGAAGGAGGGGGGTAGGCTGTGATGGAGGTGAAGGAGGGGGGTAGGCTGTGGAGGAGGTGATGGGTGAAGGAGGGGTGTAGGCTGTGGTGGAGGTGTCGGGTGAAGGAGGGGCGTAGGCTGTGGTGGAGGTGTCGGGTGAAGGAGGGGTGTAGGCTGTGGAGGAGGTGAGAGGTGAAGGAGGGGGTTAGGCTGTGGTGGAGGTGACGGGTGAAGGAGGGGGGTAGGCTGTGGGGGG
>NW_006204113.1:3123692-3133907 GCF_000334495.1 Tupaia belangeri chinensis
GGAGGCTGTGGAGGAGGTGACAGGTGAAGGAGGAGGGTAGGCTGTGGAGGAGGTGTCGGGTGAAGGAGGCGGGTAGGCTGTGGAGGAGGTGATGGGTGAGGATGAGGGTAGATGGTCGAAGTATAACCCATCGGGAGTAGTGGGAGATGGTGCAGCGGGAGACACCAGAATGACTGGGAGTGGAGAAAGGTGGTGGCCACGGCGGTGTGTGGCCAAGATGGTGGTAGCCCTGTCCTCTGCCCTTCTCCAGGTCCAGCTCATGGACCATCAAGTTCTCAGACACTGTGGCCTGTTCCTTTGCAGACTCCATCGGGGGCCCCTTCCCTGTCACCTCTCACCGATGCCACCACAAGCAGAAGCACTGCCCGCCCGTGCTGCCCGGCGGGGGGCTCCCGGCCACACCGCTGCTCTTCCACCCGCACACCAAGGGCTCCCAGATCCTCATGGACCTCAGCCACAAGGCCGTCAAGAGGCAGGCCAGCTTCTGCAACGCCATCACCTTCAGCAACCGCCCGGTCCTCATCTACGAGCAAGTCAGGCTGAAGGTGGGCCTCCTCCCCTCCCCCCCGCCTCCGAACTTTCTCAGCCTCTGTTTGCCATCCCCAGCCTCCCCTGTCCCCTCTCCTGCCGCTCCCTGCCCTGTGTGATGGGAAGGAGGGGAGTGGGCCCGAGCACCAGCTCTCGCAGACAGAGAGCTGGAAGGCCCTGGGGAGGGAAGGGCTGGGTGGAGGGCTGGCAGCTGGGGCCTTGGGGGAGCCGGGCTGAGGCCGAGCCCTGCCGCCCAGATCACCAAGAAGCAGTGCTGCTGGAGCGGCGCCCTGCGGCTGGGCTTCACCAGCAAGGACCCGTCCCGCATCCACCCCGACTCACTGCCCAAGTACGCCTGCCCCGACCTGGTGTCCCAGAGCGGCTTCTGGGCCAAGGCACTGCCTGAGGAGTTTGCCAACGAGGGCAACATCATCGCCTTCTGGGTGGACAAGAAGGGCCGCGTCTTCTACCGCATCAACGACTCCGCCGCCATGCTCTTCTTCAATGGGGTCCGCACGGCCGACCCGCTCTGGGCCCTGGTGGACGTCTATGGCCTCACACGGGGTGTCCAGCTGCTTGGTGAGTGGCTCCTGGGGTGCAGAGTGCACCCTCAGCCTCCAGGCTCTGTCCCATCAGGCGTGGGTCCCGTCCCTGACGGGGGCACAGGGTTGCTCCAGGAGCCCCCATGGGGACTGCAGAAAGCTCCTGTCCTCCAGGCCACGCTCGGGCAAGTGGAGCCTGAGGTTTCTGCCTCCGCTGCCCCCAGGTTGTGCCTTTACTCACTGCGTGATCGTCAGATCATAAATGGCAGCCCTGAAGACCCGCACCCAGGAAGTACTGAAGGCCGATCATGATAACCGTGTTTGTCGGGTGCTCACCATGGGTGGGGTGCTTTGTCATGGCCCTCTCACGGCAGCCCTGCAAGGCGGACTCACTCCTGGGCCCATGGGGGTAGAGATTCAAGTTCAAGAAGCTCGAGGCGCAGGGCCCAGCAGACGCAGCCTGAGGGTGGTGGAGCCGGTGTTCTGCCCGAGTTTGGCCGGCTCTTAGCCTGGGCTCTGATGCCTCCCCGGAGGAGGGTTCCAACCGCACCCTAGTGCTCTTTTGCAGAGACAGTGGATGAAAGGGGCAGGGGTGTGGCACAGTGGTTAAGGCGCTGGACTCCCATGTAGCCAACTGTGATTTGGGTCCTGTACCTGGGGATGTGAAAATCATGCCGAGTGCATGTGTGCATGCCCAGAATCCTGGGAGGAGAATGAAGGAGGAGTGTGGCCATCGTCCTGAGGGGTGCTCTCTTACTTTCCCTCTCTGGCGAGCACACACACTCTATGGCATAAAGTTAAGAAAAAAAATAAATAAAATAAAAACAAGGGCAGGAGTGGACAGCAGAAGGACTGGGGGACTGACTCACCCAGCTGCTCCCAGACCTCCTGTCTGAGCCAGGCTCTTTCTGGGGAGCAAGAGGACATGTATGTTATGGGGGCTGAGGAGGAGCATGCGGGGTAGCCCAGAGCTCTAAGGCATCAGGCTTCTCAGCAGCGGCACACATGCCAGGGCTGGGGAGGGCCTCGGAGAATCTCAAATTCCTAGGGTCACTCAGTGAGGTGGTGGTTGAGGCGGGACTGGAACCAGGGTCACCTGACTCCTAGGCCAGGGTCCTCCCCACCTTGCTGTCCTCGTGCACTGGCACTCCAGGGCCAGGCCCGCCCGCATGAGCCTCAGCTTCCTTATGTGTAGAATGGGCCGGTGGGGAGATGAACTACGGAGCTGCGAGTGAGTGCTCAGGACGGTGCTAGGTGCCAGCACTTGCTCCCTCCGTCTCTCCACGCCCCCTCTCTGGAGAGAAAAATGGACGACGGTGGCTGGAAAACTCCTTTTCCCCTTTCCAACTTGAGTCTAGACACAATGAAGTTCTTTTCAAAACTACCTTTGAGTAGAAAGGCAGTGAAAGGAAAAACAACCAAGTGAGTAATCGTCAGAAGCCTGTTTGTTGAGTTCCAAACATCAGAAGGCTGTTTTATTTAATAGTTCGGGAACTTTCTGTTTCTCAGCTCCATAAAAGTGTTCCTGCACTCGGGATGACATGGTGCGAGCCTGGAACTGAGCTGTTCCGGTCGTGGCCGGTGACGAGGTTGGCGGAGGGACATCTGCTTCCCTTCGCCTTTGAGAGACCGGGCCGCCAGGCGAGGCAGGAAGGGTGGTGGTCACGCGCCCGAGCGGTGGAGACAGACCTGGTTTAGATCCTGGCCTCGCCCCGTGCTAGGTGTGGGACCTCAGTGTGCTCATCTGAGCAATGGGCGTCACTGCTTGCGGGCTCATTCCGAGCGCGCTCCCGTAAGCAGCTGCCAGTCGTCCTCGCCCGCCCCGGAGAGGGCTGTGCTCGAGCCCAGGGCTGAGTGAACACCTACCTGCTACCCCAAGGTCCCAGACTTTCAGACTCTGGGGTCCCAAAGCTTGAGTCTGAGTCTAACCCCTTCTGAGCTTCAATCTTCTGGTCTGCAAGGTGACTGAGTGACGGGGCCCACCCATGGGGTAGAAGTCGAGAATGTCTCTACTCAGGAGAAAGTCAGTCTTACTGGGGGATAGGTGGGTGAGGGGTGGGGGACAACATGTTTTGCTTTTTCCTAAGCAGAGGACACCCTTCATTATACTCCTCAGCCCTAAAGCCACCTCCTCCGTGAAGCCTTCTGGGGCAGAATTCCCTTCTCCATCCTGTGTCCCTCCACACGGTGCTTGCCATCCCCCGGTATGGAGGCACTGACCAGACAGGAGGACCGTGAGGGGCATTCCAGGTGTCACCCCGCTGGGCTCCTCTCCCCGGGAGGAGTCCTGTGCTTGGCCTGGACAGAACGCCGCGTGTTTGCAGTGGGCACCGAGAGTGGTGGGATGAGGAGTGGAGGGATGGTGACTTGCCAGAGGAAGGAAAGGGCAGATGGGTGGGGGGCTGAGGCAGACCACTGCAAAGGGGGGAGACGGAACAGACTCCCCAGACACGGCAGGGCCACCACTGAGAGCAGACGGTGCATTGCTGGGGGCGGGGTCACGGGACTTCACCCGCCGAGATGGTCTCCGCCGTGTTACCTCACCGGCCCTCAGCAGCCGGCCCCACGGGGTGTCTTTACCCCCACTTAGCAGGGAGGAACCTGAGGCCCACGGAAGGTCCGGCCATGTAGGGCTGCGGCAGAGCTGGGACTCGAACGGGATGTTCTGAAAGCAAAGGCCATGGCTTCCCGTCCCCCTCCAGCAGGTTTTAATTTACAAGGGCACAGGACGTCAGAGGTGAGGCCGGTGAGGGAGAACGGTGTCCAGGAGGGCTTTCTGGAGGAGGAGGACGTGGGGCTGGGCCTGCAGTTTCCAGGAGGGTCTGGGCAGGTGGGAATAAAGCGATAACGTGAGGCTTTCGGCCTGGGGCCAGGGCCCAGGTGGCCTGACCTGGCCCCATCCCGGTTTTGACTATAAATGGCTTTGCGTGGAGTCTTCCCTCTCCCTGACGCCGATAAGGCTGAGGCCCCAGCTGATTCCTGTCCAGCCGTAAATCACCGTAATCTCTGGGCATTTTCAAATGCTGACTGTGGCCCCTAAATTCAGTGAGCGGATTAAAATGTCTCTCCATTTTGTTCTTTCTAAAAGAAATTTTTTTAAACAGATCTGTCATAGAGACCTCTGAGGTGGGCACCTCCACTCCGCCTTCCTCTCCTCCCAGACTCTGTATAGTCCCAGGGTCAGTTTCCCGCCGGCCCCGGCCCACCCCACCTCTCTCTGTCCCTGCCTCTCCAGCCCTGTCTTGTAGGCCTCTCGTTCTCCTCCGTCCTGATTCCTCAGGCTCCTCCCCAGTTCCCCTGGTCTGCTGCTTCTGCTGCTACCCCTTCCCTAAAGAAAGCCACTGTGTCCTGTGGCTCTGAGATGGGCCGGTCTTTCCCAGGGTGACTGTCTGATCTTCAGGGGTTTCCTTCCCGGCCTGCCTTGGGCCCCTCTGTCTCTGGCTAGCACCTATGGCCAAAGGTGCCCAGACCTCACTGAGGCGTCTGGCACATAGTAGGTACGCAAGTCAGGCCATGGACGGATGGTCCGTGGACAGAGTGGAGGCAGGGGCCAGTGTCTCTCCTGACCGTCCTTGCCACCCTGCCCTGGCCATAACCCCAGCCTGTACTGGGGCGCAGGCCATGGCCCCAGCAAGCCTCTTCAGGCCTCCTAACTACCCCCGTTACGCTGGAGCTCAGAGAGTCACCCTCTTTCCTCGGGGCACCCTCGTCCAAGCCTGGATTGGTAGCTCCAAGAATAACAGCTTCCTACCTCCAGGAAGAGGGACCTGCTGGCAACTAAATAAACAGAAGTTTTTATGGGGCGATTAATACTCCCAGAGATAAGCTCCTCTCCCAGTTTTTCAAGGTCTCCCTGCTCCTCTCAGATGTGTTGACTCTGATGAGCAGCTGTGGGTCCTGGTGGAAGGTGAGTGAGCCGACTCACTTACAGGGTGCTCTGGAGCCTCCCTGTGTCCGCCACGGTCTAGGCTCTGTGTAGGAGAAGAGGGAAAGAATAGAAAACTCAGCCTCTCCTCTTGAAGAGTGTTTACACTGGAGGATGCACCACATAACTGCTCTGAGGTGGCCCAAATCCAATTCTGCAAGCAAGTGTGAGCTACAGAGTAAACTTGTGAGGGTGTAGCTGGGGAGCAATCTAGGAAGACTTCCTGTAGGAGGTGAGTTTCAAGCCAGGCACCAAGGGAGGTGTAAAGAACAGATTGGTTGAGGAGGGACAATTTTGGCCAGACAGGAGGGAGTGTGCACAGAGGTGAGGAATTAGCAGTCAGTAGGTGAGCAGATTCTTGAGGAGAAGGATGAAGCAGAGGTGAGCTCAGCACAGGCGTGGGTATGTATCTGCATGGCAAGGGATTGAGAGTCATAAGGTATTCTGGAAGGTTCCCAGCAGCTTCTGTGCTGTCAGGTTGCTCAATTCGAAGAGTCAGTGGGGCAGTGTAAAGCCCAGAGATGGGAAGAGGCCTGTCCAGATTCTCCTGGCTGGTCCTAAGCCAGGCTGAGCCTGGAATTCAGATCTCCAGGCTGATGCAGACATAAAGTCATAGTGAGGTGACCTGCTGGCACAACAAATAGTGGCTGAGCCCGGGAGGGCCCTGGGAGGGCATTCAGTGGGGACTCCCAAGTGTTCCTGGCATCCTGCTTCACCCTGCTGCACGCACGGACTCCCAGGTCTTGGTAAAAGACCCCCCTGCCCACTGAGGAGAGGTATGGGGACTCTCAGGTAGCCTTCCGAGGGCCAGGCTGCTATGGGGCAGGTCCTTTGGGGTGCTGGGCCAGCCTTGCTGCCTGGCTGGCCTGCAGAGGCCCAGGTCCCCTTGGAGATGCGGTCCTGGATGGGTCAGGTTCCCCTGTCCAGCTTGGCGTCACTCTGAGTATGAGCAATCCCCAGCCGAGGACCACACTGCCATCCGGGGCTTCCGCTTCCCAGGCTAAACCAATATTTACCCTCGGCCGCAGCTGCCAGGGGCCAAGATGCAAATATTAGTTTAAGGAGCCTGAGCCAGCTCTCGGGATGGGGAGGCAGCTGAGGATGCCGGTTATTTCCTCCTCTTTGACAATTTTCATTTCTTTTTTTTTTATTATTTGTTTTGTCAGAGGATGTGTGTGGCCACCAAGGAGAGAGAGAGAGAGAGAGAGAGGAAGAAACAATGCCCACAATGGGACATGGTCATGCTGCAATCCTTTTTCCTCTACTTCTTGGATTTGGGGCCTGTATGTTTTTCAAGTCTCTGGGATCAGGATTCGAACTGTAGGGCCATGTAGGATCTGTTCCCTATGTACTGCGTTTAACCACTGTGCTAGAGGGCTGACCCCTGGAATGGAGCCACTGGAGAGAGAGGGAAAGTGAGAATTCGCCCTTTCTCCATTCTCCTCTCGGGACTTTGGGCATGCATGCACACACGCCCGGGGTGATTTTCAAGCTGCCAGGTCTGGAACTCGAACCGCATAGCTGACCATGTGGGATCTAGCTACCTTAACTGCTACACCTGCTGGCCCGAAAGCCGAGGCTCTCACGTAACTTCCCAGGCCCTTTATTTCTTTCTGATAAAAACAACCTTGCTGCTCTTTCTGCTTTAGAGGCCCTTCCAGGCACTGCCTCTCTGCTCACCTCTAACTCTGCCAATGATCTCAGGGTCCCTCCGCAACGGAGCCCTTCCTGGTCAGGACACCCTTGTGTCTCCTGACCACTTGAAGCGTGCGGAGTGGTGTATGCACTGTGTGTTCTGCTCTTGAAGAAGACAGCATCTCTGTACATTACACGATTACTGTATTCATTTTGCAGATGAGGAAACAGGCTCAGAGAGGTCTGATGCCATACCCCAGGTCATACCGCTGTAGCTGGCAGGGCTGTGATTTGAACCCAGGTGCCTGGGCTACATTGCCCCCAACTTTTCTAGGTGTGAGTCTATCTAATCTCCCTATCTAAGATAGGGACTGTGGTCCTTCTGTGTCTTCCAGAACAGAGCTTAGGAGAGGGAGAGCTCAAGGCTTCAAGGACTAGCTGCACATATTAGTCACAGGCCACCAGGGCCCTAGGAATAAGGACCCAGGTGCCCAGGAAGCCGGACTTGGTGGGGAGGCTGTCTGCCTGGTCTGAACTTCCCTGAAGACTCCCGGGGGCTGTCCGGTCCTGCTGTCCATGGCGCACTCCCGTTTTCTGCCGGAAGGAATAGCTAGGCACGGTTGTGCCGTGTGTAATTGCGACTGGCCAGTTTCTGACTTACTGAAATGGCAGTTCCATGTTTCCACGGCACAGTTCTAGGGACCTGGAGAGACCTGGGGGGCTCAGGGTGGGCATGTGTGTAGGGGAGCTGGGGCTGTGCAGCATGGTGGGCAGCGCCCTCATTTCCGAAGCAGCAAGACGACGGGCTCAGGCCTGACTCGGCCACTCGCCAGCCCTGGCAGCCTCCCTGCGCGTGTGCCTCCTCATCTATTATTTGAGCATAATGACCCGCGCCCCATTTACCTCCTGGAGAACTGTGAGGCGCACAGACGGTAAAGCTGTTCACATGAAGGCCAAGAGCCGTTAGGTTCTTAGCTTTAGGTTAGAAAAGAACACCTCATTAAAAACTACCACCTCCCCTGCCTCCCTTA
Source organism: Tupaia belangeri chinensis (assembly GCF_000334495.1). NCBI lineage: Eukaryota > Metazoa > Chordata > Mammalia > Scandentia > Tupaiidae > Tupaia > Tupaia belangeri. The sequence goes on from NW_006204113.1 coordinate 3,131,354, forward strand.
CACCCCCCAAAAAGGGAGATCACCCCCAAGCCAGTCTTCCAGCCAGAAGGGGGAGCCTTAAGGCCAAGTCCCTGTATCCGGAGGAAGGTAAAACCCGGTCCCGGGGCCATTCTAGTCAAGGCTAGTCTAGTCGTGCTAAGTGGGTTCTTAGAAGGAGGTCTGCGGGTCTCCAGCCGGTTCCCTTGGGACACTGGGGTCCACAGAGACGGCGTCACTGAGGCAGCGGGGACGTGCAGGGGAGATGAGGGTGAGGGCCCTATGCACTCGTGCTAGACTTCAGCCTGAGCTCCTGGTTCCTCTGGACGAAAGGATTCTACTGCTTCAGAATAAAGTGAGTCCCTAGACCAGATGACCCCCGGAATCTGTAGGATTCTGCATCGTGAAGAGCGCGTACGTCTAGGCCTCTGGGGCTGGAATGATCCTGAGGCACTCCGCCCTTCCCTCCGTGGGCCTCAGAAAACACGCTTGTTTCTCCTGGCTTTCCTGCAGTTGGGTTTAAAGGGAGGGGTGGAGGTGGGTGGGTGTGGGTTTCAGGGTGCTGCCCAGAGGGGCGGAGAAACCCTTCCACAGCCCCAGCCAGGCTCCCCATGCCAGATGTGGACCAGCAGGAGGATGTTTGTGGAGACAGTAAATGGGCTGGCAGCACCTTGCAACGGGCCGGGCACCGCCAGCCAGCCGGCGCTGCAGGCCGGCCGCGGTTAAAGATTACCCAGCGCTCCGGATGTGAGATTCTGAACAAACAAGACTGGCTGGGGGCCGGCCCTGCCTCAGAGGGGGCCCTTGCCGCCCCCGAGCCACCCCCCTCCCCAGTGTCCTTGTGGGGGTAAGGAGGGGTTACCTATCCCTGGTCAGCAGCATAGAGTAGGGGCAAGTGGTTCCCTGGGCCAGACCGGCTGCGCCTCCCTCCCCCTTGCCGACCTCTCCCCCTCTCTCCTCCCTGGTCCCGCTCAGTGTTCAGGCTTTTGCAACACGTTTCCAGCCCACACGCATGCTGCTGCTACTTTTTTTTTTTTTTGAGAGGTTTTTGCTATAGGGCGCATGCGCTTGCCAGACAGACAGAGAGAGACAGAGACAGAAAGCGAGAAATCACCCCCCAGGGGGATGGTCACGCCGCAATTCCTTCTCCTCCATTCTCCTCTCGGGATCTCGGGCATGCACGCACATGCACCCAGCGTGAGTTTAAGCCACCAGGTCCGGGACTTGAACCGTGGTCGGCTACATGGGAGTTCAGCGACATAGCCATTACACCAAATGCGGGTCCCATGCTTCTCACTTCTGTGTGTCCAAATCTTCCTGGGCTCAGTCTGCGCCAAACGCTGTTTCTTCCAAGATGCTTCCCGTGACACTCTTGGAAACAGGATGGGGACCTCAGCATCAGTCGGAGATCTCTACCCAAAGGAGTTACTTATCCTAAAGAGAAGACTCAGATGGGGTGCCAGGGAGTGCACCTAGGACACCGGACACTTTCTTACAGCCCCAGCGACACAGAGGTAGGGGCAGGTAGCTCTGTGAGGGCGTGAGCTTCCCGGCCCCACGGGCACCCTAGCCGAGGCTGAGAGAACTCGGCAGGAATAAACAGATTTCCTAGTGATCCTCTGTTCCTCTTAGGTCCCGTGTAATCAGAGATGCGGACACTCTTGTGACCAAGTGGCTTTCTAGGGCCCAGGTCCTGTCTGCCCCCCGCCTAGGGTTGGGCACACAGCAGAGCAGCGAATGGGTGCCCTGAGCGCCATCCCAGGGGAGGGACTCACCCCAGACCTCCCTCCCGAGGTTATTTCTGCTGTGCTCAGTTTCTGCAGCCCCACCGCTGGGCACCAGGACAGGCGGGAGCGGGGGACGGACAAGTGCCTTCCTGAAAGAGAAGCCCTGTGGGGGGAGTGGATTAGCAGCTCCCTCGTGGCCTCGTGCCACTCCTCCCCCTCGTAAACACCTCCGAAACGGGCAGCGAGTGTGTCCCTGGTCTGATTACGGAACATGGCTCCCAACTGCAGGGCCACCCCACGGCTTGGGTTACAGCTGCCCATCTGGTGTTTCTAAGCCGTACCCAGGCCGCAGTCCCGGGCTGGGGTTGGTCTCATGGTGTTCTCCCATGGCTTGGGGGGCCCCGCACACTGCCCTGACCTCAGACTTGGTGCCACTCACTCTGCTGTGACTTTTGCTGTCCCTTCTGCGGAGGGCACAAGGACCAGCCCCTCCATCTCGACTTTCATCTATTTTAGGGCCCGAAGCAGCTGGGCCGCTGCGGGGTGGTTATTTCGGAGCTTGCTGGCCGCCCGCAGCTGCTCCTGACCCTGTGGGCGGAGGGCAAGGGCGAGAGGGCGTGCTTGGGCCAGGTGGATGGCAGGACTGCGGTGGCCGGTGGTCGGCCCTTCCCCAGCAGCTCCCGCAACCTCCCGCCCCATTCCAGGGATGTTTCAAGCAAGACCCGCGGGCATTTGTCTGCCTCCCACTGCTTCTCTCCACCCCCCACTGCTTCTCTCCACCCCCCACTGCTTCTCTCCATCTCCCCAGAGGCTACTTTTTAGCTTCTTTCTTGTTTATAGCCACTGCTTTT
>NW_006204113.1:3133960-3135327 GCF_000334495.1 Tupaia belangeri chinensis
TGGACTCCCACATGGCCGACCACGGTTCGAGTCCCCGACCTGGTAGCTAGAAACTCATACTGGGCAAGTATGTGTGTGTGTCCAAGATATCTGGAGAGAATGGAAGAGAAGGGAATGCGGACTCACTATCCCTCTCACTGTCTCTGTCTCTCTCTCCAGCAAGCACATGCACTCTAAGGCAAAAACCTCTTTAAAAAAAAGTTCAGAAAGTGAACAGTCTGTGTCTAGCTGCCTGGCTCTGGAGGTGATGTGTTAACAAACGCAACCTGAGCGAATATTAGTACCTGAAGTTACCGGGAGCCTTCTGGGTGCCAGGGGCTGCCCACTGTAATCGTGTTACCGAGGCAGGTGGTCTGCCCTGCTCTCTAGGTTAGCTCCTGGGAGTGGGAAGGGGCTGTAAACCCAGCTACCCGCCAAGTGCTGACTGACACCTATACCCAGGCCTGGGTGACCCCAAGGCTCCAGCACTTCCTCCGAACCATGTGGCATACGGGCAGCCAGGACAGTGCCTCCTGTTAACCTGCGGGTGAGTGCGTGCTAGGCGTCCTACTCGGTGCCCTTCGTACCTGTCCCACTTCATCCCCGTGCATCTTTTCTTGGAGAGATTTTTTGCTATAGGGCTTGACAGAGAGAGGCAGAGAAACAGAAAGCGAGAAATCACACCCCAGAGGAGGTGGCCACGCTGCAGTCTTCTCTCAGGATTTTGGGCAAGCTTGCACATGCGCCTGGCATGAGTTTTAAGCCATCAGGTCAGAACTTGAAATGCAGTCGACCACGTGGGAGTCCAGCGACGGAGCCATTACGCCATCTGCTGGTGCCACCACAGCAGCCTTTCTAAGGGGAATATTAGAAGATCCATTTTGTAGAATCAGTTCATTCTTATTTCACTGCTGAAGACGAGAACCCCTCAGAGGTTAAGCTACTTGTCTAAGGTTACATATCCACGTCATATAGGAAGTAACGTAGCCAGATTTGAACCCAAGCAGACGACATCAGATTCACTGCACCTAACTAAGCTCCTGTCTTCCTACCAATCTGTGGGTTAGGTCACTTAAAAAACAAAGGTTTTTAGGTCGCGTTATTAACAGTATAGTGTACCTGTGGAGGGAGGTGATGCCGCACTGTGTCCTGAGCTGGCTAGGGCACGTCTGCTGTATGGAGGCTGGTACCGTTTGTGGCCTGAGGCGAGGAGGCGCGCGGGGAGTCTGAGTGTTCCCTGTGGAGAGCTGTCTTCGGTGTGGGGCTGACAGGCACCCCAGGCAGTAGTAGTTTAAACACAGGGAGGCAGATTTCCGTTTAGAGGAGGAACTGCTTTCTTTTTTCTCTTCCTTCTTCCTTTTTTTTTTTTTTTTTTTTAGAGTGTTGCG
>NW_006204113.1:3152564-3160179 GCF_000334495.1 Tupaia belangeri chinensis
TATGATGGCTAGATTGTGAGACATGTGGACTAGACCCTGAGACTCCTTATTCTGATGTAGTATTTTATGGGTGGTTTATCATATCTTCTTTTTTTTAGCTTTTATTTCTAATTTTCTATAAGATTCATGTATTTCTATTATATAAAATACTTCCAGAACAAAAATGGTTATATAAATACCATCCTAACATTCATTCATTATCAGAAAAAGTGATGATAGCAGGATGTATGAAGCTTACTCTAATGAGGAATGTATTCCCTCACACTTGCTTTGTGAACTATCCTGCACTGTCCACACTATCACAATGCACAGTTTGAGATTTACTTTAAAGATCTACTTCCTGTTTGGCCCTGTAATGGAGTGGTTAAGCCTTGTGCATTGGTTGCTGAATCCCACTGGTTGACCACAGTTCAATTCCTGGCCCCAGGTGGCTTGAAAAACATGCTAGTGCTTGTGTGTGTGTGTGCCCCAAATCCTGACATGATGGAAAGCAGGAAGAAAAAGGATTGCAGCATGAACACCCCCCACTGCTTCTCTTTCTCTCCCCAGAGGCTACTTTTTAGCTTCTTCCTGGTTTATAGCCAGTGATTTCATTCAGTGACTATTTCTTGGGTGACTGACTACCATGACCAATGTGAAGTCCTTCATTAAAGTTCAGAAAGCGAGGGGCCAGCAGATGGCAAAGCGGTTACATCATTGGACTCCCACATGGCTGACCACGGTTCGAGCCCCGAACCTGGTAGCTAGAAACTCACACCGGGCAAGTATGTGTGTGTGTCCAAGATCCCTGGAGAGAATGGAAGAGAAGGGAATGCGGACTCACTATCCCTCTCACTGTCTCTGTCTCTCTCTCCAGCAAGCACATGCACTCTAAGGCAAAAACCTCTTTAAAAAAAAGTTCAGAAAGTGAACAGTCTGTGTCTAGCTGCCTGGCTCTGGAGGTGATGTGTTAACAAACGCAACCTGAGCGAATATTAGTACCTGAAGTTACCGGGAGCCTTCTGGGTGCCAGGGGCTGCCCACTGTAATCGTGTTACCGAGGCAGGTGGTCTGCCCTGCTCTCTAGGTTAGCTCCTGGGAGTGGGAAGGGGCTGTAAACCCAGCTACCCGCCAAGTGCTGACTGACACCTATACCCAGGCCTGGGTGACCCCAAGGCTCCAGCACTTCCTCCGAACCATGTGGCATACGGGCAGCCAGGACAGTGCCTCCTGTTAACCTGCGGGTGAGTGCGTGCTAGGCGTCCTACTCGGTGCCCTTCGTACCTGTCCCACTTCATCCCCGTGCATCTTTTCTTGGAGAGATTTTTTGCTATAGGGCTTGACAGAGAGAGGCAGAGAAACAGAAAGCGAGAAATCACACCCCAGAGGAGGTGGCCACGCTGCAGTCTTCTCTCAGGATTTTGGGCAAGCTTGCACATGCGCCTGGCATGAGTTTTAAGCCATCAGGTCAGAACTTGAAATGCAGTCGACCACGTGGGAGTCCAGCGACGGAGCCATTACGCCATCTGCTGGTGCTACCACAGCAGCCTTTCTAAGGGGAATATTAGAAGATCCATTTTGTAGAATCAGTTCATTCTGATTTCACTGCTGAAGACGAGAACCCCTCAGAGGTTAAGCTACTTGTCTAAGGTTACATATCCATGTCATATAGGAAGTAACGTAGCCAGATTTGAACCCAAGCAGACGACATCAGATTCACTGCACCTAACTAAGCTCCTGTCTTCCTACCAATCTGTGGGTTAGGTCACTTAAAAAACAAAGGTTTTTAGGTCGCGTTATTAACAGTATAGTGTACCTGTGGAGGGAGGTGATGCCGCACTGTGTCCTGAGCTGGCTAGGGCACGTCTGCTGTATGGAGGCTGGTACCGTTTGTGGCCTGAGGCGAGGAGGCGCGCGGGGAGTCTGAGTGTTCCCTGTGGAGAGCTGTCTTCGGTGTGGGGCTGACAGGCACCCCAGGCAGTAGTAGTTTAAACACAGGGAGGCAGATTTCCGTTTAGAGGAGGAACTGCTTTCTTTTTTCTCTTCCTTCTTCCTTTTTTTTTTTTTTTTTTTTTTTGAGAGTTTTTTTTTTTTTTTTGAGAGGTTTTCGCTATAGGGTGCGTGCGCTCGCCAGACAGACAGAGAGAGACAGAGAGACAGAAAGCAGGAAATCACCCCCCAGGGGGATGGTCACGCCGCAATCCCTTCTCCTCCACTCTCCTCTCAGGATCTTGGGCACGCACGCACACGCGCCCGGCGTGAGTTTAAGCCACCGGGTCCGGGACTCGAACCACGGTCGACTACGTGGGAGTCCAGCGACATAGCCATTACGCTAACTGCTGGTCCCGAGAGAGATTTTTGATGTAAGACACAGGCACTCACTAGAGAGACAGAAAGCAAGAAATCGCCCCCCGGGGGGATGGTCATGCCGCAATCCCTTCTCCTCCATTCTCCTCTTGGGATTTTGGGCACGCACGCACACATGCCTGGCGTGAGTTTTAAGCTGCTGGGTCTAGGAACTGCACCATGGCTGACTACGTGTGAGTCCAGTGACGTAGCCATTATGCCATTTGCTGGTCCCGGAACTGCTTTCTTAAAGTCGGATGCGCTTGACAAGGGGACAGGCTGCCTAGGAGCAGCAAGCATCTGGCAGTGGGCACGTTCAAGCAGCAGAGGGCTCCGAAGGGGCAGAGCAGCCAGGACAGCGCCTGCCCAGCTCCGCTCTGCATCTGTTCTGTGGGGTGCCAGCTCCAGGGCTCTAGACTGATGGCCCCCAGGAGCAGGGTGGGGATGGGGGTCCACACGCATGTGAGCCCGTGACAGCTGTGTTCCTGTAGGCTCTGGTTGGGCATCTCGGAGTCACTTGAGTCCTCTTCTCCCTGCTGTTCCTGTCCCTTCCCCCTCCCTGCCTCTACCCTCTGGAGTCCCCAAGGGCCAGGCCTGGAATCCCCAAGGGGGAAGAAGCAGGGACTGGTTCCAGGGTCCAGGGCAGCCTATGAACCCCAGGTCCCCACATTGCCTCTCACACCTTCCCCTCCCGTAGGCCCTCCTGGCCTCTGCCTCACTGCAGCCCCCCAGCCTCTGCACCATCGCTGTCACAGAGTCAATTCTCTGGAATAATCGCATTTTCCGGTCGGCTCCCTGCTCCTTGCCAGCATGATGCTGGAAAACCCCAACCAGCTAGGCCCCAAGAGGTTTCTCCAGAATGGCAGGAGACCCGAGGGGAGGGCCCCGCACCCACACCTTGCCAGGCCCAGACAGCACAGCTCCTGGAAGGCACAGAGAGGCAGGGAGAGAAAAACAGGGAGGCCTGAGAGACTGTGTTTAAATCTAGTCTCTGCTGACCCTACCAGGCCAGTCTCTGGAGCTCTGCTGGCAAACTGGAGCACCCCCATCCTCACCTGGATCAAGAGACACGCAGAGAGAAGACTCCAGGGAAGGGATTGGTCCACAGTGTGGCTTACTGGGTGCCAGCCAGATCCGGGACATTAATGTCCACAGAAGCAGTTCAGTAAATACGGGGGGCTGGAAGAGAAGAAGGTGGTGGTGGGAGTTGAACAGACTTCGCGTCAGCCTGGATCTGCCACATGGTCACGTAACATCCCTGAGCATTATCTGTGACACGGGGGCACCCCGTGGACTGCTCTAAGGACTCCAATCACTTTTATTAGAAGCTGTAGGACTCCACAAAGCAGGACGTAACAGAGCCATTGAAAGAATGTGTTGGGAGACTAACAGATGTAATGGCTATGTCGCTGAACTCCCACTCAGTCAACCGTGGTTCAAGTCCTGGACCTGGCAGCTTAAACTCATGCTGGGCGTGTGTGTGTGCGTGCCCGAAATCCGAAGAGGAGAATGGAGGAGAAGGGACTGTGGTGTGGCCATCTCCCGGTGGAGGGGTGGGTGGAGGCGGTGATTTCACACTTTCTGTCTCCATCTCTCTGATGAGCACATGCGCTCTATAGCAAAACTCTCTCAAAAACAAAGAAAGAAAAAAGAGGCTGGAAATAGTTACTGGCATGGAAAGGTGTTCAGGATCTAGTGAGTGGCAACAGCTAGGTGTGAAATCTCTACAGCCGGGTTCTTAGCCTGGGGTCTGTGCCTGTGGATGGCTTCATAGAGCTCACAGATGCCTCACAATTATCTACAAAATTTAGTAAGAATGCATTTTTCTGGGAAGATAGGTCAGTTACCATCCCATTTGCAAAGTGATTTATTATCCCTGGGAGGTTAAAAACTATATATCATATATCTTTTTTTTTTCTTTTTGGAGAATTTTTTTTTTTTTTTGCTATAGGGCACGTGCGCTCGCCAGACAGAGAGAGACAGAGAGGTAGAAAGCAAGAAGTCACCCCGCCCCCCCCAGAGGGGATGACCACGCCACAATCCCTTCTCCTCTATTCTCCTCTCAGGATCTTGGGCATGCACGCACGCACATGCGCCCGGTGTGAGTTTAAGCCACCGGGTCCGGGACTCGAACCGTGGTTGACTACGTGGGAGTCCAGCTACATAGCCATTATGCTAACTGCTAGTCCCTCACATTTCAGTTTCTACATAAGAAAAAGTAATCGGGATCAGCAGGTGTCACGGAGGTTAAAGCAGCTGGATCCCCCATGGTCTGCCTGGTTTAGGCCCAACCCTGTGGCCTGAAAACCACACTCGGTGCATGTGTGTGCATGTCCAAAATTGTGAGAGAATAGAAGAGATGGGATTGCAGTATGGCCATTCCTCCTAGGGGGGTCATTAAAAAAACTAACTTTATTTAAATTTGACCAGAGAGGGACAGAGTGAAAGAGAGAGAAACAGAGAGAGGGAAAGTGACAAAGCAAGCCAGCAGGTCCTAGACAGGAACTGTGGTCGGCCATGTGGGAGTCCAGCACCCTTAACCACCAAGCCACAGGCCAGCCCCTAGGGGGTCATTTCTCACTTTCCTTCTTTCTATCTCTCTCCAGTGAGTGCAAATGTGCTATAGCAAAACTAAAAAAAATTTTAAGGAGTAACCAAAAATCTATTTAGAAAGGTGAAAGGTCATACAGGCAAATCTTAAAAGTACGTTTTCTGTGGGCGGTAGGTGAGATGATTAGTTTTTCTTTCTGCTGAACTGTTCTTTCTTCCTGTCTCTCTCCCTTTCTTGCCAGAGGGCATGAGGGCTCAACAGGGAGAGAGAAAGGGAAGGAGAAAGCGTGCCCCCAGTGCGGCGTGGCCACACCACGTCCCATCTCCCTTTCTCTTTCCTGTCAGGATCTTGGGCATACTGCGCAGTAGAAGCTTCTAGTGTGGAAACTGAACTGCCGTTGGCCATGTGGGATCCAGCTTCCCGTAACCACTAGGTTACTGGCTGCTGAGCTGTATTTTCTGCAGAATAGTTTGTATTAATCATGTTATTAAAAAGAGAAAGGGGAGGGGCAGCCTGCAGCGTGGTGATTAAGGTGGCTGGATCCCACATGGCTGACTCTGAGGTTCAAATCTCAGACCCAGGCTCAAAGACCCGCTGGTCCATGCACGTGTGTGTCCATCATCCTGAAGGGAGGGAGAAATGCAGAAAGGGATTGCAGAATCACCATTCCCCATGGTGTGTGTGTGTGTGCGTGCGTAGGTTTGTGGGTGCTTCCTCACTTTCTCTCTCTTGGTCTCCGGCAAGCACGTGAACCCTCTAGCAAAAAAAAAAAAAAAATTGAAAAAGTTTGATTCTCAGTTAAGTCACTTTGGAAAGGATTTCTTGGGATACATTTACTTCTCTCCTTGTGTGGCCACGGTAACCTCAGTAGGGTACGGTGTTAGCATTAGTTGAAATAATTTATACAAAGAGGGGCTCTGGGTGGGGGTTCCCGGTTGGCCTCCAGAGTGTTCAGATATCTGACAAATATTTACTGCAGTATTTGTGTATGCGCTCCGGCGCTGTTCTAGACGTTGGGGAGAAAAAGGGAGGGCCCTACGGGTAACAACAACAAAATCAAAATATTACCAGCAATGCACAGTTACTGTAAAAAATAAGGAAAATGGGCACTGCGCAAAGCAAGCACCGAGCTCCTAAGCCCGTGGGAGCAGCACGTGGGTGGTTAATTCTGGGTCTCTCCTCGCAGCCCTGTTCACTCACAGGGCAGCTGTTCGCGCAGCTCGCCCTTTCCTTTGCGCAGGAGTGTGCCCCGCGCACGCTCCGCCATAAAGCACGCGGCGGCCCTGCCCTGAGAGCCCGGCTGGTGTGAAAGTGGCCCTTTGTCGCCCTCCCCTCCGCAGACAGCGAGCTGGTGCTCCCGGACTGCCTGCGGCCGCGCTCCTTCACCGCCCTGAGGAGGCCGTCGCTGCGGCGCGAGGCCGACGACGCGCGCCTCTCCGTGAGCCTGTGCGACCTCAACGTGCCGGGCGGCGACGGCGACGGCGACGAGGGGGCGGCACCCGCGCGCACGTCCGCATCCTGGACGAGCAGACGGTGGCGCGCCTGGAGCACGGGCGCGACGAGCGCGCCCTCGTCTTCACCAGCCGGCCCGTGCGCGTCGCCGAGACCATCTTCGTCAAGGTCACGCGCTCAGGCGGCTCGCGGCCCGGCGCGCTCTCCTTCGGCGTCACCACGTGTGACCCCGGCACGCTGCGACCCGCCGAGCTGCCCTTCAGCCCCGAGGCCCTGGTGGACCGCAAGGAGTTCTGGGCCGTGTGCCGCGTGCCAGGGCCCCTGCACAGCGGCGACATCCTGGGCCTGGAGGTCAACGCCGACGGCGAGCTGCACCTCAGCCACAACGGCGCGGCCGCCGGCATGCAGCTGTGCGTGGACGCCTCGCAGCCGCTCTGGATGCTCTTCGGCCTGCACGGGGCCATCACGCAGATCCGCATCCTCGGTGAGTGCCCGCCGCACCTCGGCCGCCCTCCCCGCCCACCCTCCAGCCTCTCCGGGTAGGGCGCCCACGCCCAGGTTCTTTAGGGTCTTGCTAGGCTTCACTGAAACCGCAGGTGAGTTTTGGGCGGGACTTGATTGGCTAGTCAGTGGCCCTCCAATGTCACGTGGCTTACCTGGGGAGGGAGAGAAAGGCGCAAGTCATGGAGTTTGATGCCTAGGATCGGATCTACCCCTATTCACCCTCCAGCCTCTCCGGGTAGGGCGCCCACGCCCAGGTTCTTTAGGGTCTTGCTAGGCTTCACTGAAACCGCAGGTGAGTTTTGGGCGGGACTTGATTGGCTAGTCAGTGGCCCTCCAATGTCACGTGGCTTACCTGGGGAGGGAGAGAAAGGCGCAAGTCATGGAGTTTGATGCCTAGGATCGGATCTACCCCTATTCCCACAGATATTTAAGTAGCCCAGGAGTGCGCATGGCGGGTGGGGTGGACGGGCGGGGCGGGGTGCATGGTTTCCACGGCAGTGAACTTGTCGAGGGTGTTTCCATTTTTCCAAAATGGAAATAAAGGTCGCTATCGCCAAGAGTGGCTGTGAGTCTAAATGAGAGAAGAGGTTGTGGGTATGTCGGTACACAGATGTCTGTAGGGTGGTGTCTGGGTGGTTGGGGGGCCTGGGGAATGGCATTGCAGTTTTTTTGGTTTTTTTGAGAAGTTTTTCACTATAGGGCGCGTTCGCTGGCCAGACAGACAGAGAGAGACATAGAGACAGAAAGCGAGAAATCACCCCCCAGGGGGGATGGTCACGCCGC
>NW_006204113.1:3160261-3166458 GCF_000334495.1 Tupaia belangeri chinensis
GGGTCCAGGACGTGAACCGCGGTCGACTACGTGGGAGTCCAGCGACATAGCCATTACACTAACTGCTGGTTCCCTCGCATTGCAGTTTTGAGACTTCCTTCCTTGGGAGGACAGAGGTCCAATGGATATTGGGATGTGTGGACTGTGAGCCATTTTTCCCAGATTCTGCAGGATATTAATTAGGTGCCTTTAAAAAAGATTTTCACTAGTGGTTAAAAGGTGTGAGTGAGGGGCCTGCAGGTGGCATTGTGGTTAAAGACACTGGATTCCCACATGGGTGACTGCAGTTCAAGTCCTGGACCTGGTAGCTTGCTTTCTTGTTTTCCCTTTCTTTCTCTGTCTTTGTCTGGTCAGATAAATAATAATAATAACAACAAATGGAATTAAATAAATACTTCTGTTAAAAAGGAGGGAAATTAAATTCTTCTTTTTGGGGGGAGGTTTTTGCTATAGGGCGCTTGCACTCGCCAGAAAGACGGAGACAGGAGATCCCTCCTCCTCTCGGGGTCTTTGGCATGCACACACACGCACCCTGCATGAGTTTAAGCCACCGGGTCCAGGACTTGAACCGCGGTCGATTACATGGGAGTCCAGCGACATAGCCGTTACTCTAACTGCTGATCCTGGGAATGAGATTCTTTATTGCAGTATCTCTCAGCGCCTTTAATATTTGGAGTGAATCTTATTTATTTATTTATTTTTTGGAGAGGTTTTTGCTATAGGGCACCTGTGCTCACCAGAAAGAGAGACAGAGAGACAGAAAGCAAGAAATCACCCCCCAGGGGGGATGGTACACTGCAATCCCTTCTCTTCCATTCTCTTCTAAGGACCTTGGGCACGCATGCACACACACCGGGTCTGGGACTCGAACCGTGGTTGACTATGTGGGAGTCCAGCAACATAGCCGTTATGCCATTTGCTGGTCCCAACAGGGTGGATATTTTTTATTCTTCCCAAGTTTTGCTATAGGGCATGTGAATTCACTGGAGAGAGAGAGAGAGGGAGGGAGAGAGAGAGAGGAAGAGAGAGAGATATCACTTCTTATGAGGAATGGCTACATCACAATCCCTTCTCCATTTTCCTCTTGGGATTCTGGCACCCACACACATGCATCCAATGTGTTACAGTTTGAATAAAGAGGTGGTCGTGGTGCTTTTGATGTATAGCTTTTCCAAAATAATTTGGTCAGAAATCTTTTCTTCATAAAGGATCTCCTGGACCTCTTTTACCCCAGAGTGATTCAGGCTCTCCAAGTGTTGGTCTGCTAAGCAGCTGTATTAAATTGAGTTGGTTTCTTGTAACTTACCTCTAGAATCTCTTAAAGTGCAGATTCTTGGATCCCACCTCCAGAAATTCCAGTTTTGTAGATCTTGGACAGATTCTGGGCACCTCATTTATTATTGTTATTATTAAACGAACATGTACATGTGCCCATGAGAGGGAGAGAGAAAGACTACCTCTATAGGGTCTGGTCATGCCTCATACCCAGTGTGTTTCAGCTGACCAGGCCAGGATTCAAACTGGAGTCACCATATGGGATCCAGCTTCTCATGAGGAGCACATTAACCATTGTGCTACAGAGTCGGCCCCTGTCTAAGTATGCTTAGCCAAGTTTGGAGACCCCTTGGCCTCACAGCCCCTAGCCAGACCTCAGCCTAAGACACTTGATAGATAGGATAGTGTGTGTATGTGAGTGAACATGCGTTACTCTGTAAGAATGACATACTGTAGGGAGCCAGCAGGTGGTGTAGTGGTTAAAGTGCTGGACTCCCACATGGTCGACTGTGGTTCAAGTCTCCCACCTAGCAGCTTTAAAATCATGTGGGGCGCGTGGGCGTGCCCAAAATCCAAGAAGAGGATGGAGGAGAAGGGATTGCAGCGTGGCCATCGCCCCGGGGGGAGATTTCTCGCTTTCTGTCTCTCTTTGTCTCTCCAGTGAGCACACGTATCCTATAGCAAAAAACTCTCTGTCAAAAAAAAAAAAAAATGCTGTCAGAAAAAAAAAAAAAAAAAAAAAAAGACATACTATGTGGGGTCAGCTCCTTGGCTCGGTAGATAAGGCAGCTGAATCCCACATGAACGACTGAGTGGTTTGCGTCTCATACCTGGAAGGTCAAGAAACATGTCAGGTGCCAAAAGGAGAGGTGGAGTAGGAATTGCACTGTGACTGTTCCCCATGGAGGAGCTTTCGCCTCTCTCTGTCTTTCTCTTACCCTCTGGAGAGTGCATGTACCCTCTTCAAAACAAAACAGAAGGAGGACATAAAATGCGTAGGCACATGTGAGTAAGTATATACATGTGTTTCCATATGCAGTGCTCTTGGTGATTTTGAAAATGTGGAAGAGTTTGTGAGAGTGAGAAAGATCAGTGTGAACTTGCAACTCTGAAAGAAGGTCAAATGAAGATGGAGTGAAAAAGTAAAAATGGACGAAAAAGTTAGGATTGAGGGAAAGAATAAAAATAAGTCAAGTTAAATGAAAAGAAATCAAGAAGGAAGGAAGGAAGAATGGTGCACCAGGCTATCAGGCTGAGGTGAGAATTCAGGGTGAAATGAAAAGAAACTAGGTTGGAATTGCCACCCTCCCCTCCCCCCCCCCCCAAAAAAAAAAATATCAGACTGATGTAAAAAGGTATTTGGCTACATTCGCCAGGAGACACTGCTTCTCAGAGAAGGAAAATTACTTAAGGGCAAGGGACTCTTTTGTCTCAGCACCATCTAATAATAGATAAGTAGCTTTCCAGTAAGGCTGGAGATTTTCTAGACTGAAGCAAAGAGGTTTACTAGACTGTAGGCTTAAAAACAAAACAAAACAGGACTTATCTGTCCAAAAGGTAAGTGGGCCCACATGGGTATTGAAGAATAACCACGAGTTCAGTGTATGTTAAGCAGGGTGCTCCTGAGCTGTTTAGAGAATTGGACCTCTCAACCAGCAAGCTGGTGTTAGGGGATCCTCACTGATCCTAAAGGAAAAGAAAAAAAAAACAAAAGCAAAACCGAAACCCCAAAACAAAACAATGACAGTGTATGAAGAGTATTATTTACCTTACAAAAGAATGTCCTTAAGAGTGACGCTCTACGTAAACTAAGAATGGAAGGATATTTCCTTCACTCGAACGGGTCATGAAACCTACAGCCAATTTTGTACTTAATGATGAAACATTAAAAATATTCTTAATAAAGTCAGAAATATGATTGGGATGCCTTACAGACGTCTGACAATGCTAGCCTACGCAATGAGGCAAGAAAAGTAAATAGGGGGGCGAGTAGATGGCATAATAGTTATGTCACCGGACTCCCACTTAGTTGATTGTGGTTCAAGTCCTGGATCTGGTGACTTAAGCCTCACGCCGAGTGCATATGCATATGTGTCCAAGATCCCAAGAGGAAAATGGAGGAAAGGGGATTGTGGCCAACACCCCTGGGGGCGTGATTTCTCACTTTCTGTCTCTCCAGTGAGCACACACATCCTATAGCAGAAATTTGTCTCTCTAAAAAAAAAAAAAAAGAAAGAAAGAAAGAAAGAAAGAAAGAAAGAAAGAAAGAAAGAAAGAAAAGAAAAGAAAAGGAAGAAAGAAAAGAAAAGAAAGAAAGAAAAGTAAATAGGAAGCATGAATTTTAGAAAGAAGATGATGATTAACTTGAAAAATATTAACACAGTAAGAGAAGCCCTGTAGGAGAAGCGCATGGTTTGATTAGAGAAACAAAGCTGGATTCCTAGGCAAAGAACAATACCCCAGGCTTTGCGGTTGTTGTCCTGTGTCTGTAATACGTGTTAGATGGAGGAAGGCAGTTTGGGGTAGTCGAGGCCGTCCAGACGATGGGGTTTGAGGACATCCCTGGGAGGCTCCATGGACAGTTTGCTCTTTGAGTGCGAAGGGCTCTGTCCCTAACTTTATGTAGCCACAGTTCCGGGGCCTGGTGGGTCCTCACTAAGGATCTTTTGAAGGAAATAAGGGAGGTGAGAGCAGTGAAAGGAGGAGAGGAGCAGGGGAAGGAAGGAAGGAAAATGAGTGTGGAACAAGTGTGGGAAAAGTGGAGGCATTTCAGAGGTGCCAGTTCAGAGAAGGGGGTGCTACTGGGCGACAGTGGAGAGGGCTCTGAATAGAAGGGAGAGTTGAAGGTGGCAGAGGAGGTGGAGGTTTTCTTCTCTAGCCTGGAAAACCTTGAAGGTGTGTGTGGGGCAGGGCGGAGGTGGCGCTTCAGCTGGGGGTCGTGGAGCGGCTGGTGCCCAGAGCAGAGCGTGCTGTGGCCCTGCAGTGAGAGGTGAGGGGCTGGGTGCTCCCCACCCGTGCAGTCCTGCTCTCAGCCAGGCTGTGCCGGTGGGCTCGGTAACCCGTGTGGGGCGGGGTCTTAGCTACTCCCAGTAGGGGGTTAGGCTTCCAGGTGGCCAGTGTGTCCTTCCTTCCCTCCCCGTTTGCAGGCTCCACCATCCTGGCCGAACGGGGCATCCCATCACTGCCCTGTTCCCCTGCCTCCACGCCAACCTCGCCCAGCGCCCTGGGTAGCCTCCTCTCAGACCCCTTGCTCAGCACGTGCAGCTCTGGACCTCTGGGGAGCTCTGCGGGCGGTGAGTATGTGTGTCCCCCACCCCAGTTCCATGGTGACAGGGGTCTCCACGTGAGACCCCAGTGCTGAGGCAGGGGTGCAGCCTGTGTGTCAGGAGGGGAGCTGGTGATTTCTGGGAATACCACATCCTGTTCCCTAGCTGGACAAGGGCATTCGCCAAGGAACTTTATTTATTTATTTTTTTTTTAAATAAGCCCTCAGGGAGCCCCCCAAGGTACTCAGGGGAGACCTGCCTTAGATTTTTGGCTGCCCTCCTTCCTCCACCCTTTTTTCTTTTTCTCTCACTGCCTCATGGCCACCCTGGGGGGCTGAGTGGGCCCTTCTCTGTGCCCTGGAAGTTGGGTTGTCAGGACCAACAGGCAGATCCCGATAAGCAGAGGGGCATGAGAGGGCAGGGTCCTTCTTTCCGGGAACCCGGCACTGGGCCAGGCCATGTCTCTCCCTGACTGCTGCCCCCTTGCTCCCAGGGACAGCCCCCAACTCTCCGGTGAGCCTGCCTGAATCCCCGGTGACCCCAGGCATAGGCCAGTGGAGCGACGAGTGCACCATTTGCTACGAACACGCGGTGGACACGGTCATCTACACGTGCGGTCACATGTGCCTCTGCTACGCCTGCGGCCTGCGTCTCAAGAAGGCTCTGCATGCCTGCTGCCCCATCTGCCGCCGCCCCATCAAGGACATCATCAAGACCTACCGCAGCTCCTAGCCCGGTGCGGTGCCTGCCCCGCACCCACCTCCTCGGACTTGAGCCGCTCCAGCCGAAGGGCCGGCCAGCAGGGCCCGCACCCTCATTTTGGAAACTTTCTTTCGCCATTAAACATGGGAAACTGAGACCCCTGAAGGTTTGGAGAGGGGGAGGAGGGAGTATCAGGCAGGGAGCTGGAGTGTATGGGGGGGGAGAGCAAATTACTGGGCAGAGTGGAGGGGAGGAGGCCGCCGTGTCTTTCTGTCCCTCTGCGCCCAGCTCTTCCCTGTATGCCAAGTGGCTAACTGGGGTCTCAGCCCGTCCTAGTCCTTCCCATCTGGGGTAGCCTTTGTGAGAATTACAAGATGCGTACTGTCCTCGGGGTGGATGCCGCCGAGCTGGGACCTGTGGCATGGCGGGTGGAGTATGGACTGTGGTTTCAGCCTCCACCTGCCCCCTCGGCCAACACCCTAGAGCAGCGCACAGCTGCTCCACAGCCCAGGCAGCTGCTCCTGAGCGGCTCTCCTTCACCTGTGCCCACCTTCTGTTTCCTCCCTTCCCCGCCCACTGGGCCCGACAGGAGGGGAAGGAAGGCTGCCGATGCCTCACACGGGGCGGGCCGCAGCCTCCACGCCATGTCTCTCTCCCAGTCACCCAGGAGGGGTGGATGGACGGGCTGCAGGGGCTTCAGATTCCATGCTCCCAGCCCCTGTCCTGGCTGAGATGGGAGGACCCCTTCCTGGCCACAGTCTTTCTGTCCTAGCCGTCTCCTGGATGCCCTACCCAGGGGTGGTCCCTTGGCAGGGCGGGAGAGAGGGCCTGTCTTCTGTCGGGGGCTTCTCCTTCAGACCTGTCCCCCCATAGCCTAGAGCTGGCCTGGCCTGGGCCAATGCTCAGTGGCTGTAGCACGTCCAGGAGGCCCAGGGCCTGGGTTGGGGTGGGGGC
>NW_006204113.1:3166983-3193961 GCF_000334495.1 Tupaia belangeri chinensis
TGGGTGGGTGCATTCCTGGGTTAGAACAGCCTTTTCCCTTGTTTTTAATTTATTTATTTATTTGGTTGTGGGTTTGGGTTTCATTTGAGGGTAAGCTGCCATTCCCCGAGCCTGGAAACGCAGGCCTGGAATGCGGGGTGCCTGGGGAGAGGGGCCGCATGGGTCGTCATCACTCAGACCCTCGCAGGCTCCGTATGAGCACATACAGCGCTAACCGTGAGGGGGCTGCACAGCAGGGGCCGGGCTGGAGCCTCCTGGCATCTCTCTGGTGACTGGAGGCCGTGCACAGCCACACACTGCCCTCCTTCCCGGGGCTGGCGCTGGGTTGGCATGGCTGGCTCAGATGGATCAGGCAGTGCAGCGGCCCCCTGTCATAAGGGCATAGAAGCTTCTGGGCAGGCCGGGGGCAGGGAGCCCAGCATGGGCCCGAGGACAGGACTAGGAGAATCCTCCCAGAGGGGCAGGTGGCTCTCCACCTTGGCTCTGACACCTCTGGGTTCTTGTTCGGGGTCTGGGGAGGAGGTGGTTTCGGTCAGCTCAGCCTTGCTCGCCCTGTCCTGGATATGGACCCTCTGGCCCTGGAGGTGGCTTCTCCCTGTGGCAGGTGGCACGGAGCACTAGTCCTGGCCCGACGAGCCTCAGCTTCCTCCTCTGTAAGATGGCGGTTTGGGGGAGGGGTGTGGACTGGCTGTGGGACTCCGGGCAGTTCCTTGGTGTGGGGCTCCCACAGGGTGGTGTGATGGGACGCTCTGGGGACACGGCACTCCAGGCTGACCTCCGGGGAGGACACTGTGCCACTGCAGTCTCTAGACCCTGGGAGACCCCTCCTGTGGGAGCAGTACCAGCCCTATCCAGTTGGGGGCCACCGTCGAGACAGAAGGGTCTCAGGTGTGAGGTCTGCGTGGCCCAGGCCCGAGGGCCGAGGAGAGGAAGCCATCATCCATTACTCTGCTAGCGCAGGGCTAGCTGCTGCCTCCTTTGTGAACTCGGGTCGCTGTGATTGTGAATAAAGGTGATTTCGTACCAGCCCGAAGGCTGTACTGTGGTGTGGAGGGCGGGGAGGAGGGCCAGGGTGCACGTGTGTGCATGTACGAGCGTGCAGGGCAGAGGGTCGTGCACCCTGGATAGAGCGGAGTCATTAAGAGGTGAGGCCTGACTCCTGGGGACAGTTGTGGGTTCTCAGGCACCAAGGTGGGTTGGGAAACCAGGGAGGAGTGCCTGGAGCCGGGCCTGCAGTGGGGCTGGGGCTCGGGCAGCCGGGGCTGGAATGCCAGGGAACCCTGTCAGTTGGTCAGGAGAAGCCACTGCCCTCCGGGTTTGCGGGGGGAGGGTGGTGGGGGTGGTAACAGGGAGTGGCGGGCAGGAGCAGGACCAACAACCAGGATGCCCAGCGTCTGAAGGCAGACGGCGCAGGCTCAGCCCAAGACCCTTGTGGGGTGGGCAGCGCCACCTAGGGGCCAGTGGGAGGACGGCAGGCCCTCCACTCAGGCCAGCAGCGGTTGTGCTGGCTCCCCACCTCCCCAGGCTCACACCCTCGCCCGAAGTGTGGGGAGAGCTCGAGCTAGGTGGTGTCCCCCGGGGGTGCAGAGGCTACACCAAATGAGTGGTGCCGCTGGGGAGAAAAGGGAGGCCTCCAGACAGAGACCTTGAGAGAAGCTTTCTGGATGCACTCAGTACTTCGAGGTGGCCGGGAAAGCTGGGGTGGGGGCTGAGGGAGGAGGTTGCCACACTGGCCTCAAGGTCCAGACAGGACGTTGGGCTTGTGCCCATTTGGCAGGGCCAGGCTGGGTCTCAGAGGCCCGTGGGGTGCCCGCTCACCCACCCTCTCTCCTGGGACGATGCTCTGGCTCCTCAGCTCTGTCTGGCCTTAAACCGTCAGGGGCTGACCCCACACCAGGACCCCCTGCCCTGAGTCTCGGAAGTAGCTGAGGGACCAGCTGGGCCTGTGCGTGGGGGAAGAGCCTGAGGAACTTACCTGTCCCCCCACCCTCCAGTCCTTCCAGAGGGCCGGGGAGTGTAGATTCAGGAAGAATGAAGAGGTAATTCTGTGCAGTTAAAAAGGCCAAAAACTTTATTTAGTTTTCAGGGAAATACAAGATGCATGTAAACATAAAATACAAAACAACCCAAATCTTACAGTCTAGAAGCATGCCGAGACAGCCATTTCTGCAGGCCGGAGAGGCCTGTCAAAGTAAAAAAGGACACCTGGAAAGTGGCAGGCCAGGGGGCTGGGTCCCTTCCCCAAGGACACTGCATTTTTGTCATGAGATTAAAAAACAACAAAAAGCCCCACAATTAGGAATATTAGAAACCTGGAGAGGAGTTAGCACCACCATTGATCCTGGAAGAAGTTTAGCACTCAGATCAACTACTCTGAATTCAGTGTCCTTTGCTCCAGCTTCTCTGTTGAGGGGAGAAGAGGGGAAACCTGGAGGGGCTCCTCCTGACCACTGAGAGGGCTTG
This sequence comes from Tupaia belangeri chinensis, assembly GCF_000334495.1. Lineage (NCBI taxonomy): Eukaryota > Metazoa > Chordata > Mammalia > Scandentia > Tupaiidae > Tupaia > Tupaia belangeri. The sequence continues at coordinate 3,169,447 of NW_006204113.1, forward strand.
AGCGTCCACCATGAGCGAGCCCCCAAAGTTCTGGAGCCCCGGAGGCACCTGACAGTCCACAGCCAACATCAATCCGCACACTCATGCCTAGGGACCTGCCTGGAAGGAGCCCTCCTGTCAACCTCTTGGCAACTGACAGGAACTCATCTCCTGTCCTGTGTCCTAGACTTCAAACCTGCTGCAGAGAACAAGCTGGAAACTCAGGAACGGGCCGATTACTCTCCCCTTGCTCTAAATCAATGCCTAGGAGCAGCGTGCCCTGGTTACAAGCCCTAAAAGCCAGAAGGCTGTATCCATGGGGAGCCTGTCTCACCCTGTGAAATTCATACCGGGAGGCAGACTCGGCAAGCTGATCCACCCCAGTATCATAGGGATACTTGGGAATAACTTGGGAAGGACAGGACAGAAGGGGCCATTTTCCTCCCATATGTGCCTGGTGGAGTTCTGGTTTGGGATGGTGGGTCCCTACTGAGTGACCCACTGTGGTCACTGGTCTCTAATTGATTGCTACAACTCGGGAGGCTGGCTCTGGGTTAGTCATAGGGGGATGGGGACATCAGCTGGGGACCCGGGCGACTGGTACATGTTCTGAAAACAGCCTCCGGATTCAAATAGTTTGCAGATGGCAACTTCTCCTCCCCACCAGGTAAAACCAGTGACCACCCCTCGACACCTGCTGGGAACCCCCGTGAGCAGCGATTTTCTCCGGCCAGTTCCTTCTACGGACAAATTTGGGGGATTCCTCAGCCTGCTCTGGCTGGACCGTTGGGTGCTCCATCACTAAATTCCTTTCCTACCTGCTCTCTTCCTGAAACGCCCAGAATTGACTTCTTCCTTCTTTCTAATCAATAAAGACAAAACAAAACCGCAAACCCTCTCTCAGACTTCTCACCCTTTCTGCCTAGAAGACATCCTCTTCTGGAAGCTTCCTTCCCCATGAAGGGAGGACGAGCCCCAGCCACCTCAAACATGCACCCACTTATCACCAACATGCCTCTCGCTTACCTTCAACGTGCTCGATCCATCCTCCTGCTCTAAAGCAACAGCTCCTCTGACACGCGCACCTCGAGGCCTGACCCATAAGCCAGGATGGAACTGGGAGCAAGGCAGGCCACTGTAGCCCAGGGACCCCTTTCTCTAAGGCCACCAAGTCCCTGGACTGAGATGGGGGAAGGCGCTGATTGTCAAGGTCACGTGTGAGATAAAAAAGGACCCGGGAGAAGGGAAATCACATGCTAAGCCCAACCTCAGAGGTCGGTTGGGCTCAAGGCCTCGAAGGGTTGGGCCCCTCCGCCCATTCCATAAACATCCATGTGCCCAACGTGTGGCGTGGGGCCCCAGCTGTGCAGGACGGAACGGGGGGGGGGGGGGGGAAAATCAGGGGGGCTTGTGGCGGGGAGGGGGGGGGGAAGGGGGGGGGGGGGGAGTTAAAATCAGTGTGGCTTGGGGCCGGCAGGTGGTATGGCTATTAAGGCGCAGGATTCCCATGTGGTCGACCGCGGTTTGAGTCCTGACCCCGGTGGCTAGAAAATCATGTCAGGCGTGTGTGCGCGAGCCCAAAACCTCAAGAGGAGAATGGAGCAGAAGCGATGTGGCCTGGCCATCTCCTCCGGGGATGTTTTCTCACTTTCCCTCTCACTCTGGCCAGGGCACAAGACCTATGGCAAACACCTTCAACAAAAAAAATACAGAGCTGTTTTTCTCCAAGGCTGTAGGTTATGGGCCTTGTCCTCTCACTGGCTCTGATCATAGAGCTTGGGAACCACAGAGACGTGAAGCCTGCCCCAAATAGGGCTGATGATTTAGCCAAAGGCTCAGAGGCCCAGGGAGGCCCTCCACCCTATCCGTTGTGATCAGTTAGGGCCTGCAGTTGGGCCCAGGAGCGCCGATGTGTGCTGAGGGCAAGGCAGCCCTGGCCAGCCTGACCTACCCTCAGTAATGAGAACCCTGGGGCTGACAACTCCTGTGAGTGTGGCGGTCGGCCTGCTTGATGGCAACCTGCAGGGGTGACCTGCTCCAGCTGCTCAGTGCCCCTGTGCCCAGCACCTTTCCCGTGTGACGGCCTAGGCTGCTTCTGCTAGATCTGTTAATGCCAGTGTGAAGTTTCCAATGAAATACTTTATAAAATAAGTACAAAAACAAACAAACAAACACGACACATTGCACTCTCCAGCCAGAATCGTGTGTGTGAATCACACGCACTTGTTGCCAGAAGCTGGGAGTCCCTTGGGACCTGCCCAATGCCAAGGACTTACTCAGTGGAGACGGCTTGCCCAATAGCTTTTCCTCTAACCCCATGTCATTTAGTTCAAGCGGGAAATTACCAACACACACGCACACGCGCACACACACACACCTGCAGTTTCTCAACACACAACCCTCAAAAAAAATGAGGGAATCTTAATTTTTTAGTGATGTGGATGGTTCTCTTTCCTGAGGGCTCTGCATTGGGATTCATCAGCGACTGCCGTGGAGCTGACCCACCTGTATACCCAGAGACCAGGGCAGGGCAGTCCCACTCTGGACACAGAGATCCGCATCTGTCTAGAGATTCCCATGGGGGGGGGGGAGCAGCAAGCATACAGTACTGGAGACAGAGGGGACAAGCCAGCAAGGATGTTCTGTCGCCCTGAGGGCTTGGACCCAGAGACTTCCCATTCTGCCACTTTCTCTACTGGTGCCAAAAAGGGGGAGGCTGGCTGGGTACCTGTTGTAGGAAGTCCTGTCTGCAGAGAGACCAGAGCAGACCCCTCAGATTCTTTTCAGAGAGGAATTCTTGGGGACCCCCCAGGGAGTGGAGGGCACGCAGGGCTCCCTCCTCAGGCTGTCACTGAGATGAACGGGCAACCCCGACTCAGCTGTAGACCCTGCTGCAGGCCGTGGGGTCTGGTGTCTCATGGGTCTATGTAGGGTCTGAGGCACCGACAGCCCCATAAAGGACTTGGGTATGTCTAGAATTCCCACCCACACATGGAACTGAGGTCACAGTTTTAGAAGATTCAAATGCATATCAAAAAGACCATGGCCCAAACGTCAGGAGACTGGGGTGAGCAAGGGCTGCTGGGGTCATGTTTAGGACAGGTCTCTCTGAGCAGCTGGCTGCAAAACCCCGGAAATGAAAACAAGGAACGTTTTCTGGATGTCTGTGCCCTGAGCCAGGGACTGGGGCCCCTGAAGGGCAACAGCCTCATCCATGCCACTTCTCTGCAATCCGTTCTTCAGGATGGACAACACTAATAGGAAAAGGGGCAGCCCTGGCGGGCACCCCTACCATCTTGCCAGGGAAGAGGGTTAACAGATCAATGTCCTCAGCCCGCCGCCTGTCCCACCTCGGATTCCTCCAGCAGCCCCTCTGCCCACCCCTGTCTCTGCAGACCGAGCCATGGGGTCTCCCGCTGCTGTTCCTAGTAAGCCCTGGCCTCCTGCTTGGTCATATTGCACTTTTCCTGTCTCTTGGATTGTTTTCATTTTCGATCGAGAATGCAAAGTATTTGAAGGGGGTAGGGGAAGTGAGTAACCTTAAAGAAATAATATATTAGTTACATACAAAAACAGGAAACAGAGGGGTTATTTTATCTTTTTTTTCCCCCTTAAAAACAAAGCAAACTACTGAACCAAGGTCTAAACTTAAACAGTGCTACGCCTACTCTGTAGCTACTAGTAATATGAAATAACGCTTGACCGAAATTCCCTTGTCTTTCTTCTTTCGACGATAATAGTAGTAACAAGCCTTGCTGAGGAAAGCGACGGATACAAATGCCAGTAAAATATGCTGCTCTAACATCCGAAAGTGATTAAAAGGATTCTATATAATGCCTTCGTCAGGATGGAGAATAGAGGAAGAGGAGGAAGAAAGAAAAACCTTTGGGGCCAGGCTGGGGTGGATGGGGCCACGGCCTGGCAAGACAGAGCCTGGCCACAGGCAGAGGGCATGGGGGACCGCAGGGTACGTGTCTCCTCAGGGCTGCCCTCTCGACTCTCTCTTGCTGCCCTCAAGTTCCCTTGGTCCCATGGGAACAGCACGGAGGAGCCGGGCGATACTGCCAGGCCTGCTGCTCCAAAGAGGGACGACAAGGTGGGGGAGAGATGACGACGTCCCCCCCTGTAACGAAAAGGTCTTTAAAGGGAAAGAAAAACTAAGCACCAAATGATGCATCTTCGGGCATTATATAAACCTCAATAATGACCTCAGAAGGGCTCATTATGATTAAAGTTGCAGTATACAGCAATACGTCATTTCACATTTTCAATCGCAACTAATGGAAAATTCGGTTTGGACACTGCTGAGATTTTGTTTTTCTTTTTCCTTTTTGAGTCCAATCTGCTCTTCCTCCAGATGGGTCAGAGCCACAGGCCCCTCCCTCCTCCACCTGCGGCGGGCCAGCCCTCCATCACAAAGCAGCTCAGTAGCACTAGGGAAAGGCCCTCTTGCCCTGGGAGGCCAGGAGTCCAGGCGCCCAGGCCTGGCGTCCCTGGGGCCGTGTCTGAGGCCTGGCATGCACCCTTCTTGCTTCAAGTATTAATATTCTCTTTGGGTTTGCAGGGTTTGTGCTGTGACTTAGGGGTACTGGTGAGGGGGTGAGGTGCAAAGACTGGGGCACAGCATCCCGTTCACTGCCCAGACCTACATCTGCCACCAGGGGGCAGCATCTCCTATCTTTCCAGGATGCCTGAGCAACCCCCAGCCATCCCCAGGGACTGGATGTCACAATGTAAACATGACCACGCGATAAACCAAATGGGGCGGGAGGCAGGGAGGAGCGAGGGACTAGTGCAGCGGGGAGGGGGTCTGCCATTAACTACGTGTGTGACTTGGGGGAAGTCCCTTCCAGTCCTGCTTTTTAAGGATGCTATCACTGGGAATCAAGGACAGGGGATTCAGGGGGAGTCGGGGGCAGGAGAGTGGGGCGGGGGGGAGCGAGCCCATGGGGCAGTGCAGACAGTGGGGAGGGCAGGAGGCAGGCTCCGGGGAGCACTGGGGTCCAGTCCAACTGAGATGCTGTGTGCTTGGGCTCCCTGGCCTGGCCGCGCACTAGTGATTGAACTGGCTCAGTGCAGACAGCTGAGGAGCGAGGCCGCAGGGCCCTCCCTCTGGAAGATAGCTACGCGGAAGGTCTTTTAACCTGACGGTCACTCTACTTTAAAATTTTATTTTAAATAATCATAAATTACTTTTTTTTCTTTTAATAAATATGTGCTGTTTAAAAATGAGAAAAGTATATACTGCATCTTTAAGTAATGCACTTTGATCTCTGGGTTTCTTTCCATTCTATTTTATTTAAAGTGCATTAATTAAAAAATAATGAACCACTTCTTTATCATTATTGTTCAAATAAGTACAAATAATATTAATATGGAGACACTACACCACTACCATTAGTACTGCAATCTAGCAGATTAACTCATCCTGCCCTAGGTAATACTGTCCAGCAGAAGAAAATAACTAATTTCAATTTTCATAAAAGTCACAAAACAAAAGGAATTAGAACAATCTCACCATGGCCCTTTGACAGAGAATATGAGCAGTTTGCTATAGCTGCCAGGCGTCCGTGTACGGGAAGGACCAGGGTTTGGGGATCCCCAGGGAAGGCATGGTAGGGGTTGGGGGTGTCTTGAAGACCCCGAGGCGCTGGGTCCCATGCAGACCTGCCTGGGTGGGACGTAAGGGTGAGGGAGGCCTTTCCTCCTCTGTAGCAAACACCAACCCATGTCCAGGAACCTGGCAGCTGACCGGTGGCTGTGAAGCCTCGTCTGTCTGCATCAAAGGCACGTGTGGAAATCCACTCCCGGCGAAGGGGGAGTCCTTGAGGAAGCCGCCGGGCTTCTGGAGGGTCCCCTCTGAAATGCCAGCAACTGACAAACACAACCCACAGTTGACAGAGAGGACCCGTAGGGATCTTCCGTCTCGTCTCTCTCTTCACTGGGGCCCTGCCCCTTGGGAAGGCCAGGCTGGCTCCCAGCACAGGGTTCCTCCATCTTCTCGGCACCCGTGGCAATGCCAGGGGCCAGGGAGGTGGCTGGTGGTGTCGACTCCAGTCTGGCCCAGGGGTCCAGCCACGGTCCCACCAGCCCAGGGTGGGGGTGATGGCTGCTTCTCCACGGTTCATGTATAAGGCTTTCGGCCCTGCCTAGGTGGGGGGCCATTCACAGAATGGGGTCCCCCAGCAGCTTGGGTGCTGCCTCTTCTCCAAAAGGCTGGCTCCTGATGATGCCCTCCTCCCTCTCAGGAAGAGGACTGTTGCCCCTGACCCTCCAGGTCGGAAGGAACCAGAAGAACATTTCTCTGCTTCACCACGTCTGGGACCTGGGGCCTCCCGAGCCCCAAGCCCCTCCAGCAAGTGCCGAGCTCTGGCACCGTCCACACAGTGGAAACCGAATGAAACGACTTTGGCTTGTGGAAGGGGAGAACACAGAACGAAAACAAAACAAGCCCCCTCCCCAGGAGTACAACAGAAAAGCCCCCACACTACCCACCCCTTCCCGCTAGAGGCTGACTACCCTTGGGCCCCCAAACAATCCCAAAATAAGACCCAAACCAAAGGTCTGACATATTATCCCCAAATCTACAAATTGCTCCCAAAACATGCACAGGAACCAGCCACCCAGAATACCCAACACAGTCTGCGCAGATGAAGAGCCCGCTGGCTTCGCCCGCCCTCCTGGTGAACTCTGGTACTAACTGCCTGGAGAGGCCAGGACAGCGACAGCTAAGGGCCCTGGCTGGCACCTGGGAACAGCCTTTTCTTCACCTCACAGGTGTGGACAGTGGCCCGGCCCAGGGCAGGCTGAACCCACCTGGACACCTGAGTGCCCGAAGGCCCCTGCTGGCGGCAGCTGCGGCAACCCCGAGACCAGCACGATACATAAATACAAATGAGGACGACGCGGGGCCTGCCTCTGCGCCAAGATGCCAGCACCACACCCAGGCCAAGCAGGGCCAGGACATGGCGGCCCCTCTGATCACATCTTTTCCAGACGTGCAGCAAAGGCACGACTGCGGTTTCCCACATGGCCCGTCTCCAGTGGTGCATGGTCCATCAGTGAAGTCCCCAAGGCGCACCCGTGGGTCTGTTTTCTGGTCTCAGTCCCAGGCCTGGGACGGATCTGCCCACTCCCTTCACTTCTCCGTGTGGGCCCCCCGACTCCCTACCTTCCAGCTGGGAGAGAGCTGAGGGGCCTTCTTGGAGGTCCCGCGTTCCACTGTTAAGGCTGCCCACCCCCATTGTGCCCGTTCCCTTGTCTCCATCTCTCCGCTCCTCAGTGGGCGGCTCCAGTGGCACACTGAGGCTGGACAGACCCCGGCCCCTGTCAGTTCTTCTTCTCAAGGTAGTTGGAGGGCACCCAGCCTTTGAAGGGCTTCACCCCATCCAGGATCTGGCAGTACCACCAGCCATTGGGGTTCCTCTCCAGAACCTCCATGGACACCCCTTCCTGGAAGCCTGCCGTCTCCTCATCCCCCTCGTAGTCCGCGATGGACACGTACATGTCTTTGAGGTTGTTGTGGATGAACTGGGACTTCTCGATGGGCTTGGGGCGCACAGGGGACACAGGGATGCCATTGCGCTGAGTGGGCAGCAGGGGGGAGTCCGAGCCCTGGCTGGCGGCTCGCTCAGCCAGGCGGCCCTTGGCCTCGGAGGCCGCAGAGCGGGCAGTGCTGAAGGAGGAGTTCCGGCGGACGCTGCGGAGGCCGTCAGTGGCCGTGAGTGATTCGTTCCTCCGCAGGGCGCAGGACAGGTTGTTGTCCTTGGGTGGTGGGGACACGAACACCGACTGCGGCCTGACAGCCACCTGCCGCACGCCGTTCCTCATCTTCACAGCCCCAGCACCCGAGGTCTTGCTGAATCCCCCGGGGGGCTTGGAGGGGATGGGGGGCGTGGCCCTCTTGCTCTGGTTGACCGTGTTCAGGGCTTGGACCCGCTTCTCGATCTTCTCCAGGCTGTCCGACTTGCCCTCGTTCTGCCTGCTCTTGGCCGGCACGGCATCCAGCTCCTTGCCAGAAGGGTCAGGCTGCTCACTCTCTTCGAGCACCAAATAGTGGGAAGGGGCCCAGCCCTCGAGCTCCCCAAACCGCACGTACCACCAGCCGCTTTCCAGTTTCTCGAGCACCTGCACCTCCACGCCCGCGGGGAAGCTGATCTCCGAGTCCTGGACCTTCTGGTAGGCGCTGCACGTCGTGTGGGTGGTGGCCTGCCCCTCCCACTCCTTCTTGGTGGGGCACGGGGGGGTGGTGGCTGGGAGGGTGACGAGGTCGGCTGAGCCTCTCCTGGACCCCTCACTGGGCCCCTCGGAGGCTGTCTGTGGGGGCACCTCTGAATCCTCGCTCTTCGAGCCCTTGAGACCGCCCCGGAGCTGGCCCGTGGGCCGCAGCTGGCGCCGTAAAGTGCTGATGTCCATCCTCTCTTGACTCTGCGACTCTGCTCGGCTCAGGAATGGCTTGGGCCGGACTGACGGCTTGGCCCGGGCACAGGAGGTCAGCCCAGACTTCACGTCGACGTCCTTCTTTGCCCCAACCTTGGGGGTGCCGCGGATGCCTGCGTCCGAGGCAGAGCGGGGCTTCAGGTCACCAGTGTTCTTGGACAAGGAGGAGGAGGAGGAGGAGGAGGAGGAGCAGGTGGTGTTGATGGTGATGGACGAGGAGAAGGAGGCCGAGGAGTGGTTCTTCCCCAGCTCTGCCTGGGCGTTCTTCTCCACCTTGAGCTTTAGGAGTGACGATGACTTGGGAGAGCCTGACTTGGGGGAGTTTTTCCTGGCAAGGGACAACGAGGAGCCCCCCGGGGAGTCACTGTCCCCAGAGGAGCCTCTAGCCGACAGGTTGTCCTCTGCAAATGGCCTGAAGCCCTCGTTCTCATAGATGGTCTCCTCTTCCAGTGCCACGTCCTCTGAAGATGCGCCCACTTTGAAGTGGGCCCGCTGCAGGGAAGAGGCAGGCGAGGGCCTGTGGGGCTGCGGGGGCCGCCTGCCCCCTCCACGGGCTCCTCACCCGGCTCCGGCTCCGAGTCGAAGCCAAAGGCAGGGATGTCGTACTCAGGCTCCTCGTACTTGAGCTTCGGTGGGGAGTCCTGGCTCTCGCTGGCAGCCACAGGCCCCTCCTCGGCCTCCTTGGGCTTGCTGGGGGGTGCCGGAGGGGGCACCTTGGGCCGCGTCAGGGTGCTGGTGCGGCGGCTTAGGTTGGGCTTCTTGCGCTTGTCGATGTACGAGGCGGGAGCCCAGCCCTCCTTCTCGCCGATCTGCACGTACCACCAGCCGCCCGAGTTCTTGTCGATGACCTGAAGGGAGAAGGCGAGGCCTGTGAGGGCGAGAGTCTCTGGGACCCCGTGACGTCCTGGACTAGGAGCTTCCCGCTTTGGCTCCAGGACACGCGATCCCCATCTCACCGACGAGCAAATGAACCCGGTGTCCAGCCCAGGTCTGTATCACCGCATAGCGGGGGTGAGGAGGGGGTCTCCTACTCTCCGGTCCCTCTCCCAGGTCCACCTAGTCTGATCATCGTCCTGGCCTAACCGGCCTCCTCTCTAGACCTCCACTCCCCACGCTACTGCACACAGAAGCTGCACGGCCGCCCGTCCCTACTAAACCCTGCTCCCGAGGCCACCTGTACTACACGGCGCCCTCCCCCGCCACTCCAAGCATAGCGAGGTGCAGAGAATGGAAGGTGCTGGTGAACTGAGCTGGGGACACAGGCCCGAGGCCGGATGCTCCCCGCAGGGCATTTCCCTGGTGCCCGCTGCCAGTGGGTCCATGGGAAGCCCAGTGCAGAAGAGAGCCCTTTGGGTGGAGTGGCTTCCTGCATCTGTCACCTCTGACGGTACAAGCGAGTTCAGACACTCGTCTGTCCCCCTGAGGCCAGCTAATGGCAGGAGTGCAGCTACGGGCTGGACTAGGGTCACCTGGACCGGGGACAGATGGGAACTGGGGACACTCCTGGAGGAAGATGTCGCGGGGTGGGAGGGTGCAGGGGGCTGGGGAGGGAAGGAGGGTGGAGCACGCGAAGGTGAGCTCCGTGGAGACCAAGCCTCCGCAGCCCTGGGAAGGACGGGCATGCTCCTCCCTTCGCTCCCGTACTCCACCCTGCCCTGCCCTGCCCAGTGCCTGGAGTTCAAGCTTGGGGCTCCTCGGTATGGCCGCCTGGTCGAACATGAGGCCCGCAGGCCTGACACCCTGAACACCATGGAGCGAACAGCTTCTCCTGAAACTGCCCTTCGAATTCTAGACATGCGATTCCAGTCACTTGAAATGTCACCTCCCCAGCAGGTGGAGACCACCAACAGTTCCGACACTGTTCCATACAACTGGATTTAACTCCATCGGACAGAAGCCACTCTGGATAAGTGGCCTCGCCACAGATCTCTGTGCCCTGGAGTACCAAGCTCACACCGGCCACAAAATTGAGTTGCTAAATACCAAGAGACTGGCCGGGGATTGCAGAGAGAAATACGGCAGAGGGAAGAAGTGACTGCCTCGAAGGCCGGAGGGCCCACGGTGAGGACACGGCCAGGACTTAAACTCGCATCCCCTCTGCCTGGACCCTATTCTCCCAATAGCAGCGCTTCCTACTTCCTAGGGTGGGTCTGGGGGACCCTGGCCCGGAGGCTTACTCTACGAGTCTGATGCAGGGCCTCAGTGACCCTCCCCCTTTCCTCAGCTGGGAAGCCCGCAATTACAGCAGCTGGGTTTTGTTTAACCCGCTGTCTCCCTAGCTCATTCACCTACAGGAGCCCTTTGTTTTGGGGTATCCCCATTGAGCCCCTAAACAGGCTCTGGGAAATGCTGCTGTGAAGTGAGCTCTGGGCGTGGGGTGGAGGCCCAGGTCCCGGGTTCCAGTCCTGGCCACGGCACTGACCAGCTGCAGGCAGATGCTCCTCTTTGTGGGGCTCGTTCCTGCCTGCCCCTCAGGACTCACTAGCAAGACTTAAAGTGGGAAACGCAGTGGGTCTTTGACCACGTCAGCTGACTTTAGCTGCGTGGCCTCAGGCTTACCTCTGCTTTCTGTCCGCCCCTAAAGCTGATCCCATCGGAAATGCACGACTGGAATTCGGCGATGGTGTAGTACTCCACCTCAACGGAAGGGGGCTCTGGCGGCTTAGGCAGCTGGAACCCCTAAGGCAGACAGGGACAGGATGAGCAAAACCCACCTACCCAGGACGGGAATGAGGTCCGGGAAGGTGTCCTCGCTCCAGGACAGCAGGTAGCCTGTATATCCTGTCATCTGCCTCAGGGTATATCCCCAAGAGACTGCTCTCCTGAAGAGGTGTTCCCTTAGCACTTGGAATTCACTTGAGTCTCGGGGCCAGCAGGTGGTTAAGGTGCTGGACTCACACACGGCCGACGGCAGTTCGAGCCCCACACCTGGCAGCTTGAAAATCACACCAGGAACATGTCCATGTGTGCCCCAAATCCCAAGAGAATGGAGGAGAAGGGATTAGAGCAAGGTCATTTCCCCTGGGGAGTGATTTCTCACCTCACCTCTGCCCTGTGAGCACATCTGCCCTATAGCAAAAAATATCCACGTGAGTCTCATCTGAGCTGCCAAGATGCTCTTTTTTATTTTGACCAGAGGGCATGTGTACTTGGCAAAGAGTGAGAGGCAGAGAGAGGGAGAAACCAACCCTCAGTGGGGTTTGGTCACACTGTAGTCCCTCCTCCTCCATTTCTCTACCTTATCAGGATTTTGCGTACACATGTGCATGCACCCAGTGCACTCTTCAAGCTGCCAGGGCTGGGATTTGAACTGTACGGTAAGCCATGTGGGATCTGTGTACTTTAAGCACTATGCCATGGAGCTAGCCCAATTTCTTTCTTTCTTCCATAAAGAAAGGAGAGGAAGAGAGCCAGAGCGAGCACCCCCAAGAGGGTCTCCACACTGTGACCCACCCCCAGCCTCAGCCAGTCCTTATTATGAGCATATACATGCCCGGCGTACCCAGGGAAGTCTCTCGAAGTGAACCCAGAACCTTCCCAAGCGGGCTAGCCTCACAGAGCATTATGCTTTACTGCTCTGCCACTGTCTGGCCCAAATCGCTCAGTTATTAACTCAGTCATTTCTACTCTTACATCTCTGGGGGTCTGGTTTTCAGATGCCTCAATAGTAGGGTCCCAAATGAAAATTATAAACAGAGAAACTTGGGCCAGCCCATGGTGCAGTAGTTAAGGTGGCAGGATCCCACATGGCTGACTGCTTGGTTCGAGTCCTGAACCGGGGCACGTGTGTGTGTGTGTGTGTGTGTGTGCCCCAAATCCTGAAAGGAAAAGGGAGGAGAGACTGCAGTGTGACCATCCCCCATAGGGTGTGCTTTGTCACTTTTCCCCTCTGTCTGTTTCTGGGGAGCACACGTGCCCTCCAGCAAATGAAAACAAAACAAGGGCAGAGAAACCACTTGAACAAAGCCGTGGGCCCTGCCGGGTGGGAGAGGAGAGCTGCTGCCCTGAGTCTAAGTGTAAGGGCCGCGGGCGGGACCTGGTAGCAGAGGCGAGGCAGTGGGCACAGCCATTCCTACGGGTGGGACGGACTGAGGGGCGGTGAGGCTGGGTGAGAAAAGTCTCTGGGTGGTCATGACAATGACAGTGGTCAGGCGAGCACTGAATAAAAATCAGGACCCTTTGTTTCTGGGACACAGCAGACCGCACTGGAGGTCCCAAATGCTTTGGGGACGCCGGCACAGCAACATCTAAGCATGATGTCCAAGGACATTTAGAATTTGGCCTCAGCCGCGATCCCTGAGCCTCACTCATTTAGTTACAGCTAGTCCCTGAACATCCACAGGTGCCGGCCATGCTTCAAGGCAATGGGCATCTAACCGGAAACCGAAGGGCAACCCTCAGTGTGGGGCGCATGGGTTCTAGCTTCATCCAGTCTCTTTCCTGGCTAGGACTGGTGCCTCCTTACTCTGCCCTCCCTCTTACAAAGGGTTTGTGAAAACAAAACTATTGCGGGGGGGAATGGTGGGAGGGATATGGGGTGGGGAGGCAGCTATGGAGGACCAGGAAGACCTTGAAAGACCTCGGCCTTGGCGCTCGATTCCAGCCCCAGCAATTTGCCCGCTGCGTGCCCCTGGACAAGGCCTCGACCTCGCTGAGCTTTAGTTTCCTCATCTGTAAAGTGGAACTAATTAATAACAGTCATTAATATACACAACTTCCAGCCCAGCTGAAGCACAGTGAAGAGCCCTATAAATAAAAGCTGAGTGGCCAGCAGGTGGCGTGGTGGTTAAGGGCACTGGATTCCCACATGGCCAACTGTAGTTCAAGTCCTGGACCTGGCAGCTTGGTTTCTCAATTTCTTTCTCTCTCTCTCTCTGTCCCTATGGTCAAATCAAAATAAATAAATAAATAAATAAAGTAAAATAATTATTGAAAAAAATAATAAAGCCGAAGCTCGCACTTCTCTGGAAACATTCTCCTCTCCTGGGGAATGTCCTTCATCCTTGAAGGTGCAGCACGTCCCAAGGCTGGTCAAAACCAAGCTGCCCTGGGTCACAGTGAGAGAGGAGTGAGAAGCTGGTTCTGAGGGGCTGGGGATGAATCCGTCAAACTTCCCTGCCCTGTATCTCCAAGTGGGCGACGTGGCCCAGGCCCCAGCCCGGCCCGAGCCCCGGCCAGGTGGGATTCAGCTGAGCCTAACTGGAAACAGGCACCCTGCCTCAGCGAGCCCCACATTTCTAAGTGTGGAAGGAATTACTCTGCTCTTGCCAAAATCAAGTCTGCCTGAAAATAATTAACTGGGGCTAAGAGAGCTGCAGAAAGGCGAATTTGGGGGGAAAAGGGATCAGAGACTCCGCTGGAACCGACTGCCAGAGCAAGGAAGGTCTTATCTCAGGGATCGGACCTTTAAACCCCATATTTATGGAGGGCCTAACTCTTCCACGGACTGGCAGGACCCTCTCCAGGGCGGAGGTCACGGCCCACAGGAACTCTTGCTAGGCCCAGACGCCCTCAGACTCTGCCCCGCCACAGCGCACCAGGTCGCTACCAACAGTGAGGGCCAACACCGGAGGTGAAACCCGGCTGCCGGCGCTCCATACAACCTCTCATTTCGTCCTCACTACAGCCCTCGGTGATGAACCGTGCCCACAGACCGGGAAACTGAGGCTTGTGGGAGGTAAGTGAATGACTAGCATCCCTCCGCTCCTCAGAGTCAGAAGGAGGACACGAATTCACACGAGGCCGTCCCTAACCTTTCCCTGCATCCACTGCCCCCGTGACAGCTCTTTGTTCTGGGGCTCTTGGCTTGCCCCTAGCATTGCTGCTAGTCCAGACCCTGGCTCCCGATCACCACCTGCCTGTCCGAGCGTCTGGACACCAGGCAGCCCCCACAGGAGCTGGGGACCCCAGTAGCATTCATCCCCTTCGACCTCTGGCGTGAGGCGGCCCTCAGTTCACCCTCTTCCCTGGAGGCAGCTCGTTGGTGTGGCCTCTCCCCGCCCAGGCGCCGGCTGCCACCACATCCATCAGACACTCCTGCGCCAGGCAAGCGGAAAGCTTCCAGGCTAACACGGACAGCCGCCCCACTTCCAGCCCTTGGCAGTGCCCTGGCTGGACACTCTTGCCGGCCAGTCTAAATGTTTATGTCTGCCAGTGCAGAGGCTGGGATGGATTTATTTAGCTTTGGAGTGCTGTGTGTTTCCGATTATAAACTGTCCAGCCAGACCCCCAGGAGGGATATGCAGGCTTCCCTTCCCTTCCCTCCCTGCCTCCAGCCCCACACAGCTGGATGCCCCACCGGGGTCCTGAATACCGCTGGGCTAACAGACTGTGCGAGACAGCCAACTAACCAGGGCTACAGTGTACCCCCAGAAAAGGAGTGAAAATGGAATAAAGTCAGTCCACATACCAGGCTGGACTCTCTGCGTGGTGGGGGTCTTGTCCTTAGGTTTGGGGAGCCTAGAAGAAAACACATGGCTTCAGAAATCCCAGACGACGGGCCACCGTCCCTATACTTGCCTTCCGCGGGTGTGGCCAACACCTGCTCCTTGGAAGCTCACCCTTTCAGTCCCCATTTGTGAAGGGCCACGCTCTAAGCCACTGAAGACACTAGAACTGGGTTTCTTCCAGGGGGAAACGAGCCTTTAAGCTTTGCTGACTGTGCTTTGGGAGGATCCAGGAACCCTCTGAAAATTACATGCATGTTTCGAAACGTATAGACATACGGGCATTTTTCAGGGCAAAGGATGTACAGATTTACCAGTCTTTGAAAGTCAGGAGTAGGGACCGTGTCTATTTGTTCCTTGCTACTAAAGCCTTGGAAGCCAGCATCATGTCAGGCAAGAGAGGCGACCCATAAGTATTGCTCAACAGGCTGCCTACAAGGGTTCAGGCATGAGAGCTAAGTTAACGAAATTCAGAGCTAAGCGAAAAGACAGCTTTCCTCCAGATTTCAGACTAGCTGGATACAAACAGAAGCGGGACTCCCATAATATGGAACAGTTTAAGCAGAGGCACTGTTGGGCCTGGGCTGGAGGGTGCCAGATAGCCTGGTTTCCCCCGTAAGAATGAAGCTACTTCTCGAAGAGTACCCGTTGCAAATGCTCGTGGAGAATGGTAAGGCCTCCACTTTCAAGTCTTTCATGGTTCCAGGAATGGGTAGAGATGATAGGGAAGGAGCGGCCAAGGCCTGCAAAGATGTTCTCTAGGTAGGTGCCCCCAAAAGCAGCTCTGCAGACGAGGACCTCACTGAACAGCCCCGGGAATTGTTTCCCCCTTAATCAGCTGCACATCATGTATCTTGACATAGAGAAAAGAAAGCACTGGGGCCAGCCAGGTGGTATGGTGGTTAAGGTGGCTGGATCCCATATGGCCCGCTTCTGCTTCAAGTCCTGGCCCCGGCAGCTTAAAAAAACATGTGCTCATGAGCACGTGTGCTCAAATCTCAAGGACTGTGGCATGGTCATACTCCCAGGGTAGGGGGAGGTGCTTTCTCATTCTCTCTCTCTGGCGTGTGCCCTATAAACAAATGAAAAAGAAAAAAATGCTTCTTGCTCTTGGAATGCATTTAGCTGCAAAGTCGCCATCCCTAGCTCTCCACCAGAGGGTTTTAGACTCGCGGCCTGTTGTGCATGTACAATCATTTATCTTCAGTGGTGCCCCCTGGGAAGTGGAGTCCTTATCCTCCTGGGCCTGCTCCGCTCTTGTGATTAGTAACAGCTGACAGAGTGAGGGTCAAGGGTCAGTCTGCAGCTTACGAAGAACATGATGTGGGGGTCCTGCACTCCCCTTGTGCTTTCCCTGCACCCCCAGAGGTCAGCAAGGCTCTTACTGATTTGGGCCCTCTGAGGGGCAATCCTGGCCACAGCGGGAGAGCCCTGGGCCAGCTTGGAGACGGTCCTCTCGGGCACAGCCAGGGCGCTGCCATTGGAGGCGTTGCAAAGGATGGGCAGGCTGATCTCCTTCTTGGTGATGGGGGCCTCGGGGCCCTCGCCCTCGGCTGGAGGAGCCTCCTTGTCCCCAGACGCCTTCTTGTTTGATCTCCATGATGTTCCCGATGATCTCCACGGGGCCCGCCAGATTTTTCTTCCGGGCTGGCAGGTCATCCTTGGCCTTCTTCAGGTAGGATGCTGGCGCCCAGCCTTCTTTGCCCAGGTATCTGTGGGGAGGAGTGGGACACGCATCAGCACGGCACAGGCGCAGGGCCCACGGCTCACTTCCTGTCCCCGTCCCCGTCCGGCTCACTCAGCTGAACCTGCTCTTCACGTTCCCCCAGAGTCGTGGCAAGCCCACCACTGCTTTCCCTCAAGCTCCTTTTTCTTTGCCTAGTCCCTCCTGGTAGGGTCTCTCATTCTTTGCCAAGTCAGGCAGACATGTGGCTTTGGAGATTGCTCAGATTTTGAGTTAGAAATGTAGAACCTCAGGATGGCAGCTCCCACCATCGGTGGAGGGTAGCTCTGGAGCTACGAGCGGGAAGGTGAGAATGTGGTGCAGAGTTAAATGCCCTCCAGGAAAGGGAAGTGTTAGGAGAGGGAGATGTCCCAGGTGAGTCGGCAAACCTGAGATCTAGCCTCTGGTACCCTGGGTACGTCTCTTCTGCAGAGCTCAATGTTTTTCTCATACAAGATGCAGGCACAGAGTAGCTGCTGAAAATGTATCCAGAAGGACAAACGCAGGGAGACCCAACAAGACGATGCTTATACAGAATGGGGACAGGGGTCAGCAGGTGGCGTGGTGGTTAAGGCACTGGACTCCCACATGGCTGACCGTGGTTTGAATCCTGGACCTCGTGGCATGAAAATCACACTGGCCGCATGTGTGTGTGCCCAAAATCCCAAGGGGAGAATGAAGGAGAAGGGATTGAGGCATAGCCATCCCCCTGAGGGTGGGGGAGATTTTTCACTTTCCCTCTGTCTCTTTCTGGCAAATCCATTCCTAAGGAAAAGAAGGGGGGGGATGGTGGTGGCACCGCTGCAGGGAGAAGGAGCAGACCATGCTCACTCACCACATCTACGGATGGCCTAAAACGTGACACTTCAGATGAGCAGGGCAAGGGCAGAATATATGTCCAGTGATTTGAGGACAACTGATTACCCAGTTAGGACAAACAAGTAAGACTCTGGCTTCACATCACATAGCAAAAAAAAAGAAAAAAAAGGCAGAGGTTGAGGGGTTGGGTTGAGGAAAGTCTTCGAAGTGGGGCTCCAAAAGCAGAAACTATAACTGAAAAGGCTGAAGGCACATGACTGAACAACCTTGAAACCACTGCTATGGTAAAACAGAAACAACACAAAACGAAACGAAACAAAACCAAAGCTCATAAACAAAAGCAAGAAGCAAATGACAAGGCTGAGTTAATGTGTGGGGATTCAATGACCTTTTTTTCCTTTGGATAGGAGGCATGTACTCACCAGAGAGAGGCAGAGAAGCAAGGAAAGAGGGAGAGGGAGAAAGCACCCCCCAATGAGACCTGGTCATGCCACAATCCTGTCTCATTGCTCTACCCTGTTGGGATTTGGAGCACGAATGCACTTGCCTCCTGGGTGTTTTTCAAGTCACTGGGGCCAGGACGCGAACTGCGCTTGGCCATGTGGGATCCAGCTTTCTTAACCAGTAGGCCGTGGGCCTGCCAGATCCAATGACTTAACTCTTTTTAAAATTAGTTTGCTATAGGATGCATGTGCTTAGAGAGAGAGAGAGAGAGAGCGAGAAAGTGAGAATGGTCACGCCACAGTCCATTCTATTTCATTCTCCTCTCAGGGTTTTGGGCATGCACACAGATGTGCCCAGGGTATTTTCCAAATCACCAGGTCTGGGACTTGAACTGTTGGCCATGTGGGATCCAACTACCTTAACCACCACATGACCTGGCTGGCCCAGATTCAATGATTTCTTAAAAAACAAAAAACAAACAAACAAAAAACCCCACCTTTTCCCTTCTTCCCCATGGTGATGAGCTTCCACCCATACCCACTGGGAGTTCACTTCCTGGTCCAACAGTCGCCAGCCAGTGCCCTAAGATCTGGTTGTCCCCATCTGCCTCCTGGGACATATCTGGTTCTTTAGAATGGCTCCTCCATGCCAGATGTCTGACAGTCTCCTCCCCACTCCTCGATCTGAACTTGTTCTTGGGTGCTCATTAGGTGGGAGAAAAGCAATGTGGAAGCTGAAGTGCCTATCAACGTGCCTGAGCTATGCTGGGAAACTCACACGGGAGGCTGGCTTCTTACAGGGGTTGCGGCATAGGAGCAGTCAGGTAGGCTGGGCTAAGCTGACCTGCCTGGGCTTAGAAGGCAGACGTCAGTGAAGAGATGGGCACAAGTCAGGGGGCTGTTCCTGGCTCCCTGATGCAATGGGTGCAAACAGAAGCACAGAGTCAGGGAAGAAGGGGGATTAAAATACTGTTTTTTTTTTTTTTTAAACTTTATTTATTTATTTATTTATTTATTTATTTTGTTTTGAACAGAGGGCTTGTATGCAAAAGAGAGAGAGAGAGAGAGGAGAAAGCACCCTCCCCATGAGGATGGTCACACTGCATGCATACACATGTCAGGTGTTTTTCAAGCCCCCCCGGTCCGGGACTTGAGCTGTGTGGTTAGCCATGGGGGAATCTGTCTGTCTTTACCACCAAGCCACAGAGCCAGTCCAAATACCCAATCTTTATATGAGCCAACAGCCAAGGTTCAGCAAAACAAGTAGCAGAGGGTCACATAGCCACCTGTGGGTAGTGTCCAGCCAGAGCCTGGTGCCCTTGCAGCTCAGAAAGAAGATGAAGCTGAACCCGCCTGCCCTTGCCAGGCCTGTCTGTGCACACAGTAGACATGGGGAGAGGGGTCTCCAGGGGGAATGGCCAGGCCCACGTACAACCCCGAGTGCTCCCATTTCAAAGCCCTCTGTGTTCCTTCGGTGTTACACAGACAAAATTAGATTCCCAGACTAGAAAAGCAGGGAATCAGGAGTGGCTGTGTGCATCTGCTTCCAACTCTGCTCACATCTGCTTTCCAGCTCTGGAGCATGGAAAGACTCCAGAGAGAAGCAAATTGGAAAGGAGGGATGGGGAGAGGAGGAGGAGAAGAAAGACAGGAAATGAGGATCAACACAGAGCCCGGAATGTTGGGAAACAGTATATTTAAGGAGGTGTCTGGCATCCTCTTAAGGTGGAACTTTTCAGTAGGGTTTTCTCAGTCCAAGCTCTTGCTGACTAAAGGACTCGGCCATGGGGATAAGAGCTGACTAGGAGACCAGCAGTTAGCGTAATGGCTATGTTGCTGGACTCCCAGGTAGTCGACCGTGGTTTGAGTCCCAGACCCAGTGGCTTAAACTCACGCCAGGCGCGTGTACGTGCGTGCCCAAGATCCCGAGAGGAGAATGGAGGAGAAGGGATGTGGCGTGGCTATCCCCTCTGGGGGGTGATTTCTCGCTTTCTGTCTCTCTCTGTCTTTCTGGCGTGTGCATGTGCCCTAATCTTAATTAAAAAAAAAAAAAAAAAGAGCTGACTAGAAGCAGCTCAGAGTGACTTGATTGTTTTAGAAAATGGAAAAATAAAATAAATGGAACAGAATTAAATATTGGGTTGTCGGAAAAGTCATGACGCATTTTTACGCAGAAAAAAATACGTCATGACTTTTCCGACAGCCCAATACAGTAGAACGAAATACAGCAACTTGCAGAAGAGAGATGGGCTGCAGCCTGTAAGAACGCTCGCTGGCCTTCCGTGTCGGACCCGGGGCTGTCGGATTTGGAGGCTGGCTTTAGTGTACATTGCTCAGACAGTCTAGGGGCAGTGGCACTGGGCAGCATGCCCAGCATGCCCAGCCCACCTACCCAGGTCCAGCCGCGCTGACTGACATGCACGGGGCAGTGGGGATGAGGGGAGTCATGTCCCATCGGGTCACACTTGGGTTTAATCTCCCTGTGGCCCGTGACCTTCATCTCGCCCCTCAGCACAGACCAGCCTTCCCCACCTCTGGGTTCTGAACAACTGTCCCCCAGTGTTCATGCTGCCTGGTCTCCGGGTTGCCACAGAACCATCCAGTCCCTCTGTGGAGACCGCTCAGAACATACATCCAGCCCACAGTGGGTCTGGGGTCCCCACAGCCCAGACATGGGGTACCTCAGGGTTACAGGCAAGGAAGAGAGGCTGGGCAAAGTCACCACAGCTGAGCTGTTTCCAAAGGGACCACAAACACGTCCTGAGCCTAGGGACTCGAAGGGCAGGTCTCAGTCAAGTGACAATGAATGAAGCCATAGGGCTTAGTTTGCTTGCAGGTGATCAGGAAAGCCCCCACTCCCCTCGCCACACTCCCAAATGGGGTTCTCAGCTGGGACATGTGACTAGGCACCATGAGGATGGCTGAGCAGGGCCTGGGCTCAGGCCTCCCTTTTGTCCCAGTCCTGCAAACCAGCCCTGCATCCGCCAGCAACGTGGATGGATGCCGGAGGCCCCGAGGGCTCAGCTGTGGGCCGCAGAGGCTGCCTGCTGGGGCCTTAGTGAGGCTGTGGATGCCAGCACCCCTGACGGCCCTAGCTGCGGAGGCCAGGCAGCCAAGGCCGGACGCAGAAAACCAAACTCAGATGTGCTGAACTCTCTTGGCACATGTGTGGGAGGGATTGCACCACAGGCTACAAGCTGAGCCCAGGCCCCTGTGCCCTACTGGCTGCGGTCAGGCTGTGCCTGGTGTGTCCCAGGAGAGCCTGCCACACGAGGACTCTGCAGCTCAGCTCTTTAGTGGGATGGGTGCCAAGTCGCAGCTGGTATCTACCTGCCCGCCCGCAGGTAGCCATGGCCCCTCTGCCCTTGGCTCTGCTGCCGGGCCCTGGGAGGGCCTGGGCAGGGGAGGCATCTCGACCTCGTTCCCATGGTCCTTACCTGATGTACCACCAGCCCTCCAAGTTCTTCCGGATCACCTCCACGGTAACGCCCTTCTCAAAGCCAATCTCGTCCTTGCTTTGGCTGGTGTAAGGCTGCACAGTGACATACTTCTCCTCTGTGGGCGAGGGAGGGTGAGAAAGTAAGATTATTTGAGGCAGAGTATAGGCCTGCTTTCTGTTTCCCTCGCCAGCCCCGGCCTGGCTTTGCCAGGATGCCTGTCAAGCACTGCATCAGCTCTGCCTTCTCCAGGGTTGGGAAGGACCAGGAAGGTTATGGGGGTGCTGCCACTCCCTATGTGTGCCAAAGCCAGCCAGGACCCCAGGTTGCCCTAAGCCCCTGCACAGCATGGAGTGAGCCCTGAGTCTGAGAACAGCAGCCAGGCTCTCAGGGCCTGGAGTCCATAGGGCCCTAAAGCCTGCTGAGTTGAGGGCGGGGTTGGGAGAAACCTGCCTTTGGATGGGTCCTAGTTTGGAAGTCTGACCAATGCTGGGCGGTCCTGAAATGCCTTGAGGTCCCACAGTTCTCCTTGGAACAGGTCGTGACTCTCTGCGTCCCAGACACGCTCTCCTAGCCCTGCCCCTTCAGTTCTTCCTCCGTCTGACTTTCAGCCACTGCAGTGACACCTCCTAGGTGAAGCCTTCCCTGAGCACGGGGCCAACCTGTAACCCTGAGGTACCCCATGTCTGGGCTCTGGGGACCCCGATAATGCAGTTCCCCTAGAGGAGGTCACAGTTCTATGGGAGTGGTTATGCGTGTTCCCTGAAGGGTCCTGGGGCCAAAGGGGCAAGGAAAGGCCAAGTACAAGACAATCAGGCAGGGGGCCCCGTGGGCCCTCCCAGGCCAGGGTGCCCGTATGCCTTTTGGGGAAGGTGATGAGCTGAGCTTGGTGCCTCTGGAGAGCTGCCCGCTCTGTCTTGCTCAAGGTTTTCCTGAGGTACTGGGAAATCCCAGAAGAGCTTGGGAAGGCAGATGTGGGAAGGCTGGGGCACTAGTGTCCCCCCTCATTCTATCTCCTGGCAGGAGGTCCTTGCTTGAGTTGCAGGGCAGTGCTTCTTTCATATCCACTGGGGTCTGACCCATGACAGGTGATCCAGACGTGGGTCCTCCCTGGCTCTGCCCGCAGCTGGCTGGCCAGACACGCTGGTGAGACCCTCCTCGGAGGACCACTCAGGGCTCAGAACAGTCTCCCCCCACCCTCTGGGAGAGCAAGGAGCAGAGGCAGAGAGGGGTAGAACTGGGGCTAGCCTGTGGTGTGGTAGTTATGGTGGCTGGGTCCCACACGGCCCATAGGGCGGTTCGAGTCCCAGCCCTAGTGGTTTGAAAAACTCACTGGGTGAGTGTGCGTGTGTGCTCGAAATCCTGAAAGGAGAATGCAGAAGGAACTTCAATGTGACCATCCTCCACGGGGGTGCTTTCTCCCTGCCCCCCATCTTTCCAGCCAGCACCTGCACCCTCTAGTAAATTAAGGGGAAAAAGAGGGTGGTGAGAGGGTAGAACTGGCAATCTGGCCAACACCCTCTGGGAGGGTCACCCTGAACCCATGTCTGGGGGCACACAGTAGGACTAAGAGATTACTGACGGCGTCAATGAGGAGAGAGTTGAGCAGGGGCGCCGAGCATCTCTGGGCTCACAATCGCAGGGTGTTGGCGCAGAATGAGAACACCAGCCTGCCGCTGCCTCTCCCAGCTCCCAGCCGTGACAACTGCCCCCTGGCCTCCCTCGCTGGATCGTGGTGTGCAGCCTGCCTGAGCCTCTGCCAGCTGGGGGGCAGGGGGCAGCTGCTGCCCCACTCCTTGCAGTGGGAGGGCCAGCTGTTCACCCCCTGGATTATCGGGGTCCTGTCTATAGCCCTGTGGGGCTGAGATAGCAGCCTTTTGGGGTGGAGGTGGCTGCCCTGCCAGGCTGCAAGGAGGGAGCTGATGGGCCACTGGCCGACCTCAAGAGGCTGCCAAAAAGCAAGAGGTGGGTAATGGCCCATGGGCACCTGCAAAACTCCTCAGCCTGCCCTTCTCCCCTGCAGGCCGTGCTCAGCATCCTGGGAGGGCCCTGCTTCTGGAGGCATTCCGATTCCAGCCCAGCCATGCTGAGGGTTACTGCCAAGGCTGCCTGAGAACCCCGCCTGGCCAGATTCTGACTCAGGCTTTGAGAAGTTCAGTGCTCGACACTCCAACCCCCTGCTCTCCTGTCTACTGGGCCCACTCTACTTTCCAGTGGGGCCCAGTAAACCCTGGCCCAGGAGGTGGCCAGAGGGGCAGCGCCAAGCCCCAGGAGTCCAGGGTTCTGAGGGTAGGGAGAGGCGAGGCCTGGGCTCCACATTCTGCCTCTGCTCAGCTTAGGGTGAGGGGCGGCCTGGGCTCCACATTCTGCCTCTGCTCAGCCAGGCTATTTTTAAAAGCCTGTGGTTTGAGCAGGAAGCCAGCATGAAAGTTTTCCCGGGCAAGGTTGCTTTTGTAGAAAAAAATGACAGCCCTTCTCATGGGAAGATCAGAGGAGCCCTGCCCTGCATGGCAGAGAACAAAGCCAAGGCCCCCTCGTGTGGGCTCAGCCTCCTGGGATGCGTGGGGAGGACAGAGTCCCACAGACCACGCAAGCGCCTGCTTCCTCCTGACCTCTCGGGCAGCGGGCAGGGCCAAGGGTAGCAGTTCTGGTAGGTAAAGAGGAGCTGCTCCTGCAAAAGGCCTGTTTTGAGGGGGTCCCGAGGCTGTGGTGACCACGGGCACCCCGGAGGTGACACGCTCCTGATAGGACCACTGGGCCAGTTCTGAGGCTCGTCCCTGCAGGGTCCGAGGGATGAGCACGCAGGGCCCTGGCCCGGGCAGGCCTAGGCATCAGACCAGCTCATCCCAGCTGGCTCTTTAGGGACTTGGCTTTCTGCCCAGTGAGAGAGGCGTGGACTGTCTCCACATGGCCACCTGCCAGGAAGTCTTAGGCCTCCCCACTCACAGGTGTCCCGCGATGCAGAGACAGTCTACGCTGGACCTGGCTGCAAGCCCCACCTGGGGGTGCCAGACAAGACAGAAACGGCCTTGGTGGGTGGCCGCATCGCTCAGGCTGCTCAGTGTCCCTGGAGAAGACGCCCCCAGGAGCCAAAGTTGAGGGAAGGGAGACTCTGAGCTTGGGGGGGGGGCCCTCAGGACTTCTGGGAAGTACTGGAGCTGTGACACTCAGACCACGCCATCAAGAGGGCTGGCCAGGCAGCTGGCGAGGGGGGGGGTGGGTGCTGGGG
>NW_006204113.1:3194328-3199754 GCF_000334495.1 Tupaia belangeri chinensis
AGGGGGACAGGCCTGCTTTGGTTTTGGAGGCAGGGGCTGGAAGCCCTGCAGTCTCCAAACCACAGAAGCCTCCTTTCCAAACACTTTCCCCTCTGTCAGCAGTCTCCCGGCTCCGCCACTTGCCTAACCCCACCGCCGGGGGCCTTCTGGTTCCAAAGGCCTGGCTGGCCGAGGAGCTGGAGTGGAGGCCCCGGGAAGCACGGCTTTCTCTTGTCTAGTTCCTCCATGACCCGCGGCCGGCCTTCCCGGCCAGCTCTGCAGTTTGCAGTGCAGTGTGTCCTGGCCAACTCTGCAAGCTTTTCTTGGCTGCCTGACTTCACTTAGCCCACAAGGCTCAGGCTGGGAAATTACATTGTTTAGGGTTCTTATTTAAGAGAGACTCAGAGACAGAGACATCATAGGCTTGCACTGCTTACGTGTGGGTGACTGCAGAACTACGTGTTAGGTGGGTGTCTGTGTCTCCGTGGTCACTGTATGTCTGTAACTGTGTGTATGTGGCAGAAGGGGTTAGGCATGGAGCCCTGCGTGCACCTGTGGGTGCGGCTATAGAGGTGGGCAGGTAACGTGAGTGTGAGCCGCTCAGTGTGTGTGTGACTGGGACTGTGGGAACAGTGTACACAAGACCAGCCTATGTGTGGACCTGTGTGACCCTGAACGATACATGTGTGCTACATGTATACTGGTGGATGATTGTGTGCACAGGACTGCGTGACGGGGACCAGCAGGCACACTCGGGGGCTGTGCACAGGTGCTAGAGCCTCACTGGCTGCGTGTGTCTGTGTGTGCACCAGGAAGCCACGTCTGGGGCTCGGAGTGTGACGGTGCTTGGAGCAGTCAAACCCTGGTCCCCGCTGAGTGTCTCTGGGCCTGCCTCCTGCTGGCCTTTGCAGCCAGGCCCGGGGCTGCATTCTGGCCCCGCCTCTCTGCAGGCAGTTAGGACGACCTCTGCTTTAATTCAGCCTGTTCTTGCTGTTTCTCCAACTGGGCCCCTGCCCTGCATCAGCCCCCAGGGTCCTCCCAAACTCTGCCCTAGGACAAGCTGGGTTCCTCAGGACCAGCACTCTGAGCTTGATGCTGGTCCGGCCGTAGGCTGTGGCTGCCCAAGAATCCAGGTTTCCTGCTGCCTGGGGCCCGGGGAAGACATCAAGACACGTTTTCATGGTCACTTAGAAACAAGCATTGGGGGCGGAGGAGGGCGATATGGGCGTTCCTGAGATCCAGAAAGACCAGGGCTTTTTGCACAGCCCACTCGGAGCTGTGAGCCGCTTCCCAGCTGTGCCGTTACCACGAGGGTGCATACGCTGCTCTCTGCAGGGCAGGAGAAGCTGGCCACCCACTGGTCCAGGGGTCTGGAGAGGGTTAGGGGCCCCTCCAGAGGCCCTCTTCCTTCTTTCTTACCTTCCAAGTTCCTGGATGTCAGAAAGGCCCTGGGCCAGAGACCTCTGAACCACCACCGTCTCACCTCCCCGGTCAGACCATGTGCAGGCCAGGAGCCTCCCTGGAATCCTCTTGATCACACCCCTCCTGAAGTCCCGATGGCTAGAGCTCGTGGCTGGACCGGACACCTCACCAAAGTTCATTGCACTGCGTCCTGGTTCCAGGCTGGGTCTGGCTTTTGCTCCCTTTCTAGTTCCTGAAGAGCTGGCTGAGGAAGGTTAGGGGCTGGTCCTCTTTTCTACTCTGTTCCCTAGCAACTGACAGAATAGCTCTGGCAGAGGGAGGCCACTCTGGGAGCAAGGAGGCAGTGATGGCTGGGACAGCTGGACGCCCACGTGCAGCTTTCAGGGCAACTACGGCCTTTCCTAGAGGCCCAGAGACCTCCTTCAGCACCCTCTGCAGGCCCTTCCTCCTTTCTGGGGGACCTGTAAGTCCCTGGACCCCTGTCCCCAGGATGCTGCCAAGAAGAGCCCCAGTGCCACCTGATGCCCAGCAGCCCTGAGGCCCCCGCCCCACAGCAGCAGGTGAGCAGGTGGCTCCCACTGGAAGCGCGGCGGCCTGGGACAGAGAGCAGCGAGGAGGGGAGCAGTGTTAGAGGGGCAGTGGCTCCGCGGTCACCTCGGCTGTGCTGCCTGTTGACCATCCCGCCCAGGGTCCACCGGCGATCCAGGCGCCGCAGATGGGCCTTGCGTCTCTTGGACACTGGTGTGGGAGGGGGCGATGGATGGAGCACGCGGCCAGCAGGAACCGGTGGAGAGAATGGAGATGAGGATGAGATGGGATGGGCGAGGGAGGAAGGGCGGGGGCGGGGGGAGGGCCAGTTCCAATTCGCCATCCCTGGGCTGAGCGGAGGGCACACCACTGCGGGATGGGGGCAACGTCATCGGCACGTGGGGAGAAATGTGACGCAAGCCAAACCCTCAGCTGATGCCCCGAGCCGAGGAGAGGGCTTAAGAGCGTGGAATCCGGGACCTTAGAGATGAAAGCCCATGGCTGCAGCCCCTGGGGATGTCCTGCTTCTGGAGCTTTCTCAGGAGGACTCACATCCACGCACCCCCAGGTACCGAGTGTGCGTCCGCAGCCGTGGGCCGGCAGCCCGTGCGGAAGGATGAGTGTGCCTGGCAGGCACTCGGGCGCTCTGGGCCAGGGCACGGCCTTGCTTTCTCACTGGCCTTCTCTGCTGAGGGCCAGGACTCGGCCTGCATCTCTGCACCCCTGGGCTGAGCACAATGCCTGGTACACAGTCAGGTCCCTGGGAGCATTTGCTGAGCGCACACACATGTGGACGGATGCCACGGCCCGGCTGTCCGTTCTGTGTCATGCACTGGGATTTGCGATGGTGGAGGCCCATCTCCTTGCTACTGAGACCCTTCCTGAACTCGCTCTCTGGGCGACGTCCTGCCCTGACCCTCTGGCAGCCATGGCCCAGCTCCAAGCCCATGTGCACCCTCTGCTCAAGCTCCAGGTTCCCTGCTGTCCTATGGAACTAGGGGAGATGAACACTGGACAGGGCACCAGGGTGCCAGCTGGCCCCATCTCCCGGGCACACAGGAGGGTGCCAGGCTGCCAGGAGAGGAAGGAGGCTGGCAGGAGGAGAGAAAGCAAAGCTGTACCCACACCCGTGGCTGAGCCCTGCTGGCCTCTTCAGAGAGTGTCTGCCTTCCCAGGGAAGGACAGTGGCCCACCGGACCTGCCTCTCCTATGCGGGAGGCCTGTGGATCCCAGTCCAGGCCCTGCTGCCAGCCACCTGTGTCTCCCGGGAGGCCTGTCATTCCTCTCTAAGCCTGCTTCCCCACCTGCTGCAGGGTGACACCACCTGCCCTGGCACAAGCCAAGGCAAGAGTGTGAGGCTCTGGGGAGCGCTGATCAGAGGCCCCCGGGTAAGGCATCTGGGGGGCAGTGGGTAGGAGGGAGGGGCTTCTCTGCGGAGACAGGAGCTTCAGCCCATGCCAACAGGGCCACCTTCATGACGAGTGACTTTTACTCACTCTTTGCCAGGCCCAGTTCAGACATTTACAAGGACCACCTCACTGGAGTCTCATAAAAGCCCTAAGTTGTCGGCACCAGCCCCATCTTACAAATGGGGACACAGGCATGGGGCATTACGGACCCCTCTGAGTCACACTCCTGTGTGTCGGGACAGCACGTGAATCCAGGCAGTGTGGCTGCAGAGCGCACTCTCATCCACTCTCCACCTCTCAGCTGCCAAGTGGGGGACACGGCGGGGCTGGGGAGAGGTCTGGGTGCTGGGGGTCCGGGGTGCAGCAGCATGGAAGACCATGGTCTGTTCGCCAGTCCCAACACAAGCCCACCAGGGGGGAAGGCAGGCCACTGCTCACGGCTGGGGTCACAGGGGTACATCCGGAGCCCCAGGTTCTGGTCTGGGCTCCGCCACTAAGTAACTGAGGACTCAGGGAGGTGACACCCCTCTCCTGGCCTCTGCTTCCTGACCGTTGGGAGATGGCGGCTCTCGAGGGTCATGAAAGCACCTCGAGAATGTCAAGCTGGCACCCTGATGTCTGTCGGGGGGCTTGAGGGCCTGAACCTCATTCCTACTGCAAGCATTCCTAAGTTCTACACAGCACACCTGGCTTCGAGAGAAACACAGGCAGACACCAAAGCGTCTGATCGAAGTCAACGACAGTCCTTGGTCCTTTCCATAGCGCTGACGCAGGGGCTGTTAGGGAGGCTCTGAGCAGATGCAGGCTCCAGCTTCTGTCTACAGGGCTCTGGGGACGAGGACGGGATGACCTCAGGGCTGGAGTAGAGATGGATGCCGGGGGACAGCAGGAGTCACCTCTTGGCCACCTGGCTAGAGACCTGTGGACATCCACTGCGGCGGGGCTTGGGGCCTGGGGTGCAGGAAATGCCCAGGAAGTGCAGGTGGAGCCCACGGGTGTCTAGCCGTGGCCAGGGATGGGACACAGGCCCTGTCGGAAACACACGGAGGAACTTGCTCCTCGGAGGTCATCCCGGGTGCATGTGTGTGTGATGCACACGCACGTGCACACCCACATGCCTCTCCAATGCAGGCCCTGCCCTGGCTGCCTGGTTCTTACTCCATCAAGGTCAGAATCCCCACAACTTGCTACTGCTCTTTCTGGCCCTCTGTTCCAACTCGGCCGCTATCGGGGCCCACAGGCTTCTCAGGCTCTCTCCTGCCCTGGCCTTGCACCCAGCGTGTCCAGTCCTCCACCATCCACCACCATCTTCATTCTGACCATCCCGAGGCCGCCTTTGTGGCCAGGGGCTCCAATTCTGCACACTCGCTCTCTCCAAAATGGAGCCCAGAGCTGCCTTCACTGCTTGTAAGCAAAATGCTTCACAGAGAGGTGTGTGGCCGGGGGTGAGGACCACAGGGAGAAGGAGGCAGCTGGGGTCACGCCCTGCACGGCTGAGCACGAAAACATCTCCAAGCTATATCAGTTTTCACAGTGAGGAAAATGGAGACAGCAACGCTGCCCTTCCCCCTGCCAGGGTGGTGGTGAGGTCCTGGCATGACCCACTGAGTGTGCACCTGGGTAGGAGTGAGGCCTGGGGCGTGCAGACAGACCAGACCAGACCAGACCAGACCCAGCTCCAGGCCAAGACCCCCCACTGCTGCAGAGGTCGCTAGACCCAAGAGGAGACGGAGCGCAGGCTCGGCGCCAGGGCTCAGGGAGCAGCCCTGCCTGAAACCCCAGCCCCTTCCTGATGGTGCCCAGTCCCCTGGGGACCTGTCACAGGTGGGTGCACATCAAGGGGCGGGGGCCACGGTCAAGGGGCTGAAAAAGAGCACTGACCTGGGAGGGAGGAGGGCCCTGACCACTCACTGAGCACTCCTCCACATTTAGGGGAAGGATGAAGAAGGAGCTGGCGCTTGGCGGGCTGCTTATTTTGGCCTGGGCGGCAGGAGGTGAGGGACACAGGCCTGGAGGTGGCCTGAGCCCCAGGTGGCAGGCCTCCATCCCCCTGGCTCACAGATCCGTCCATCTGGACCATCCCCACCT
>NW_006204113.1:3200045-3206276 GCF_000334495.1 Tupaia belangeri chinensis
GGGAAAGAACTCCCGCTGCCAGGCCTTGGGAGGTTTGGAAGCCGTCTGGAGCAGGCTGCGGGAGCTGGGGTGGCTGAGGCAGCCTGTGCAGGGGAACACCGAGGCCACAGACGGCGGCTGAGGCCAGCGCTGGCCTGGGGCACGGACACGCTCCTTGCAATGCAAGGAGAAAGACCAAGAAAAACCTCGCCAAGCCAGAGCTCCTTAGAAGCTGGTGGTGCTGGAGAGCAGCGCCTCAGCGCCGACACTGAGAACGGCTCAGGCTGCTGCGTCTGCCCCAAGGCCAGACTGACACCTCGTGGACGGAGGGGCTTCAGGGAGAGGACACACACACGGCGGGGCCCTGGGCGCGGGCCCTTGGGACAGCCCTTGCTGCATGCAGGTGGCGGACCAAAGACTTGCTGGGGTCCCAACGAGCACAGGGCTTCTGGGGAGGGGGCCCTGCGGGGATCTCTAACCCTAAGGCTCTTCTCAGTATCACCCCAAAGTTGCTGAAACCAGAAGTCCACATCCCAAGGGAATTTCCTCTACTCTCGGCTGCACCTGTGAGCCCAGCAGGGACAGGCCTGGGATGGGAGGGGAACTTGTGGGTCCGTCTCGGTAAGGTCGGATCCCAAGGGGCTGGGTTCCAGCCCAACTCACTTTAGGGGTTCTGATGGTTTTAGGAAGTAGAGTGGGAGAGCTTCCTCTGGGAGGGGATGCCATCAGAGGTAGGCAGCCCCCACCCCCGCCTCCTGGCCCCATCCCCGTGTCCCTGCAGGCCCTTACCTTCCCCCGTCTTGGAGGTGTTGATGTCTGAGTCATCCCGAGTACCATTCTGGGCCTCCAGGTAGGTGGCAGGGACCCAGCCCTGCTCCTCAGAGGTGCTTACGAACCACCAGCCTGCAAGAGACAGAACAGGGCCTTGAGAACCAGCAGGGCAGCAGAGGCAGGCGGGGGCCAGGGTGAGGGGGGGAGGAGTGGCACAGAGGGCAGGGCACAGAGCCAGGCAGCCTGGGTGCTTGGCAAACACCAGGCTTCTGCCTCTTCTAAGAAAAGGCCAACGTGCCCCCCGAGAACAGGGGCCGGGAAACCACGATCCATGCTTCCACTTGTCTGATGAGAAAATGAAAAAACAAAACAGAAACAGTGATGGGGCCGACGTGTGAAAACCAGCTTGCAGGAAAGGCCCAGGGAGCCATGGCCGTCCCAGGGGCCATGTAGGGTCTTTCCAACCCATTAGGACCACTGGTCGGGCTGGAGCTGGGCCGCCTTCTCTGCTTTCAAAGGCAGCCACGCTTAAACGCCTCCCGGCTTCTCTAACGGCTGCTTCCTCTCCCCCATCGCGGGTCAGTGGCGTTTTCACATCCGTGCTCCTCACAGTTGCCCTTACCTGTGTGGACGTTTCAGCCGTAGTGAAGTGGGCACTGCATCCTCGCATAACCCTAGACAACCATGCCAAGTGACTGAGGCTCATTCATTGGATTCGTTTGTTCATTCAAACATTTACTGCGAATTCCTCTGAGCACCCGGGCCTGGGACTCCTCAGACCACCTTCAGTCCCTCCCTGGAAGGTACGTGCACACCCTCTACTGTGCTTCCCTCTGCTCTATTTTGCAGATACACACACACACAAGTAAACATATGT
The DNA here is from genome assembly GCF_000334495.1 of Tupaia belangeri chinensis. Classification (NCBI taxonomy): domain Eukaryota; kingdom Metazoa; phylum Chordata; class Mammalia; order Scandentia; family Tupaiidae; genus Tupaia; species Tupaia belangeri. The sequence continues at coordinate 3,201,673 of NW_006204113.1, forward strand.
GCACACACACACATATATCTAAGTGTACATATACACATATCTGTCTATACCTACCTATCTATACATAACCTATACAGACTGGAGGTCTGCAGCGACACTGCGTCAGGCTAGCCCATCGGTGCCACTTTCCCAACAGCATGTGCTCATTCGTGTCTCTGTGGCCCATGCTGGCAACCCGTACAGTGTCTCAAACTTTCTCATTACTATTACATCTGTCATGGTGATCTGTGATCAGCGCGTGTGTGGTGTGTGTATGTGTGTGTACACGTGTGTGGTTCCCTTTCATCGTTAGAGGACATGCGTGATCATACGTGATCACTAGAGAGACAGAGAGAGCACCTCCAGTGAGGGGTGGGCATGCCACCGTCCCCTCTCCTCCATCTCTCCATCTGGTCAGGATTTTAGGCACACACATGCACGTGCCCAGTGTGGTTTTCAAGCTGCCGGGGCCAGGATACGAACCACAGTTAGCCACGTGGGATCTAATTTTAGACGCCCCGTGTTTAACCACTGTGCCACAGGACCGGTCCAGTCAGTGATCCTTGCTGTTACTACCGGCATTGTTTTGAGGCACCATGTACGACACTCACACAAGACAATGAACTTGACCAACAACTGCTGGTCCCAGAACATTATTATTATCTTTTTTAGACATAAGGCTATTACAGGACCAGCAGTTGGCAGTTGGCATAATAGCTATGTGACTGGACTCCAATGCAGTTGACCACAGTTCAAGTCCTGGACCCGGTGGCTTAAACTCATGCCGGGCACGTGTGTGTGCATGCCTAAGATCCTGAGAGAAGAATGTAGGAGAAGGGACTGCGGCGTAGCCATCCCTCTGGGGGGTGATTTCTCACTCTCTCTCTCTGTCTTTCTGGCAAGGGCACGCACCCTGTAGCAAAAACCTCTCCCCCCAAAAAAATAGTCATAAGGCTATTGCACACATAACAGACTACTGTATAGCCTAAAATTACCCTTTTTTTAAGATTTTTTTTTGCCTTAGGGCGCATGAACTCAACAGAGAGAGAGAGACAGAGACAGTGAGAGGGAAAGTGAGAAAGAACCCCCCAGGTGGGACAGCCATCTGCAGTCCCTTCCCCCCCATTCTGTTCTCAGGATCTTGGGCACACATGCACACATGCCAGGCCTGAGTTTCAAGCCACCAGGTCTGGGACTTGAACCGTGATTGGCCATGTGGAAGTCTAGTAACATAACCGCTACACCATTTGCTGGCCCCATAAACTTAACTTTCAAAAGCACTAGGACACCAAAAATCCACGTGTCTCACTTTCCTGCAATACTTGCTTTATCATGGTGGTTTGGAACTGACCCCGCAGTATCTGTGAGGCTTGCCTGTATCCTCACACGCTGCTGTCTCTTTCTCCACCCCTTCCTCCCTGATACTTTGCCTGCCCCAAGTAATTTGCACCACTGTGTTTTTTCTGTTCATGGCAGAGTTCTCTACTTCCTGGCAGAGTCTCCAGGGCTTCTCTTGGGGAGCATTTGAGGCCCTGGCACAGCTCACAGCAGTGAGTGGCCACCAGAGGAGGCTCGCTGTGGGGGTCTGCCCAGACACTGGGAGGTGGAGGAGTCTGTCTGATGGCTGCTGCAGAGACAACGGAGAGGGAGAGAGGAAAGCCCAGTCCCACCACTGCGCGGTGAGGGGAGACCTCAGGGTGAACACATGAATAGTAACAAAGTACGATAGCCTTATCGCTGGGGTAGGAACTCAGAGGCCGAGGTCCTCTCCCAGGACTTCAGGGGGTCCCCACCACTCCACACCACAGCCCTGGCTTTGCTAACAGTCAGTGGGCTCGTCCCGAAGGCCTGCTCCCATCCTTTCTGGGGAGTACCACTACCCTCTGCCTGCAGCTCTGGAGAGCCCATGAAATGAATACCCTAGCCCAGGGAGCTGGAATCTAGCCCCGGGTCTCCTTGGCTCAGGGATGGCGGTCGAACCATTGCTTTTGGTTTCTTTTTCTATAGGGAGGGGTTGGCCTAACTGGCTCTGAGCTGTTGGCTCACATGCCACGATCCAGGGTCCCTGTGGCTGCCTGGGCCCACAGACTGTGTCCGTCTCTGCCTGCGGTGAGAGAAGAGGGGGTGGCAGGATCCCTTTCCGACGGCCTCAGGTCTGCTCTCCCCTGGGTCCATCTCTCTCCCCCAGCCCTGCTCACCCCAGTGACCCCCCGACACAGCCCACAGAAGCCTGAGAGAGGGCAGCATGGGCAGTGCGTCCCAGACCACTGGAGTCAGAGCGAACTGGGAACAAGACCCCACTGCAGGTGGAAGAGACCACAGATCTAACTCCCTCGCCTTCCTGCTTCCGCTCCAAACCTTTTGTCTCCTGAGCGACTCGCCTCTAAAACCGCCCAGGCCCCAGATTTCATCGGCTTGCACGTGGGTTGAGTGTGATGTCATGGCACAGAGTGACAGAGCCGTGGCGTGAACCTAGCAGGCTGGCCCCTGACCCACGTGTGACGCGGTCTCTGCAGGCCCGGCCTAGGGAGGAAGACTAGGGAGAGAAGCCAGTGCCAGCCCTGGCTGATGCTCTCCACCCCAGGGCCCCTAGACCCTGTGTCCTGGGCCATCAGCCAGGTTGGAAGAGGACAGGTGGGTGTGATGACACACTGGGTGATCTTCAAGAAGAAGGAACACGGGAGGCTCAACCTCTTGAGGACAGCTGATGCCACAGCATCGTGGGTGACAGGCAGATGTAGGCCCTCAGTCACGGGGCAGAACAACAGCAGCCACAGGTGGATGGGTGCACCACTGACATCCCCTGGTACCTCCCTGGCTTCCAGGGCTGGGGTGGTTCTCAGAGCACCAGACACCTGCACCCACTCACCTTCTGGGTGCTGAGACGAGTCACAGGTGGCTCATAATCCTGGGACCTCAGGGAGGTCACTGAGTACCCTTGAGAGCTCACTACAGTAGGGCTGGATGCTCACCTGCAGCCAAGGCCAGCCTGCGGGAGGTGGTCGTTGGCACTTGCAGAACACCCACCTGACCTGTTTGCACCCTGGGCGTTCTGACATTTGGATGAACACGAGGGGACATTCCGTACACTCGGCCGTGGGGAGGACGAAGAGGAGGACCATGATGTGTTGGTATGATAGAAGGGGTTCTACTATCCACTTCCTTTGATCCTGCAAGACCTGGGGTCCACTAGCTGGGCAAGGGGTGTCTCCATCACATCCATGGAGGTTTCTCTGTACAGCCTTTGCAGAGTTGGCCAGCCTGAGGCAGAGGGCCAAGGCCTCCCTCTCAGAGGAAAGGAAGGGCAGCCAGTGGAGGCAGGAACATCGTGGCTGTCCTACGGCCCTGGGCCTGCAGGGGACACCTTCCTTCCCTCCCTCTGCCAGGTCCAGGGTGGTAAAATACAACACGGGCTTGTGTGTTAATTTCCTGTCTTCCTCCTACACGGGATGTGCGCGGGCCACCTTCATCTCACTCACAGCCATTGCGTGCCCTTAAATGCCCACGCTGGGGCTGCTGGGAGGACTGCTTGGAGCAGCACAGCCCTGTCCCCGAGGCCCAGGCCACAACAGTTTGCTTGCTCAGAGGCTGAAGATGCTAGAGTCCCCAGAACAACCAGAGGGCATGGATTCTGCAGGGGCTTCTACCTGGGTTTTCCTTGTCCCTTTTCTCGGTCTTTGGGGGCAGTACTCCCAGAAACCCCAAAAGTTTCTGCTAGGAAGCACCATTCTCAACTGCTTTCCCACAGACCTGGCTGGAAGTCACAAAGCAGGGCTGTCCCCATCTCACTGGGCGTGTGTCATGGGACTCTGCTTCCTCCATCACAGAAATAAGGACATCTGTCAGTCATCTCCTGATGGGCCTGTCATCTCTCTGGACACTGGGGTAGTTCAGGGGTAGGTCTGTGACCCAAGCAAGGCTACCCTGAAGCTTTTCAGGAATTGACGTGTTCCCGTGATCTGAACTCCGGATCCTGTAACTCTGGATCCAGAAACTGCAGGGGGCAGGAGGGACAGGATGACCTGAGGGCGAGGTTGATAAAGCAGCAGGAAAGTCCAGCTGGATGGTCTGCCCTAATTTGCATCATTTGCACTTCTGGACCCACATGTGCTAACAGCAGACCCCTAACTAATGACGGAGCATCATGACTGAGGGTCCCGAAACACAGGCTGAGCCTGGAGAACAGAAGTCAGTGGGGACGAGCCTGCAGTGCTGCAGTTAAGCACTGCGTGGAGGAAGCCGGGCCCCATATGGCCGACCATGGTTCGTGTTCTAGCCAAGTAGCTTGGAGACAGGGTGGATGCATGCTGTCTACGCATCATGACCGGATAAGAGGGGGCTGTGCAGGGATGAGCCGGGGGAGGCAGGCTCTCATGAGCACGCCCTCTGGTGGGGGAAGAAAAGCCAACAGGACACACCTGCTACCACAGACCTCACCGAGTGAGGGTGGAGCCTTCCAAGCCACTCTGGAGAAGCAGTTGCTCCCCGAATTCCTGCTCACTAGGATAACTCCCAAGAGCCTCAAAAATATGTTATAAATTCCCAATTTGGAATAACTTTTAATTGTATTTTTTTATTACCAGCGGGTGCATGTGCTCACCAGAGAGGGACAGAGGAAGAGAAAG
>NW_006204113.1:3206288-3234305 GCF_000334495.1 Tupaia belangeri chinensis
AGAGGAAGAGAAAGAGAGAGAGGACAAGCAGCTCCAATGGGGCCTGGTCACACTCCAGTCCTTTTTTTCCATTCCTCCATCCTGCCAGTATTGGGCACGTGCGCCCAGTGTATGTATTCGAGCCATTGAAGTCGGGATTTTTTTTTTTTTTTGGAGAGATTTTCGCTATAGGCCGTGTGTGCTCGCCAGACAGACAGAGAGAGACATAGAGACAGAAAGCGAGAAATCACCCCTCAGGGGGGATGGTCACGCCGCAATCCCTTCTCCTTCATTCTCCTCTCGGGATCTTGGGCACACATGCACACGCGCCCGGCGTGAGTTTTAAGCCACCGGGTCCGGGATGCGAACCGCGGTCGACTATGTGGGAGTCCAGCGACATAGCCATTACGCTAACTGCTGGTTCCCTGAAGTCGGGATTTGAACTGTGGCTGGCATGTGGGATCTGGCTTTCAGTGCTTAACCACTGTATTATGGGGCTGGATCCACGGAGTCACTTAGGGGACTCTTGAAAGCTAAGGCTCTCACAGGACTTCCCAGGGGCAGGTCCCAAGGCCAAAGCACGGTTCTGGTTTCCACATCTCATCTACACCCTTTCCAGACTGACCACCAAAGGCCCACCTGTCTAAGCCACGCCAAATTCCAGCAGCCCAAGGGGGTTTCTCCAGGACGGGTCTGGGCTGGGACCAGGGCTTTTACTGTCACTGGACAAAGGGGGATATCCCTGGAGAAACACCAGAGTTTGGAAGTATCTTGACGATTTGCCAAGATCCCTTCTCCAGCAGCCTTTCTTTTATTTAAAAAAAATAATTATTTATTTAATTTTATTTATCATTATTATTTTAAAATTTGCTATGGGGGTGGGGGTGGGGATAAAGTGAGAAAGCAAGCCGCCAGGTCCAGGACTCAAACTGTGGTTCGCCACATGGGAGTCCAGTGCCTTAACCACCATACCACCTGCTGGCCTCAAGACCAGCCTCTTTCTACACCACGGAATGCCCGCTGCCAGCGCCACCCTCTGAAACAACCTCCTTTCTCCCTGGTTGTCTATACTGGGGGATATTTCCTCCCTTTCCTTGTATGAGCCAGGGCTTCCCAGGAGACCAGGAGGCTAGAGACTAGGTGGCCTCCTGGCTGGCGGGGATCGCTGTCCCCAAGCTATCTCTGCACTTCTGGAATTCTTCAGCAGAGGCTAAGGAGGCAACCATGGACAAGGGTGGGTGGCTGGGGTGGTACAGGGAGGGTGTCCCCATGACAGGTGACTGAGGCCAGACCTCCTGCTTTCCTGGGGGCTGTCTCCAGCAGTCCCGCCCAAGCTCGGCCGCGTCCTGACGCTAAGGCAGACACGAGCCGCCGGCCTTTTGCTCTTGCCCTCTGCTCCCGCATGGACCTCTCCCCTTGTCTCCACGGGCCTTACGGGCACAGGATTCGGGTCCCCTCGCTGGAGGTATCTTCCCTCTCTTACTTAGTAAGTAGACATGCTGCTCCCTCCCTTCCCTGGGAGCCAGGGATGGAGGATGGAGCGTGGGTCTGCTCTGGTAGGAAGCCCTGGGGGCAGGGCAAGCCTGGCCCCCGGTTCCACAACTGCCACGGGCCTTGGTATCCAGGGCAGCTCAAAGACTTGCCAAAGGGCAGAGGTGCCCGCTGTCAGGATGGCACGATGCTCTCACCCCATACTGCCTGGGTGCTCTACGGCTTGCCCAGGGCTGCCTGAGTCCTTTGCCCTAAAAACGCTGCTGCACTGGAAGCTCCACGGGTGACTGGGCAGCACTGCTTGCCGACAGTGAGCACACCTCACCCCGCACAGACACGTAGGACTCTGTTCTCCTGCTCGCCTATTCTCAGACATGAGGCCGAGCCCTCAACCTCATGGTCAGTGGTCCCCGCCAGCCTTGCCAGAGGACACTGGCCCGGGTATCCACTCTAGCTGAGCCATGCAACTTCGAGTCTCAGGTCCCTCTTGCGTCAGGCCCTGTTGGTGCCAGAGGAGATGACAGCTGTAGACAAGAGCCTGCCACGGGCTTGGCCATGAGCACCCCACCGAGCACGGACGGGCAGGCTCAGACGCTGCCCAAGTGGGTCTGGGTGAATGTGGGCGGAGGTGCCCACCCTGGCTCTGTGGCGACCTCCCAGGAGCCCTGGCGGCAGTCACGCAGTCAGGCCTCTTGGAAAGACTCCCTGGGCCTGTTCCCACCCGCGACTGCTGACAGGCCTCTCCCAGGTGCCAACAGCTCAGACGTCAATTGCTGCAATGGGGCTCCTGACCAGTCACTGTGGTCCCACCATGGAGCAAACAGAACCTGAACCCTTAGGTGTGGCCCAGCTGGTCAAGTGGGCTCTGGCAACAGCCAGCCAGCCAGCCCTGGGGGCTCCTGGGCTCACCACCAGGGCACGTGGAGTCAAGGTCTCCCTTCCTGTGGTCTGAGTGCAGGGGCACATGCTGGAGGTAGTGTGGACATGGTGTGTGGCTCTGAGTAGCCGGAGGTGAGTTACATACACCCGCACACCTGGGTGTGTACACGAGGGTGGGCGTATATGCACGTGGGGCACAGCTGTGTCTGCACGTATGTAGCACGCACAGTGACCGCAGCGACGCCGAGAAGGGCATCTCTCAGGCAGTGAGTTCCATACGGCTCACTTGATTTACTGTGAGGACCTTGGGAATAAGTTATGACCATCGTCCTCCGCTTTCCAGAGGAGGCAGCAGGCCAGCTGCAGAGCCCAGCTTCTGGGCCACCACAGACGTGGACGAGGGAGGCTGCTGCACGCCTGACGGCAAAGGGACTCGAGGCCGTGTCTCTGAATAGTGGTACTTTGCACACATCCTAGTCTCCAAGTGTGAGTTTGTGCGTGCACTGAGAGCACACGGGTGGCCGGGTGGTGCCTGGGCCATCCCAGGCTGCTAACAGCCTGATGAGCATGTCAGACACCCACTGCAACGGGAGGAACTGGCTTGCACGTGCGTCCACGCATTTGCTCGAACTGACGGGATTTCAGAGCTACCTCCAGGGGTTTCAGAAGGGCAGAAGGTGCTATCTTGCAGAGTGGCTTGCTCTTTCCTCAACTGATGCAATCCCTGACAGCAAAGCATGGTGGGAAATGGGGCTGGAGGGGAGTTATCCCTGGGGGTTTTCCCCTTGCCAAAAATGTCTCGGGGCCAAACTCAGCCTGGCTATGGTCCTTTGGCCCTTTGGCCCACACACTTTTCCAGGACAAAGGCCCTGCAGCCTCCTCTCTCCACTACAGATTTAATTCATTCTTATAATCCACAATACAGATCACCTCCTCCAGGAAGTCTTCCTTGAGTGATCTTTGAATCCCAATAAACATCCATGGCTTCGACCCCACAATTAACAACTGCTCATGATCACTGAACATCAGTCTTCATTGTTTTTTTTCCTCCTCCTAGAGGGTACATGTGCTCGCCAGAGAGAGAGGGAAAGAAAGGAAAAGTGAGAAATCACCCTCAGGGGGATGTCACACTACAATCCCTTCTCCTCTATTCATCTCTTGGGATTTGGGGTATGCATGTACATGCACCTGGTTTGATTTTCAAGCTGCTGGGTCTGGGACTTGAACTACACAGCTGACTGCGTGGGATCCAGCACCTTAATCTCCATGCCGCCTGCTGTTGCTCTGAACATGTCTTATTTCGAGTATAAGCACCTATAAGCACCATGTCTACTTTGATCCAGAGCAGAACCAAGTTTGAAGCAAGCAGTCTGAAGGATGAGGAAACCGAAGCACAGAGCCATACCGGGAGCCGAAGGACTAAGGCCGAATCCCACTTCTGCCCCTTCCCTGCTCTGCGGTTGCAGCAAAGTGCTCTAACCTCTTGGGGCCTCCGCTTCCTCATCTACAAACTGTAAGGACACCATCTACCCCAGCGTGGGGCCAGGCAAGAGGACCGCGTGGGCCTGGCACACGGGAGGTGCGGGCGGAATGGACATGCTGAGTAGTGAGCAATGGGCGGCGGCCACCCGAGACCAGACAAGCCCCTCTTGCATTTTTCATGTCCCCAAAGAGACGGGCCCAAACCCCAAGTCAGACTCTGCTAGCCTTCGTCCATGCTCCTGGCCACCCTCCTCGGGAAAGGCAAGCTGGTGAGCTCTCACTAAAGGACCTGGCCTTGGCGGGGAGAGCCGTTCTCCGGCAGGCTGCCACACCTGGCCTCGTCCCTGAGCACCACGCATGGTTTCCAAGTGGAGAGGGATCAGGCTCTCTCAGGGGTGGGGCAGCAGATGGTGGGGACCTTCTCAGGGGGCCTGGTTGGCTGGAGACCCCTTAGTCCACTCCAGAGCTTAGCCTAGCAGCCGTGCCTTGACACGCCTGCCATCCCTTGTGTAGGCAGGTCTTGTACCACGATGGTCTTGATGCTGAGACGACCCCTCCCAGGCAGGGGACAGAGGAGGTCCCCCCACCCCCAACAGGAAACCTCAGACTGCTGCTGCAGGACCCACACATACCTGTGGGGCACAGAGACCTTTGGCCTGGGGGTTCTAGGCCTAGTCATCAGAGACAACCCCCAGGGGTCATCTGTGGAATCCTCAACTGAAAACTCCCTCATCCGGGCCTCTCCTGCCCTTAGGGCAATGCCCCTACAGTGTCAGAAGGCCCTCTCCTGCCCTCAGCACCATGCCCCTGCAGTGTGGAAGGCCCTTCCCAGGAGGCAAAGGCCTAAAGAACAGTGATGTCCCTTGTCACTCACAGCCAGCCCTGCATGGCAGGACTCAGTAAGAACACGATCCACAATGGCCCAGGGGCCTGGGAACAGAGAAGACAATTCCTGCCAGCGCCTCCAGCCAGGGCAGGGGAAGAGGATGCCCAGTCCCAGCACTGGGAGGGAAAAACTCAGGCCCAAGAGCCAGCCCCTCCTCTCCAAGCCAAGAGGAACCTTCAAGGAACTGGCCCGGTGGCGTCCACCGTTTCAGGCAATTTTGAAGCCCTCTAGTTGGCTCCACTCGGCCTCGCCAGGCTGGGCAGCCAGGGAAGGGTGGAGATGGACATGGGGACACACTGACACATTCAGAGCTGAGAGAAAAAGAAGATGGAGAGTGATCCAGAGACAGCGGTGGGGACTGGGCCTGGCGGGGTGGCAGGAAATGACGGGCACTCCCAGGCTCCTGCTGTCCCCGGGGTGACCAGGCCACAATGGCCTCCCTAAGGAGGGAGGATAATGAGCTCATTAGGGCCAGAGTGAGGCCAGCTGCACACAATTAGGATGTTAACCAAGTGCTCTGAGGTCACCGCTCAGCCTGGGACAGAACAGCTGGTGGGGAGGGAGACCCTCCTCCCTAACCCCCACCCTCCAGTCCTCAGATGCCTCTCCTCAGCCTCCCTGCTCTTCTCCCTCGGGGACTCGGCCAGTGGATGCTTTCTAGCCCCCTCTTCCTAGACAGCCTCTAGATGACCTGGGACAGGCCGCTAGCCTCCTCTGTGTCTCACTGGCATATCAGGATACCTACAGGGTCACCTGGCATCAGGGACATACCGTGTTGTTACTAAGCACGAGCTTTTCTTTTCTTTTTTTTTTTGAGAAAGAGATTTTTGCTATAGGGTGCATGCACTTGACAGAGAGACTGAAGTGAGATATATTGCCCTCTGACACACACCCAGAAAGATGACCACACATAATCCCATTCTCTTCTAGAGATTTGGGGCATCCAGGCATACATGCTCAAAGTGAGTTTTAAGCCACTGGGTCTGGGACTCGAACCACAGTCAGGAACATGGGAGTCCAGTGCCTTAACCACTATGCCACCTGCTGGCCCCAACCACAAGCTTTTTATCCAACGAATACCTGCCAAGCACTAGCACCTGAAAGGTGCCAAGTCCTGTTCCTCGCATGAAGTCGCTGCTGTAAACAGCACACACTCGGGACTCGGCCATCTGCCCCCTCCCCCAGCATGGCACACAGCGGGGTCCAGAGCAACCTGTGCCCTGGACATTAAGGCCAGCAGGAGAAGGCTGTTTCCATCCTGCAGCCCTGGGCCTCGGGCTCTCGGGCACAAACCTGGAGGAGTTCAAGGCTGAGTGAGACGCAGTCTGGAGTTGCCGGGACCCAGCAGCCTCTAGATGACCTGCAGACCTGACCTGTCTTCCCCTGTGAGTTGTTCCCAGGTTCCTCCTGGGTGGTTGAAACCAATCAATTCAAAACTCGCACCTGCAGCGCCGCCCTACGGCCAGCCTGCCAGCCTGAGGGGAGGGTTCTGGAATGCAGGTGGGGAAGGGCGACTCGCAGAGGAGGAGAAGACGACACACAGCCTCAGGGCTCAGACTGCAGAAGGTCTGGCTGGTATGGACTATGGAGGCCAGAAGTCCTCTCTCCCAGAACTCTCAACCAGCACCTTCGCCTGCCACCTGGGATGGTCCTATTCAAATGGACACCTTGGCTCAGGCCTTATCCTCTTTGCATGGGTGGTGTCTAGACCTCCCCATGTTCTTTCCTGGGAGCAGGTTTGCGAAGGGAGTAGGGTGAGAACTGGCAAGCACCAAAAGGTGGAGGGTGGGAGGTGCCAACAGGAAGAAGAGAGCTGAAGGGGGCCCCACTAGGCACGTGCCCACCTGGCACAAAACTGGACCCTAAGGGACTGCTCCTAACCTGGACCCAGCTTGACCCTCTTCCCGTGACTCTGGGACAGAGCCAGGGACCAGGGAAGCTGGAGCTGCAGGCGCCAGAGGCATGCTACGCCTTTAAGAACAGCGAAGGCCGCCCACCCTCGGCCAGGCCTCCCCTGGTCAGAAGGCTCTGGTGCTGCAGCCTCTTGCCAAGACACACTCCAGCTCGCAGCACGCGGCCTCCACGGTCCAAAGCAAACAGGAGCGGACGAGAGGCTCCCCCAGTCCCTCCTGCATACACCCACACAGCCCCTGTCCTGGTCCACTCCTCCGCTCCTACCCCTGAGCACCCACCATGCTCTGTTGCCCGGGGGCCTCCCTTCCCCCAGATGGGGCTCTGAGACCATGAGCCCCCAGAACCTCCCCTGGGCGCTTGGGGCCTGGATTCCAAGACCATTAGCACAGGCTGCTACGTCACCATCTGGAAGGCTCCGTGGAGCCTGTGGCAAGAAGACAGCAAGACCTGGGCTGCTGCCACCTCCCCTCCAGCGCGGCTCCAGCCTGCCCACCTCACCGGCCAGCCCCAGAAGCCCAGTGCTGCGCTGGGTCTCAGCCAAGCCCACAGGGTTCCAGTGAGCCTGTGTCTGAGCGGGCCTGGGTTGTGGGCGAGGAAGCCCGACAAGCAAGCATTGCAGACAGAGGGCCCACAGTACAGGACAGGTACAGGAGGATGGTTTTAAGCAGAGGCTCCAGAGCCAGGCTGCCTGGGAATACATCCCAGCTCTGCCACTTACCAGCTGCACCAACGGCAGCCACATCGAAATCCTCACCTGTAAAAGGGACTTGCACCTGCATGGTACCTGCCTCCGTGTTGTTCTAAGGATTAGCTGCGTTAATCCCTGAAAAAACTTTCAGATGAGGGCCTGATTCCTTGCAAATGCCAAAGAGGTAATGTTAAAATTTAAGAGTAAACCAGAGGGAATTCTAAAGCAGGCACTAAGACCTCGGTACCCTTCAGTGATGAGTGCCAGGGCTGAGCAGGGAGACAGGCAGGTCTTGGGGGAGAGAAGGAGAGAGTGAGAGACCCTTGGTGTCACTGTCATTAACCTTGACCTTGGAGGTCTCTATGTGGTTGCGTGCCTGGCACAGGTGGTGTCGGGGGGGGGGGCACGCTGGAGAGGAGAAGGCAAGATGGCATGTGGCCCCCCCCAGGAGCTGCAAAGCAGTGGGGGACTACGAGGCCACACAGAGGGTGAGTCACGGCTCAAGACTGCTTGAGAAGTGCTACAGGGCGACCCAGATGGCCCTGCCGTGGACACATCGGAGGGTGATGCTTGTGGAAGGGAGAGGAGACTGAGGAGTCAGGAAGAACTCTTACAGGACTTGAACTGTACCTCAAATAAAATCTGGAGGGGAGGGCCAGCCCCATGGCCTGGTGGTTAAGGGAACTGGATCACACCTGGCTGATTCTGTGCCTGGGTTCCTGACTCTGGTAGCTGGAAAACCATCCTGGGTGCATGTGCGTGCGTGCTCAAAATCCCAGCAAAATTAAGCAATGGAGGAGAGGGGGCTGCAGCGTGACCATGCTCCACTGAAGGGAGCTTTCGCCTCCCTCTCTCTCTGTCTCTCTGGCCAGTATACACTCCCTCTGCCAAGTTTAAAAAAAAAAGAAATTCGGGGACCAGCAGTTGGCATAATGGCTATGTCGCTGGACTCCCACGTAGTTGACCGTGGTTCAAGTCCCAGACCCGGTGGCTTAAACTCATGCCGGGTGCATGTGCATGCATGCCCAAGATCCTGAGAGGAGAACGGAGGAGACTGTGGCATGGCCATCTCCTCTGGGGGGGGGGATTTCTTATTTTCTAGCTCTCTGTCTCTCTCTGTCTTTCTGGCGAGTGCATGCACCCTTTAGCAAAAACAAGAGTTAAAAAAAAAAAAAAGGAATCTGGAGGGGAGGAGAAAGGCAGCCTACGGGGAGGAAGGGCATGAGGAAGGGCAGAGTGGCAGAATGCAGATGGCTCGCTCTAATAATGCTCGAGCTGCTTCGCAGGGAATTGTTCCGGTTGAGTCTGAGAGGCACACTCACCTCACCTCACTGTCCTGCCTACCCCACTACGGGGTCAAGCACCGAGGTGTGAGCTTGTGGCCAGATTCCTGAATGGAAGGAGGCTCAGGAAGGCTGAAGATGCAGAAAGGAAGATGCTAACAAGATACAGATGGGTCCCCAGCTTACGATGGCTTGCCTTAGAGTTCGGGGACTTCACGATGGCGTGAAAGTGATACGCGTTCAGCAGAAGCCATACTTGGAATGTTGATCTTTTCCTGGGTTAGCAACATGTGGTGTGATGCTCTCACAGTTCTGGGCAGAGGCAGTAAGCCATTCTTTTCTTCACTTTCAATACAGTATTCCAGACGTAACGTGAGATATTCGATACTTCATTGGAAAACGCGCATCGCGTCACGTGGTTTTGCCCACCCGCAGGCTAGTGGAAGGGCTCTGAGCACCTTCAGGGTAGGCTAGGCCAGCTACCATGCTCGGCCGGTTGGGTGCATTAAACACATTTTCAACTTGCAGTGACTCTCCTGGACACGGCCCCATCAAAAGCAGAGGAGCATCTGTAACCGTAAATGACGGGAATGGTGGCAGAGCTGTGGCTGTCACGGGTGAGACAGCCGAAGACGGCAGAGGGGTGCCAGACATGTAGGGACAGAAACGAGAGCGGTATGGGCCTGAAAAATCACGTCAGGAAGGCTACATCGGCAGAGGCTGATTCCTGAAAACAGGCTGAGGGAATCAACAGGGCACACTCCTCTGCTGTTCCAGGCGAGAGAGAGAGAAAGAAAGAGGGCTCAGCAGAAGGAAGGCTGCCAGCCTGGACGTGGGGATGGTGGAGGCAAGCGGCCCCGGGTACAGAGACTACGCAGCCAGGCTGCCTCCACGAGCTCCCATCAGCAGGCACGGGAAAAGGGCTGTGAGCATGTGGCAGAGAGCCCGCCAGTCACCATCAGCAACCTCAGACGCCGTGGAGATGAGAGTAAGGCCAGAAAACACAACAGGGCAGACCAGCAGATGGCATAATGGTTATGTCACTGGACTCCCACGTACTAGACTATGGTTCGAGTCCCAAACCCGGTGGCTTAAACTTAGGCCAGGTGCATGTGCGTGTGTGCCCATGGTTCCAAGAGGAGAATGGAGGAGGAGGGACTGTGGCGTGGCCACCCCCCCAGGGGTGATTTCTCGCTTTCTGTCTCTCTGGGGAGCGTATGCACCCTACAGCAAAAATCTCTTAAAATAAAAAAGAGAACACAAAATGTGCAGAAGTCCCAGTGTTCATAGGAGAGGTGAATTACAGGGTAGAGGTGGGCAGCCTCAGTGCTGGTGGTGGTCAGGGACAACATGCATTCCCTGAGGGATGCTGAGAGAGCCCCGAGAGGAGCTGTGCACACCTGCCAGGGCAGTGCGGTAAAGAAGGGAACGGGCCCAGCGCTTCCTGGATCCTGATAACAAGCGAACGGCTGGCCTGGCGGGGCAGGGATGTCAGAGCCCAGACCTCCAGGCCCTGGGTCTCTCATGGTCCCACAGGACCCTGGCAACACGCAGCTGCATGGTTCATGGCCACCCCCCCGGGGGTGATTTCTCGCTTTCTGTCTCTCTGGGGAGCGTATGCACCCTACAGCAAAAATCTCTTAAAATAAAAAAGAGAACACAAAATGTGCAGAAGTCCCAGTGTTCATAGGAGAGGTGAATTACAGGGTAGAGGTGGGCAGCCTCAGTGCTGGTGGTGGTCAGGGACAACATGCATTCCCTGAGGGATGCTGAGAGAGCCCCGAGAGGAGCTGTGCACACCTGCCAGGGCAGTGCGGTAAAGAAGGGAACGGGCCCAGCGCTTCCTGGATCCTGATAACAAGCGAACGGCTGGCCTGGCGGGGCAGGGATGTCAGAGCCCAGACCTCCAGGCCCTGGGTCTCTCATGGTCCCACAGGACCCTGGCAACACGCAGCTGCATGGTTCACAGCCAATGGCGACACAACTGAGAGGGTGTGACAATTCACTATTACAACCAGGAGGGTGGTTCCATTAGGAGCTGTCCTGTTGGATGTTTTAATCAGCCCAGGATGAGGACAGAGACGCTGAGGCTCCGTCTCATTTAGCAAAGGCTATGCCAGGAACTGGAGCCAAAAAAAAAAAAAGATCTGAGCAGGTGGTGATGACAAGTCAGATCTGACAAGAGACAAGGTCCTGAATGGAGGGACAATGGATAGGACTTAGTAAGTGGCCTCAGGATTCACTGTCCACAGTGTTTGGAACAAAGCCTTTTAATTTAGAAAAGTTTGTAAGGGAAAGGGAGCCAAAAAAAAAAAAAAAAAAAAAAAGATCTGAGCAGGTGGTGATGACAAGTCAGATCTGACAAGAGACAAGGTCCTGAATGGAGGGACAATGGATAGGACTTAGTAAGTGGCCTCAGGATTCACTGTCCACAGTGTTTGGAACAAAGGGCATTATTGACAACAGTGGCAAAATCCTAGGTGTGGGCTGGGCATGTCCCAGACGTGAGTGGTGTGGGTCACCATCTGACAGCGAGGACGAGACTCACGTTCTCCTCCCAGACTGGATGTCACGTCTGTGAGATCTCGGGCTGTGGAAACACCCGGAACGGGTGACTTACCCAGTGCATGGCTAGGAAGGGACAGCGCCGGGCTCAGCACCTAGGTCTGGCACCCAGTATGGCACCCATTCAGCTACCCTTCAAAACCACCCTGGCTGTTCACTCCTTTGCAGAAAGACCGGATTGCTGCTCTTCCCATTCGCTCCCCAAATTTCCATCTGAGCGATGAGCCAAGGAAACCAGTCTCC
Organism: Tupaia belangeri chinensis; assembly: GCF_000334495.1. Taxonomy (NCBI): domain Eukaryota; kingdom Metazoa; phylum Chordata; class Mammalia; order Scandentia; family Tupaiidae; genus Tupaia; species Tupaia belangeri. Next base: position 3,217,699 of record NW_006204113.1, read on the forward strand.
TCAGCTGCGTCCTTTCCATTCCATCAATGTCTTCCAAGCAGCCCCAAGTCTCAAGGGTCAAGTGACGTGTCTTCACCCTCACACCTCCTCAAAGGGGAGGCCGACAGGTGGTTTTCAGGCCCTTCACTTGTGCCCCTCTCTGAGCCCAGATGGCTGGGCGAGGCAGGGACACATGGCTGAAAGAACTTTCTGGAACAAGACCTCACCCAAGGGCCCTGCCAGGCAAGAGCAACTTTGGATCAGCAGTTCTCAAACCTCAGATGGTGCCACACCTGGCACAGCCTCTGCCATACCCTCGGATCACACGCATAGCGGCTCACGTAGTACACGTTTAAAGAATTCACATTTTCTTTTTTTCAAAGAAAGTAATTTGTTAAGGAAGTTTAAATCACCTCCATGAATAAACAACGTCCAGAACTACCAGCTCCAACCATAAAAACACACATAGGTGAACAAAGCAAAGTACTGGGTCACTGGAAAAGTCGTGATGTATTTTCTATGTTTTTCTATGCAAAAATATGTCATGACTTTTCCGAGGACCCAAGAGCAAATGAGAGCCACTAGAACCAAAAGAGGCCACGTTTGCAGCCACGCCCCATCCTTTGTCACAATGGAGGCTGTACCGGACAGGGGCTGAAGGTCGTGGAACACCAGACTGAGGGCGATCAGAAGGCTTGGGAGAGAAAGGGACACGCTTTTTTTCTGTGCATGATGCAGAAGTATTCCACATTGCCTCTCGGAACCACCTAACATCTCACGGTGTCGGGTGTCCTTAGGTAATAAACATCAGACTAGAATGAATCCTGGTCACTCAAAATGGCGAAAGGAAGAGGCTAAAGAACGAGGCTGAGAGTCCTCACTGTGAAATGGAAATACGAAATGGCACACACTGCAGCAGGGCATGAGGGAGAAGGGAATGGATAGCGCCCAGCAGTGCGTCCAGCTCTTTGTCCTGAATGTGCGGTCTGGCAGTCCGGAGGAGAAAGCTGCGGCCCCTCTGTGGTCGTCACCGGGCATTTAAATAGGAAGGGTTATCCTTATTCTTTAACTAGCTCACTGCCTAAGAAATAGACAGGTCTGAGTCTGCGTATTTTCCCCTTTTTCTCTCTTTGCTGAAAATGGCAGTTTCTTGGCCCTAGAACTGAGTTGGTTTCCACCAAAAGCTGTAGGCAGACAACCATCCCCTCCTCCTCGCTGAGTTCAGCCCCTCTTCCATGGGGCAAAAATAAAACGGGAGCAATTTCAACAGTAAAGACCATCTCCATAAACAAAACAAACCCACTCCACAATTTGTCTAGGGCATTCCTCCTTCCAAACCCTCCTTGTTTAATTTCTGGGGAATTTTAAATAGAGGGCTTGCAAAAACTCTGCACCGCCTGACGTCAGCGGTGCTCTGACAGCGTGCATTCTTCTACGTGGTGTGGGGAGCAGCCACCACGAATGCTGAAGCTTTTCCAGGCTCCTTTCCCAGCTGGAATTTGGGAGCCACTGGTGTCACCCTAGGAGACTGTAGGAGATGGAGGATGCCAGGAGACAGCGTCCCACTTGGGGTCCGTTAGCTCTGCATTCCCCAAACGCTAAGAAGTATGGAGCATTAAGCAACAAATTCATCTATCTGAACTGCACCTGTACGAGTGATTTCGGAGCGAGCGTATTTAAACTAACTTTAAAAAATAATATGTATTTCAGAAAACCATTTTCCTAGGCAACATTGAATGGGAAACCAGTAGCTCTGGGTGAAACAGAAGTGGAAAAGACATACAACAAAACTACTAAGCCCTAACATTCAGCACATACCAAGGTAGGGGCTAGCGGGATACCAAGCCTGGGTCATGCTTTCTCTTGGTCAAACAAACGAAGGACATCGGCGGGTGTTAGGGAGTTGTTAACAACACAGGAGCCCCCAGGGAGTCTTCCCCTGGGTCAATACAGAGCGAAAGAAACAGGAAGGAAATCACCTTCTCATGATGGGGTTCCATGTTGTTTACTGCCCTGTGCACCCAGCACACTTCTGCGGGACCCACTCACTGCAAAACAACTAATAATCTTGCTTCGGAAGGAGCTTTGGGTTAAAAATCTACATTCCTTCCTCCAAACTCTCCTTTTGAGCCCCTGGGTTCAAACCCAAGCTTGGCTCCGAGCAAACCTGAAGGTCTTGTGCAAATCACAAGCCATCTTTCTGAAACTACTTTTCTTCTGAAGAATGGAAAAAAAAGCCACCTGCTCTCCTTAGCCCGCCAGGGTTACTCAACAGATAGGAAGACTGCTTTGAAAAGTCTCCAGGTCGTACATAGAGGCGGCAGTGGGGCTGTTACTCCAGGCAATTTCAGGAACCCCGTGGACACCTAACTTTCCCCCAGATATAACTTACGGCCCAGACTGAAGGGTAGCCCATCCCAACCTATGAAAGAATAGGAAAATGAATATGCCACTTGACAACTTGCTGGTGCAGTTAATTAACCCTCCCAATGGCCACATGGGTTTCAAATAGTGTCTCTGTTTTACAGACCCGAGAGATAGAGAGCAGAACGGCTGTATGCTGACCACAGCGTGCCTGCTCAGGGCAGAGTGGGATTTGAGCACAAGCTGTTCATGAGGCCCGGGGGGAAATGCCCTCTATTAATTTTGTACATTCCCAGCAGCACTCAGAAGCCCCCAAATTGTTGGTCTCTCTGATTCATTACTATAACCGGGACCCACCCCTCAAGCCCGCCATGTTTGTGGTGGGACTCCCTGCCAGCCAGTATTGTGATTTCCTACCTTGGTTCCCCCAGCACCCTGACCTGAGGCTTAGGTCGGCCATCTCCTATCTCTGGGCCAGCTAGACCAAGACCTCTGTGAGGACGAAGGCCAAGCCCTGCTCATTTCGGCATCCAGTGTTTTGGATAAAGAGGGGGCGGAGTCTGCTGTTGAGAACGTGATGTAGCGACACAGCACAGGGCTTCCCGCCTTCCCACTCCTACGGCCATACCAGGTCTTCCTGCTCCCTTTGGCCTCAAACCTCAAGCCCTCTTCTGGGTCTGCTTGGGGTCAGCTCCTGGGCAGTTCCCTCCTTCAGCTCCCCAATTCTGGGAAGAACCTTTGACTCACAGTATCCCAGCTCGCCCGGGGGGTGGGGGTGGGGGTGCTAACAAGGACCTGAGGTGCAGAGATTTCTGTTGCTTCTTGCATAACTTGCCCAAGATCCCTCAGTAAGCTGCAAGTCCAGCCTGCCAAGCTGAGCTCTTACAGCTGTACACCTGGCTGGGCCATTCCCACATGGGCCTCTCCCCTTACAGGAATGGAAAAGCAAAAGCACAGGGAGGCCCCACAGGCCAATCACCAGGGACTAGCCCACACCCTGGGTGAGGCTCCTGAAGGAATGCAGGGGTGCCACGAGCAGCCTCTCCCAAGCCCATTGAGGGCTTCCCCTGGGAATCTTTGCCATGGCTTCTCATACAAAGACCATGAATAACCCCCCCCCCATCCCTTGCTGGGTGCACTCAGAGCTTTGGAAGGGTAGCCCCAGAGACCTGTTCCTAGTTGGGGAGAGCACTACACCAAAAACAGCTACTCTGCCAAGCCGCCCTATTTGGGGCCTGCAGAGAGCCGCCATAGATTAACCAAGAGGCAACAGAGCACACAGAGAAGAACTGGCAAAGGCTCTATCTGTTAAGAAGCCGTATATTACAGGGCAGTGGTGATAATCTCAGGACACGTGGGAAGTACTTCAGTGTTTCTTGTCCTGCCTTCCCATAGGACTCCAATGTCTCCAGAAAGCAGCGGGTGAGTTTAACTCGAGCCCTAAATACTCTTCCCCTGGCCCCTCAGCTGAGTTTGTGGTGATACAGAAACTGGTTCTTTCACTGAGCTTCTTCTTGCCCCATTTCTCAGGGTCTCTCTGGCTCTGGGCACCATCTTGTCTTCTTGGCTCCCAAGATCTGGTCTAGGAAGATCCCTAGCTTCTACAGGGATCTCTCCAGGTCCTTCTACCAGGTCCTCCAGCTCCCTTTGGCCTCAGAAATCCCAAGTCCAGCTTCTGGGCACCATCTTGTCTTCTTGGTACCCCAAAACTGGTCTAGAACAGTTCGATTCTAACCCTAGGAGAAAAGGCCACACCCAAAGCAGATACTCCTAGTTCAGATGCCTCAGAAACTGCCCAGTCCAGGTTTCTCATTCTAGAGACTTACTATGCTTACAGTGATTGGTCAGGCAAGGGTGACTGACAATCATGAGCACCAATGAGTGATGGAGCTCTTCCCATACTACCCTGTCAATCTCTGGTGCTTCCCATACCTAGCACCCAGAGTGGAAGGTCCTACAGAGTCATCCAGTCCCTGCTGCTGGGTCAAAGTGGGAAACGATCTGCTTCCCCCTTAGACCATTTGTTCCATGAAGATGAGGATCAAGTCTTCCCTGTTCACCTGTGCCTGGCACATAGCAGGAGATAAAGGCTGGGGAATCAATGAATGAATGAATGAAAGAATGTCTGATCTCTGGCTCCTGGCTACGTGTTCAATTGTTTCCTTACTCTTGATCTTCTCCACTCGGATTAGGACAGCCTTCACCCACACCCTACTACAGTTAAGTAGGAAGACCCCACTACCTGAGAGTACCTCAGGTGCCTGCTCCCTGAGAGAGACATGGTAGGAAGTTGAGGAGTCACTAACCAAGCAGCCTTCCCTGCCTCTCTCTCTGTCTCCATGGGGTCACCCCATCATCTCTGCCCTTGGAGGACACATTCCATTTGAGAAGTGGTTCTAGAGTGAGGCGGTCTGGATGCAGTCTGACAACAACAGTCAGGGACAGCTGGGCATGAGTTCCCCTCCTTTAAATGTGCCTTAGCAACAGGGTCCAAGATGCCCTCAACTGAGACCCAGTCCTCAGGTTATAGCTTCACCTTCAGGAGGTGACCAACATCACAATATCATGTCATCAACGTCAGCTCCTCTGCTGTGACCTGTCCCTAACAGTGAAACCTGGATGTCTCCACACTCTACTCTCTCTGTCCTGGTCTGGAAATCAGAGCTCCATTCAACCTGCTCAGACTCCATCCAGGGCCCTGAGGTGGTGGGAGCACCCCACCGGGGCTTAGAAATGAGGGCAAGTCAGACAAGTTAAGCACCAGAAGCCCTGGGTCATCTTCGCAGCTGCCACGTCAGTGCTGACAAGATGCTCTGACTCCAATGAAAGTGGAAGCCCTTTAAGTCCAAGGAGCTGAGTTTGTCTGGCTGTACAGCGAAGTCTGGGATGTGGGGCTGGGCTTGGAAGCAGGATGGGGTAAATGCTCATACCCCGGATGCTCGTTTTCTCTGTCCAAAGCGCAGAGACTGAGGCAAACGTCCTCGCTTTCTTCCGAGGAACAGCCAAACTCTTGCCACGTTGGCAGCGAGGTCCAGGCTGCCCCTGGTTCTGCTCCCATGATGAGCTGGGGAGGCACGTCCTGCACAAAGCCTGTACTCTGGGGCCCAGTGTTACTTGCGCACACACGTGAAAGAGTTGACCCAATGCTTGTCTCGGAGGCCCTGGCTGAGGCAGGGGAGAGAAGCAGGCCGCCCAGGGCTGGCAGGGGAGAGGAGAAGCAGGCCTCCCAGGGCTGGCTGGAGGCAGCAGGGAAGAAGTGCAGCCTCACCTTAGCGGCTGGTCAGGGTCTGCTCAGAGTGGGGGCGAGCTTCTGCATCCTCATCTGACCCCCTCCCCACCCGATACACATACGGCAGGCCCCCAGAAAATGCCAGACACCTGGCTGCTGGGCAAGACAGGTGAGGAGGCCCCAGGGAGACAAGAAAGGCTCTGGGAAAATAATGCTTGCCAGTTCACCCCAACGAGAAATGGGGGCAGACCCCTGCCCTGAGCAGTCCGGGTCATGGCTAGGCCTCTGAGCCTCCTTGCTGGTGTGGACCTCTCTTTCAGCCTCCTCTTTAAGCTATGGCTTTCGCGGATCCTGCTTAACTTGAGAAGGATGGGGGAGGAGCAAGCTGAGTCCCGTCTTCGGCTGTAACTGATCCTGGCCTGTTTGTGATTACAACCCTTCTCGCTTTCTGGCAGGGTGGCCCTGGAACCCCACAGCACAGCTGATGGGAGAGTCACCCTTGCGCACTGGGATGAGCTTGTCCTCATCTGACATGACCAAAGACGTCCATCAGCCTTTCTGTCTCTAGCAGTTCTCCAGGGCAACTCTTCAAAACATTATTTTATAAAGGGGGGAAAAGCCACCCGAAGCCCCGTCATGAAATTCCACGACAGTCATCATAGTCTGTCCCAGCACTGTCCTGGGAAAGCAGAGACGCAGACCCTGCCCCCACTGGTGAGAGCAAAGGAGGCGGCCTGGACCACCTCCCCCTTTGCCCGCCCCCTCTAATGAGGGAGAAGGTACACAGGCATGCACACGCACAGGCACAAACATACGTGGGTGTGTACACACACAGAAGCACAAACATACATGGGTGCATACACACATGGGCACAGAAATAGTGGGTGCGTACGCACACGGGCACAGACATAGTGGGTACGTACACACATGGGCACAGACACACGTGGGTGCGTATGCACACGGGCACAGACATAGTGGGTACATACACATGGGCACAGACATAGGGGGTACGTACACACGGGCACAGACACATGTGGGTGCGTACACACATGCACGGGCACAGACATGTGTGGGCATGTACACACACGTGCGTACACATGCACAGGTACAGACATATGTGGGTGTGAACACACGGGCAGACACAGGTGGGTGCGTACACACATGCACGGGCATACACATACACGGCACCCATACACACAGACATAGGCAGACGCGGGCACACACGAACGTATACAGGCATGTACATGCACACCATTGTGCTCTATAGAAGTGACTCTGGGAGGCGACTCAGGGAAGCTCGAGACTCTCTCTCAGCTGTTCTTTCTGCGGAAATTCAATCTGCAAAGCATTTGGCCTCACGAAGCCCATTCCGAAGTGTCCAGGAGCCCACGATTCCTGCGATCACCATTACAACCCAGGGACGTGTGCAGCCAGTGACCCATTTGGCTGTGCGGAGAGCTGGCTGACGGCTTGCCAGAATGGTCCAGTTCCCCTCGCCTGCTCCCTCTAAGCTGAAACTGGCTTGGCTTCAGAGTCCCAAGGGTAAGAGGGAATGTTAGGAGCCCCAGGACTCCAGAGATGAAGAGACCGGCTTGGCGAGAACACAGCAGACAGGAATGGGAGCTGGGCATCTGGAAACAGCTAGGCCACTATCTTCATTCCCGATCAGCTGTCCCTCTGCAGATGAACAAAGCCAGTGCCCAGAGGGGTACTGTGGTTTGCCCAAGGTCACCCAGGTGGTTGGTGGCTTAGCTTTGGGCCTAGAATGACCAAGAGCCTCTTGGGCAAAGCCTGGCATTCCTTCTGCAAGGGCACACCGCCGCTAATGTGATGCCATGAGCGCTTCGCCAAGTGGCAATCCCTTGACCCAGTGCCTCGAGCAAGAAGTGGGTGTCTAGAACTAGCAGAGCACTCCGCCAGGGCACAGGGAGGTCATGTGGCCAGGCCAGGCACTGGAGAAGCCCTGGGCCAACACGGCAGGTGGCCCTGCATTCTACCTGTCTTGTCTGTTCTTTCCCAAATGCAGCTGCTCAAAAGCCTGCAGCAACCGGATATAGCGAGCACACACGGAGTGGAGAGAAGGTGAGGCCCTGGGAGACGGCTGACTGCAAGTACAAAAACCAGACAGGAGACAGCGTGCCCGGGAATACCAGCACCGGCTGCCTCGCCGACCTCCAGCAACTGCACCTTCTTTCCCGGAGAAGAGAGAACAAAAGGGGGAGAAAAGCCCGAGCCTCTGAGCCTGAGGGGACACTCAGCCAGCTGTGGGAGAGCCCCATCTCCCCTGGCGCGCTCCACTCCCTCCTTCCCAGCCTGCCTCCAGCCCCAGGTGGAGCTAAATGGGGGAGTCCACATTCCCTAGCAGGGTGTCCAAAGCTGGCCTTGGTGAGGGGGTGGCTAGAAGAACAGTCTCAGGGCTGGAGAGTGGTGCAGCGGTAAAATAGGGCACTCCAAGGCAATCTCACGTGGGACGTTTCTGGATTCGTGTCTGGAGATCTCCCTGGCAGTGGGCTGTGGCACTGACGTTCTGTTGGGGGTGCATGCTCTTTCTTTCTTATGGAATAAATAAATAAATACCTTTTATTTTTAAAAAACAATTTTTTTTTTCTATAGGGCACATGCGCTCACCAGAAAGACAGAGAGACAGAAAGTGAGAAATCACCCCCCAGGGGGGATGGCCACGCCACAATCCCTTCTCCTCCATTTTCCTCTTGGGATCTTGGGCACGCACGCAAACGTGCCCAGTGTGAGTTTAAGCCACCGGGTCCAGGACTCGAACCGCGGTTGACTACGTGTGAGTCCAGCGACATAGCCAGTACGCCAACTGCTGGTCCCGCAATTTAAAATTTTTAAACTTTATTTATGTATTTACTTGTTTTAATTTGATCAGAGAGGGACAGTGAGAAAGCAAGCCACCAGGTCTGAGACTTGAACTGCGGTCAGCCATGTGGGAGTCCAGTGCCCTTAACCACCACGTCACCTGCTGGCCCAAATAAATACCTTTTAAGGAGCCTAGCCTGATAAAGCACAGCAGGGGAATGGGGAAGCTTGGTACCTGGAAAGCAGCTCTGGCCACTGTCTTCATGCCTAATCAGCCCTCTGCTCTCTGTTCTTTTACAAAAGGGAAAGAAGAACCACCAGCCTCTCTGAACGCACAGGGATGGAGGTGCTGGAGGACCCCAGCTGCCTGGCAGCTCTGGCCTTGGTAGCAGGCTGCAGGGCCCAGGCCGGGAGTAGCACTCAGCACAGAGAGGAACCAAGGAGCCCTGGGCAGCCTCCTCCCCCTGTCAGGCAAGTGCACGCCACTTCCCAGGACCTCAGAGACAGCCGCCTCTGTCCAGAGGCCTGCAGACGTGCAGCAGCCCTGCCACAAACTCCCTCTGACACTGGCATGGGTGTCACTTCTCCAAGCCTCTGCTGTTCCTGACAAAGGGGAGCAGCTCTCTCAGCGTGGTGGGGAAGAGCAGGGGAAAGGTCTCCTTCCCCTGGCATCGGAGGCCTTTCAAGGCCCCTACCATGCTCCAGTGCCTGTGTACTGCCCGGTGAGCCATCTCTCTGGGCACACCTGTGCCGGCAGCCGTCCGCACCCGTGCAAGTGACATTCAGTCTCACTGCATGGAGCCCGTTTCACCTTAAGCCTCACAAGACACCTGGAGCCCACCTCAGCACCCATCCCAGGCACTGTCGCCTTCTCTGAGCACCCATAGCACCCAAGAGGCTGAGCCATGTTTCTGAGCCTCGAGACACCCTGGCCCTCGGTGACACCTTGCTCTCTGCCGTGCCCCCTGAAGGTGCACAGTGAAAATCACCGACTCGCTACACATGGGCTTTGACCCAGCAAGTAGAGAGAGAGCCTTTGGCTATTGCCTTCAGCACAGGGGTGACAGGACAGCTCCTTTCTTGCCCGCTGCAGCACTCGAGTGCTGGGCATAGGTGCTCGTGTTTGTTGACTGAACAAGCAAACTGCACCCGGTGGAAGCAGCCCCTGCCTGCAGGTTCTCACTGCGGACTGAGATGGGCTGCAAGCTGAGTGGGTGCAGGGGAGGCAGGATAGCGGGTCTTCCTCCAGGGGTGTGGATGGGGTCAGGGCGGGTAAGCAGGACAGGTCTGTGAAGTTGGATGAAGAGGAGGGCAGCGAGTCTGAACCCTGAACAGTACCACTCCGGAAAAGCCCCGGCTCCTCTCGCACCCTCAGCCCTGCCCACCAGGGTGCTGCGGTGCTTGAAGCTCGTGCCCCAGGTCCCAGCTGTGCAACCTTAAGTCAAGTCACTTCACCTTTCGGGGCTTCCATTTCCTCCTTGGAAAGACAGGATGCCGATACCCACCCTGCCTCTTACCAAGATGTTTTAGAAACTGCCGGGTTTATGTGCTATAAAACGTGAAGGACTGTGCTCAGAGGGGTCCCCTGGAAACAGGGCAGATCCCTGTCAGCCGGGCACTCGCAGGCACCTCTCCAGGGGGCCGCGACCTTCCTGGTGACCTTCCTGCAGGCGTCTAAGAGGGCAGACCAGTGTTCCCTGAAACCCAGGGTCCCAGAGCATGGTGACTCAAGGGTGGCCTGTGGCCAGATCCTAAGAGGAAAGGAAGTCCACACGGCACGCCGGTCTCGGAACCCGCTGGGGGTTCTCGCATTTTATGGCCAGTCCTGGCAGGCATTCTCCGAGTTCGGCTCTCTCTCACCTCCTGTGCTGCTCCTGGGCCGCATCCCCACAACCCAATTCCATAAGCTTAGAAAACGAATTTCAGTCTGAGCCTGAGAGGGGCTCAACTAAGGGAAGTGTAGGGGTCAGCAGGTGGCCAGATTAAGATGGCTGGATCCCACATGACCCACTGAACGGTTCAAGTCCCGGACCCGGTGGCTTGAGGAACATGGCAGGCATGTGTGCGTGTATATCCAAATTCCTAAGAGAATGGAGGAGAAGGGATTGTGGTGTGTGTGTGGGTGGGGGGGTGCCTTCTCACTTTCCCTCTCTCTCTCCAGTAAGCACACATACTCTACAGCAAAATTTCAAAATAAAAAGAGGGGGAGAGGGAAATGTAGATGGGACTGAGGTAATGAAATGGAACAAATAATTTCATCGAACATACTTCAAACAGAGACAGAATAAACTTGGGATTATATGAGCCAGAGACTTCCCTCCATTTCCTGGGATTCAACAGCTCAGCTCCCCAAATAGGGGGCCCCACTGCACACAGGCTCCCCCCAGAATCTGCAGGGCATCTGGGTTAACTGGGTCATGCTGGCTTTTCCTCCAAAGAGGCCAGGATTCTAGGTCAGCACTGGAGTCCAGAGGATGAGGCTATGGAATCTGAAAAGATGCTGATAGAGACGAGGGTGGTTACCCTGGGTCACCCCTCCACCAGCGTGATTACTGCAAACCCCACTGCCGGAGTGTAATATCACACGGCCACAGAGTACGCCGGGGAAAGAACGAGGAAGGGCACTTTCTCAACCAAAATTCCCTGAGGCCCCAACAAATTATACTCTCCAGAAAGTGTTTGCTTTACACTTTGCCGAAACCTGTTATGTAAGCGTGGAGGAAATGTCGTGTGGGAGAGCTTCTCCCCGCACTGCAGCTGGGGGGTGCCCTGCACTTCTCTTGGGGACAGAGGCAGTGAGGGAGGGAGTGCGGGCACATGCCGGGGAGAACGGAGGGTCTCCGGAGTTGCCTGCCCACCCGGCACCTGTGCAAAGGTGTGTCTGCGTAGGGGAGTCGGGTTGGGTTTGTCAGCTCCCCCGCAGGTCTCCAGTGAGTGAAGGGGGACAGTGGCACCCGGAACAACGACCCTCGGCCTGGTCCCATCTGGCCTCCCCCTCCTCTGTCCTCACTCACACCGCTCCCCCAGAACCAGTGGGCCTTCCGCTCCTTCCTCCAGTTACCAAGCTCATGTGTTCTCAGCTTGGTCGGCACCTCGTCAGAGAGGCCCTCCCTGACCACCCCCAGGCCCAGCTCACTGGCTACTGTGGCACCCGCCCCTTCCTCACCGTGCTACCAAGAGCGCCTGCGTTCTCAGCTGACTTGTTACAGGGCCTTCCACTACGTCGGAGCCTGTGCTGATGGGGCTTTGTCAGTCTGCCACCTCTGGATCCCAGCCCGACACTTAATCAAAATTCTGTTCTGTGACAACAGACTGGCCATCTAAAGACAGGCTTTGCTGGCAGGGCTGGACAGTGAGGCTAACACGCCCCTTGGTGTGCACACCAGAAAACAGTGTCCTGGAGATGCTGTGAACAGTCAGTGGACGCTTGTCCGTCCCTCCAAAGGGGACACAGTCAGGTGTGGCCCTGTGGCTGGGATGAGCAGGTGTTACCTGGCGCTTGAGCTGGGTTTCCACGGCTGCCCACGCCATGCCCGAGGCCATGGCGCCGATGTCAGGGCGGAGGGACAAGACGCTCTGCCTGTCCAAGCTGAACAGCAGGAAGCGTGGCAGAGGGACAGCTCTGGTACCCGCTGCTCCAGCGCTGCCTGGCAGCTGCTCCGTGCTGAGGAGCCTTGGGCGCCTCCCTGACGAGAGCCCTCAGACCTAGCTCGAGGAAAGAGCTATTTCCAGAACCTCCCTGTCCCTGCCGCCCTCCTCCCTGTGCCTGGCGGCTTGCTTCGGGCATCCTGGCCTCAGGGAGCTCTCCTGATGGCCAACTACAGTCGCTCTGGCCCTCCAGCCGTGGCTAATGTGCCCACCCCTGCCCAGCTGCCACTCTTGTTCTGGGCACCCACACACCTGCTTTGCTGTCTCAGCCCACCACCCTACAGTCCCCTCTCTGCCTATTTAAACCCTTTAGTTCTCCAAGACCCAGCTCAATGCTGTTGCCTCCTCCTCCAGGCAGTCTTCCCAGCTATGATAGTCATCTCTGGCACTTCAGCTCTGCACCATGCAACAGAGCCACTGAAAGAAAACCATCAAGGGGGAACTCTTCTCCTTAGCTTTACATGGAGTCCTCTAATTCCATGAGGCTCTTGGGTCACCCATGGGACCTCCGATTTCTGTCTCTAAGCCTTCTGTCTATGACAGGCGGGGACAAGGACAGCTGCCCAAGCAAGGTGTCCAGGGGGAAACTGGCCCCCAGCATGGGTTTTCCTGGCCTCACTGCTTTACAGCAAACTCTTTTTGCAGTGCGTACCTCACAGACTTTTAGGGCTGAGGGTCCTGGACACCACCGACTGCAATCCGCTCTCTAGCCAGGGGCAAACAGGCCACGGGAGGGAAACTGCAGGAGAGCTGTCCTAGCCCGGGGGTCTCACTGGCTGTCGTGCCCCGAGCACTTACTCTATACCAGGCCTGCACTCAGCACTGCTCCTTTCGAATCAGCACACAGCATCCCTGTTAGCTGTGGGTGGAGCGATCCCCGTTTCATAGGTGAGGAAACTGATGCGGAGAGGATCCAAGCAACATTCCTGGGCTCTCCAGTAAGTGACCAGGTCAGGGTTCCGACCAAGTTACCCAACTCGAAGCCCACGCTCCTAACTGCCAAGCTCCCCTTTAGTCTCATTCTCCAAACAGCTGCTGTCCTGAAGTGAGCAAGGCTGAGCTGAAGGTCCCAAGGCTGGAGGGCATCCTGACCCCCACGGACTGCCCCAGGCCCCTTTCCCGGCCACTTTGTGAAATGGGCAACAACTGCACAGGTAGCCGAGGGCCAGGGCTTGGAACTGCTGACTAGGCTGAGGGCAGGCACAGACCCCCAGGTTTTCTTTCTTTTTTGAGAAATTTTTGCTATAGGGTGCATGAGCTCGCCAGAAAGAGAGAGAGAGAGAGACAGAAAGCGAGAAATCACCCCCCAGAGGGGATGGCCATGCCGCCATCCCTTCTCCTCCATTCTCCTCTCAGGATCTTGGGCAGGCACGCACGCATGCACGCACATGTGCCTGGTGTGAGTTTAAGCGACCAGGTCTGGGACGCGAACTGCGGTCGACTACATGGGAGTTCAGCGACACAGCCATTACACTAACTGCTGGTCCCACCCCCAGGCTTTCTGATGGACCTGGGGTAGAGAGAGGGGCACAGCCACCACCTTTGTGGGGTCATCACATGTAAGGGGACTGGCTTATCAGAACCGAACTCTTAAAAAAACTGCTGTAAAGCTGACACTGCCAGTTCAGTTGTCTGCAAGGCAGAGTATAATAAACCAAGCCTTTCTAAAAATGGCCTATCCTGGGACCAGCAGGTGGCATGGTGGTTAAAGTGTTGGATTCCCACATGGCTAATCATGGTTCAAATATCAGACCTGGAGACTAGAAAACCACAACAAATAAATAGATAAATAAATGTTAAATAAACAAATAAATAAATGGCCTATCTTATCTTTACTGGGGCACCTCTTTTCTAGAATCACGGGAGTTTAAAAGTCTGAATTAGCAATCAAGTGGTTCCTTACTAAACACAGGATCTAAGCAAAAGACATAAAAGCTATTCATAAAGACCATTTAAGACAACAGGAAGTCTGCAAAGCTCTCCCAGCCTCACGATGCAGCCCACCCCTGAAGTGCCTAGACTGCTCAATCGAAGGCAGATCCTCACGGGTGTGTGCCTATCTAGCACGGGTCCTGGGCAAAGGAAATTGTCAAGAATTGGAAATACCTGAGTAAATAGAATGAATAAACACATGAATGTACTATGTACATTCCTTTCAATAAGCCCATTGTCCCAGGTCAGCCAGTAACATGGTGGCTAAGGCAGCTGAATCCCACCTGGCTGACTGCTCGGTTGGAGTTCCGGACCTGGGGGCTTGACGGTGCATGTGTGTGTGTGTGTGTGTGTGTGTGTGTGTGTGTGTGTGTGTGTGTGTGCCCTAAATCCTGAAAGGACAATAGAAGAGAAGGGACTGTGCATGGTCATTCCCCTCAAGGGGGCTTTCTCACTTTCCCTCTCTTTCTGTCTGTCTCTCTCCAGGGAGCATACACGCACTATAGCAAAAACTAAGAAAAAGTCCACTGTGCCCTTTCACTCACAAGAAAACAAATTGATTCCTACTTTAGTCATATGATCAATATTGCATTAGATCTTAAACCCAATATAGGAATTCTGGATTCTCTCTCCTCACCACTACACACACAGCTGTTGAAGAGGTTAAAATGGTTGTGGCCAGGACCAGCAGATGACGTAAGGGTTATGTCACTGGACTCCCATGTAGTTGACCATGGTTTCAGTTCCAAATCTGGCAGCTTAAACTCATGCCAGGCACGTGTGTGGGTGTGCCCCAAATTCCGAGGAGAATGGAAAAGGAATTGTGGTGTGGCCATAACTCTGGGGGATGATTTCTCGCTTTCTCTCTCTCTGTCTCGCTGGCAAGCACACAAACCCTATAGCAAAAATCCCTCTTAAAAAAAATGCCTGTGGCCACCACGTTATTCAGTACTTAACCCAACCCGCCCCGCTACCTCTCACCTTTAAACCTGCCCTCTGATAGCCAGTGCTGGAAAGGTTGGCCAGATAGCTATGTATATACCCCGTGATGCTCCTCTTGAACACAGCTGATTGGGCCAGGGCTGGACACCTAATCTAAGGGCTGCCAGCTGATTGGCTGGCCAGAACCAATCAAACTGGAAACTTTGAACTGAGAAAACCCGAAGCCACAACCAGTTACATCTATCTCACCTGAGAAGTCATGCGAGTCAGGGCCATGCAGACAAGCTGCTGTCACGGGTAAGAAAACTGAAGGACGGCTGGTCTGCAGTTAGAAGAGCCCAGCTATCTTCAAATCCTTGTGGTACCCAAGAGAGTGACAGAGTCCACAGTAAACTGCTTTGGCTCACGCCAACTTCCTGGTTTCCAGTCCCAGCTCTGTGTTCTTCTATTAATGTCTTGAGCAAATTTCAGAGAACTTCTGTCCTCTGCTCACACTCAAGTGTGACTAAAGCACTAACTTAAAAAAAAAATTAAATTATTGATTTAATTTTATTTGCTACTATTATTATTATTATTATTTTAGTTTGACTAAACAGAGACAGAGACAGGGAGAGAAAGGGGAAGTAAGAAAGCAAGCCATCAGGTCTGGGACTCGAACTGCAGTTAACCATGTAGGAATCCAGCACTCTAACCACTCCACCACCTGCCGCTCCCTAAAGCACTAACTTTGGAGGTGAGTGTAGATTCTCAAACTCTCCCCAAGTTTCAGTTTTCTTTCTTTTCTTTTTTTTTCTTTTCTTTTCTTTCTTTCTATCTTTTTTTTTTTCGCTATAGGGCACGCACGCTCGCCAGACAGAGAGGGAGAGACAGAGAGACAGAAAGTGAGAAATCATCCCCCAGGGGGGATGGCCACGCCGCAACCCCTTCTCCTCCATTCTCCTCTCGGGATCTTGGGCACACACGCACACATGCCCGGTGTGAGTTTAAGCCACCGGGTCCAGGACTTGACCCATGGTTGACTACATGGGAGTCCAGCAACATAGCCATTACGCTAACTGCTGGTCCCCCAAGGTTCAGTTTTCTAAATGCCTGTAAACTAAGTGGCTGGCCTAGAGGAGCTCAAAACTCCTTGCTCCTAAGGAAGTATGTGAAGTCTTCAACAAGTTTATGGAAAATGCACATCATTAAAAAAAACAAAACTATATATAAATTTCAAAACTTTTTGTACCAACATAAACTCATACTTTAATTTCATTTTCCACGAACTTGTTGCAGTCCCCTTGGGTGAGAACTCCCAGCATATCACAGCTGGCTCACGGAAGGGAAGCTGAGGGAGGAAAAGTCCTGTGGCTCCTCTCCCCACATCCTCCCTAGCCTGTGGTCCTGAGAAGAAAGAAATCATCCTGGAAAGCTGGAGGCAGCTTCGCTCAGCACAGAAACCTGAGCGAGCAGGTCCCTGACATCACTGCTCTGTCAGACATGACACCAGACTACGCCTGCTGCAGGGTGAAGCCAATGCGGTCTTTGAGGCACAAGACTGTCCTACAAAGGAGGCCCCTTGGGCCCTGTCGCTCGTGTCAAGGGGAGGGGTTTCCAAAGGCAAGGTGACAAAAATGGCTGCTGCTTGCCCTGGCAAAGCGTGCTGGGCAGCAAAGTCACCAACATGGTCAGACCTTTCTGCTATGCGTGTTCC
>NW_006204113.1:3234482-3245165 GCF_000334495.1 Tupaia belangeri chinensis
ATCAGTAGGGTCCTTTTCTGGCTGGGCCCCAGGCCCACTGCTTGATCAAAACCCCTTTCCCTAAAACCACTCAGGTCCCATTCCCTGGGACAGGTTATCTTTAGCACTGGGTAAGCATCCTTCTCTTCGGAGGCCCTCAGCAGTTGTCTGCCCCACGTCCAACCGATCAATTACCGACACGAATCCCTACTACTTGTGAGTAGTATGCTGGAGAGAGGGCCATGTGGACATCTCCTGCAAGATGCCAGGAGCTCTGCAGTCACCTCCACCAGCTGAGTCTCTCAGCCTCGCCAGCTCAGGCTCCCACCCACTCCCACCGGCCTCAGCCCATCCTTTCCCAGCCAAGGCCTCTGTCAAGGGGAGCGAGCTGAGTTCTCAGACTATAAGGAAAAACACTTCACCTGCTACATCAGCCAGAGAATGGAGGGTAAAGTGCCTTCTACACTGGAGTCTTTCCATGCTTCTGCTGGGAGACGTCTGGGGAGTACGCAGCCCGGCATCTGGTATTTACTGAGCCGGAACCACCCCAGACCCGTCTCCCTTTAGACGAGAGACAGCACTGAGTGCTGGCACACCCACACCTCCGGATGGATCACTTGGTGGCCGTGGTCCCAGCCAGAGGGCTCCGGTGAGCAGCCGCCGCAGAGGGGGCTGCATCTCCACGGACACTCCTTGAGGGACGCCCAGCCCAGCTAGAGGGGAATGACGCAGAGTCCTGGCCGGGGCAGAGTCCTGGCCCCCCAGCGGGTGAGGCGAGGCCCAGGGAGGCGGGGATGGCACTGACTGGGGCTGCTGCCCTAACAATGTGAGTGGAAATGCCTCAACGCCCACCATGTCCTAAGGTCAAAGGCTTCACAATTGGGTCTTTGTTCCGAGTTTAAAGCCTCACTCACCACTCCTTCCCAAGCCGGCTTGCAGGATGTGTGACACGCCTCCCTCCCGAAGTCAGACCTCCAGCTTCCCAAAGGCAGCGGCGAGCTCACCCTGCTTGGCCCTCTCCCTCTCTCCCCTCCACCCACTCGGCTTCCCTGGCTAGGCTGGCTGTGCGCTCCAGGCCTCCCGGGTCCTGACGGTGGGTGCCGGGTCGGTGGGTCCGTGTGGGCGGACACAGCCCCATAGGTCCCTGCGCAAACATCGGTGCCTGAGCACCTGCCTCTACAAGGGCGGGACAGACCGGAGAAGGGGAGAAACTGATTTCAGAGAGGTGCTTTCTCCCGACACCCAGGGCCTTTCTGAGGTACCCGGCATGGAGTTCACACTTGGGAGAGGATTTGGGAAGGACAGTGCCCCAGTCCCTGCCTCCCAGCAGCCACAGGGTCACCTCCACTGTACAGAGGCCATACTGAAGCTACGGGGAGTCAGGGTGCCTAGGCCACCTCAAACATCCACTGGAAGCTTCTCAGGGGAACAGGGGTCCCTACACCTCTAAGCCTAACGCACACCCCCACTTTTCAAGGCTCCCTCCCCTGCTCCTAGTCAGGTCCAGGTGTTGTTCCTGGGGATGGCTTGGGAAGGGGGAGGGCACACGTGCCCTTGGGAACCCTGGGGTCTCACAGCAGGACAGACTTCCTCTTCAGTGTCTCCTCTCCAGCCATGCTGACCCCAGAGAAAGAGCTCCCTGCCTCCTGTTGTGCCGGGGTCCTCGAACCAGAACGTCAGAAAAGAACTGGCCTCCTACAGAGAGATGGGCCCTGGGCTTTCCTTGGTGCAGGCTCCAAAACCGCCCCTGACCCGGCATCCTCCATCCCACTAGCAGACATCCCTGTCTTCGGTTTTCAGGAGCTTAGGTTTCCAGAGCCAGGCCCATGACGATGCCAGGGAGGGGTGGAAAGAGGGCTGGCAGTGTGGGCACCCGGGGCAAAGGTCAAGGCCTCACACCAGGGCCGTGGCTCTGCCAGGCAGGGACCGTTGCTGCCAATCACCTTGGGGGTGACTCCAGGCACAAGGGCAGAGTAGACTGCTTAGAGAGGGGAATAGGCTGCGAGGCCCCCAGACCCAGGAGGGCCAAGGAACGAGTCAGGCCAACACTTGCAGCAGAGCCCTGCTCGCAGAGAACACATTCCTGGGCTGACTATGGCAGGAGTATGAGCCCACCTCTCCTAGGAGGCCTGCTGGGATTTCCTCAGCATCTCTATAGCTATTTGGTACCCAGAAGCACCGGAATTAAGAGCCCAGGATCCTGACAGTCCTGCTCAGGAGACACATTCCCCCTCAGTCTCTGTGCCTCCGTTCGTCTCTCTGCAGAGCGGGCACAGGGGTCCTTTTGGTCTGCCTTCCTTTTTGGAGTCAAAATACTGGGAGGGAGCAGGGTGGGATGCGGAGAGGAAAAGGCCCCGCCCCCTTGGAAGTGTCCACTAAGCGCAGTCCAGGGAGGCTCCCATGCACAGGGGCCTTCCCCACAGCAAATCGAAACTGAAACAAACACGCCAGGAACAGATTTGAGCTCCAGGAGGCTGCGGGCAAACAGCTGGGGATGTCCCGGGCTCAGGTCCCATCCTTGGCCCTGTAAGGGCCGAAAGGGCCGGCACCTCTGGACAGACAGACTGGGGCTCTCTTCTCTTCGCCTGCTGCCCAGGACACCAAGGTACCAAGGCCCACTGCAAGAGCTTAGGACCAGAGGCCCCGTGGGGCCCCGTGTCAGCTCACGAGGACAGGGGGACTGCTGCAGGACCCACCTGCACCCTGGGACCTGGCTTCATCCCTCCTCCGAGGTCCGGGTGGCCTCGGGTTCTGCGGGGAGGCCATCAGCTCACCACCCAGACACCAGCCAACTCTCAAAGGCCTAACCTTTCCTCCAACAACGCGCCAAGAGTCTGGAGACGCTGCACCCCCTGGTGACACCCTGGCCTGCCTTCTCTCCCCGTTGGCCGGGTCCTCCCACCCCTACCTGGACCCTGGCTTGAAACATGGCCCCAACAAGAGAAGCTGCCACAGAGTGGCACAGAGTGCCACTGGAGGGCACGGGGACCCCGGGCAGGGCTGCCATCCTGGCCTACGTTACACAGCCGGTTAATTACCCCAGTCGGAGAGACATTCCTCCACCACCAGGCAAACTGCTGGCCTGCAGCCCAAACCAACAGGGGGAAACTTCAGCCTCCTCAGCCCTCTCCCTGCGATGGAAATCACGGATAGCTGCAGAGGTGGGGGGAGGAGGAAGGGAACAAAAACCAGCCCGGCCAGGAGCTGGGCCGAACCCGAGTGGACAGCCGGCCGGCCGGGCACTCACCGCTTTCGTTCTTCTCGATGACATCCACCACCTCCCCGGCCTGGAGGCTCAGCTCTGAGTTCTCCTGCTTCTTATAGTTGGACACCACCACGTACTGTTCCAGGATCATGGGCTCGGCGTTGGTGTCGGCACCTGGCGAGGGCAGAAAGCAGGCGGTGAGCCAGCGGCCAGCCATGGCCCCGCGGCCGGGGCGCCCCCTGTCCATCGGCCTCCTCGGGGGAGGCTGCTCCGTCGCCAGCGCTGCTCCGAGGGGCTGCCTGCAGCCAGGGCTCGCAGCTCGCCAGGCCCCAAGGACAGGCCATATAGCAAGGCCCCACACTGGCCCGCTGCACCGCGGGGACGAGGGGACATGGGGAGCCAGGGGGCCTGGGAGGAGACAGGGGAGGAGGAGGGGAGAAGAGAGGCAGACAGACAGAGGCCAAGGAGACAGGAAAGAGCCCTGGGCCCCTAGGAGTTAGTCACAGCCCGGCATGAAGGAGCCTGCCGAGAGGCCTGGGGCCCCGTCTCTCCAGGCTCTTGGGCCGGCAGGGGTGTGAGGGGAGGGCCGCGAGCCAGTGGGTGGGCGGCCCATGAGGGCTGAGGCCAAAGCTGGGAGAGAGAGAAAGGAAGGCCAGGAGGAGGCTCCTGCCTCTACCCCCAACCCCTTAAACCAGAGAAAAGAAGGCAGCCCTGCTCCTCCAGGGGCGGGAGAGGCAGAGCGGGAGAGGACTTCTCCAGAGCCCAGGCCCAGGCAGGAGGCAAGAGGGTTTGAGGCCGCCAATCACTGGGGCTTACTTGCAACCCTTAAATAGAAACACATGAGACCCATCGAATGAGGAGCTGGGGGTGGAGGCAGGGGAGGGGGAGGAGGCCCAGACTGTTTACTTGAAACCCAAGAAGTCCCAGCGCCAGCGGCTGGCCCAGCCCGCCCCCCCACCAACCTTTCCTCAAGTTCGCTCAGTTCCTACCCCTCCTGCCCCTTGGGCTCACCAGCCCAGTGGCTACTGGCCCAGCCCGTTTCCAGAGAGGCCATGGTGGGCCTGGCTGCTGCCTTCACTCTCATGGAGACTGAGTCAGTCTTCCCCTGCCCCCACGTGCTAGGACTGGTAGTCGGCAGGAGCTTGAGGGTGGGGGGCTGTCAAAAGCTGGGGTGTGGCAGACGGAGGGCCCACAGGCCCAGGCTCACTCTTCGGCCTCTGAACCCATGCAACGACGTCCATTCAGCAAGCACCAGGCTGGGGGTGGGGGTGCCCATCACACCTCACTGGCGTGTGGCATTGGGCATCCTGCTTACCATCATCATCATCAATGTGGCGGTAGGGACGGGATGCTTAAGACATTACGTGCCCTGCCAGGAACTAAAGGGACCCACGGGTCAGAGACCCACCAGTAACCTCCTACAGGAAGCCTTCCCAGACCACTGCAGCTCAAAGGGAACTCCTAGTACAAGGGTCTGCTGATCTTGAAGGATGAGGGCTTCATACCACTCGCCTGGCTATAGAAACGACTGAGGGGCTCCAGGCCTCACACGGCTCTCTTGGTGCCTGGGCCTGCAGTCACATGACATACACGCCCGAGCGCAACTTGGCAAAGCATCCAGGTGCCAGGCCCCTTTACTGCCCCTGCATCCTTATGGCACCCCTCTTAGCGGTCTTTAACAGAAGACCGATCAGAGGCCTAGTCAGGACAAAGGTGCACCGCGGCTCCCACGGCGCACATGGCGAGACCTTGGCTCACTTCTGGTTTCAGAAGCCCAGGTTTGATTGGTCTGGGGTGGAGCCCAGGCAGGGGGACTTCTTAGATACCCTCACCATGCCCCTGGTTCTAGCACACAGCCAGGGGTGAGACACGTGGCCTTCATCTAGGGGTGCTCCCGTGGGAGTGGCCCATCCAACCTAGGTCAGGAGATGCTGGCACCTGAATTCTGCAAAGTACCAAGGAGATGGCCTCCTTGAAGGGGAAAGAAACACATTGTCCCTGGCAGTTTCCTCCCATGAGGTGTGGGCCCTGCAGGCTCACCAGCCCTTGGTGACCCAGGAGGGGTCTGTCCCTGCTGAGGTATACCTCACGGATATGCACACGCGCAGCCCCAGGCAGCGCCTCCAAAGCCAGGATTGTGTTTCAGGCAGAAATGCAACCAACAGCTGGGCAGCAGGGCCGGCCCCGCCCCTGCGCTCAGATGCGCCAGCTCCTGCGCCTGTCCCCGCCAGCCGGACACTGTGCTGACAGGCTGCCTCCTGCTGTGCCCCTGGCGGGGGGGACCGGCACACGTCCCGGGGCACTGGGCTGGGATGAGAGCCTCTGTGGCCAACAGCACAAAAAAGGCAGGCACCTGCCCTGTGGGGTACTGGGTCTCCCTTCGCAGTTTGGGGTGCACTGGAGAAAAGTGAGAAAAGAAAAACTCAATATATAAACAGGAGAGAGGAGTTCCACAGTGGGGTTGAGACCGCCTGAGTCCTGCAAGTGCCCGGGTTTTACTACCAAGGACAGCAAGCCTCCACACGGCATACCACACAAAGGGTGCGCGGTGCCACTATGCGCCCTCGTGGATCATGACAGCCTCTGCACTGGGGCCTGCTACAGCCCCATGGTACACAGGGGAAACTAAGTCTCACAGCAAAGTGCTTCTCCAAAGGTCAAACAGTAACTGACCTCACGCCCGTGGGCCATCATCACCTGCCACTTAACTGTTACAGCTGCGGCCTGCAGTGAGCCACCAGTGCCTGGTCTCCAGGGAAGGGCTCAACCTCACTGTATTCCCAGACACCCAGCATGTCGCTGGACTCCCAGGTAGTCGACTGAGGTTCAAGTCCTGGACCCGGTGGCTTAAACTCATGCCGGGCGCGTGTGCATGTGTGCCCAAGATCTCGAGAGGAGAATGGAGGAGAAGGGATTGCGGCATGGCCATCCCCCCCCTGGGGGGTGATTTCTCGCTTTCTGTCCCTCTGTCCCTCTCTGTCTTTCTGGCAAATGCACGTGCCCTATAGCAAAAACCTCTCCAAAAAGTAAAAATGGGAACATGGTCTTCCTGACTTTTACAACCTCCTAATGGGCCACAGGTCCATCAGGTACTAGGTACTCAATAAATGTTTGTCGGGACCAGCAGTTAGCACGATGGCTATGTCACTGGACTCCCACGTAGTCAACCGTGGTTCAAGTCCCAAACCTGGTGACTTAAACTCACACCAGGCGCATGTGCGTGTGTGTCTAAGATCCCGAGAGGAGAATGGCGTGACCATCCCCCCTGGGGGGTGATTTCCTGCTTTCTGTCTCTCTCTGTCTGACTGGCGAGCACACGCGCCCTATAGCAAAAAAAAAAAACAAAAAAAACCAAAAAACAAAAAACCAGGTTCAAGTCCTGGACCCGGTGGCTTAAACTCATGCCGGGCGCGTGTGCATGTGTGCCCAAGATCTCGAGAGGAGAATGGAGGAGAAGGGATTGCGGCATGGCCATCCCCCCCCTGGGGGGTGATTTCTCGCTTTCTGTCCCTCTGTCCCTCTCTGTCTTTCTGGCAAATGCACGTGCCCTATAGCAAAAACCTCTCCAAAAAGTAAAAATGGGAACATGGTCTTCCTGACTTTTACAACCTCCTAATGGGCCACAGGTCCATCAGGTACTAGGTACTCAATAAATGTTTGTCGGGACCAGCAGTTAGCACGATGGCTATGTCACTGGACTCCCACGTAGTCAACCGTGGTTCAAGTCCCAAACCTGGTGACTTAAACTCACACCAGGCGCATGTGCGTGTGTGTCTAAGATCCCGAGAGGAGAATGGCGTGACCATCCCCCCTGGGGGGTGATTTCCTGCTTTCTGTCTCTCTCTGTCTGACTGGCGAGCACACGCGCCCTATAGCAAAAAAAAAAAACAAAAAAAAACAAAAAACAAAAAACCTCTCGAAAAAAGAAATAAACGTTTGTCAAGCAAGTGGCTCAAATGAATGAACTGGTGGGCTGGAACAGAGTGCTGTGCGGGTTTGCTGAGTCAGGGACTCCCCAGCAGGCCTCGCCTCTGACACGTGACAAAACTGGACACCTGAACTCAAAGGGAGAAAGGGGCACCAGGGGACAGAGACAAAGAACAGCGAGGAGCTCTGTGTGGGGCCAAGCAATGCCAGCAAGGACGAGGAGGCGTGCTGGGGAGTGGAGACACATCAGCTCACTTTAATCCGAGCCAAGAAAATCTGAGGCAAGGTTTCAAAGCCGGGAGAATCCACAGCCCCATGGCGTCTCCCCCCACAGCTTTCTTGGAAAACTGGCCTGAGCTTTCCGAGGGTTGACGCGGGCAACACCCGGAGAAGAGTTAAGAACGTGTCCTGCAGGCAGCACAGGGCACGGACAGCCTGCTCCGAAAGCTGTGGGATGGATGAACAGACAAAGGCTCTGGCCCTCTGCCTGCCCGACTCGCCCCTAGCATATGCGGCCTCCAGCTCGTCCCCTCTGGCATCTGCCTCTTAGGGAGTTGCCCGCCTAGGCCTGCGGGAGCAGGTATCCAGATGAGAAACCGCTCTGCAGGCCAGGCCCCGGTGGGCGGTGACGTCATCCCACAGAGGCTGGGCTGGATCCCCTCCCAGCCAAGGCCTGGAAAATTGGGGGCTGGAGGAGTCTGCCAGGAGGGCGGGGCCGGTGCAGGGAGCCTCTGTCTTCAGATGAGAAGGGTCTGGCAGAAACAGGGAGAAGGGGTGTGCCCCTCCTAGAATGGAGCCTCTCCTGGGTTGGACGGAAGGGGCTCGTGTGAGTCTTGCCCAGGAGTGAGTCTGTCCTTTGTACTACAGAGACCCTGGCTAGACCTGCTGGGACCCTGCACTCCACCCCGCCCAGCCTCACCTGTACTCCCCCACCTGGGTGGAACCCTCTCTTCCCTCATTCTGGCTGCCAACTTAAACTCCTAAACTAGGCTTTTGGCAAGTCAGTTCCTCGCTCCAACACCTTCAATGGCTCCCTGCTGCCTACAGAATAAAGATAAATTAAGCCCAGTCTTTTTTGCCAACCTGTACTCCCCAAGTTCCATGACACCCCCCTTCTCCCACTGTTCATGCAACATTCATGATTTGGCACCCACTATATACCCCAGTGACGCTGTTCTACGCAGATTCGTACTTTCCACGCCTTTGCTTCAGCCACTGCCCCCTGCCTGCAATGCCTCCCCTTCTCAACCAACCCCAATTCTGGCATCTCCGCCCTCCAGGCCCTTCCCCGGCCACTCTGGCTATGGTGCTCTCTTCTGTCCTCTCCTGAGTGTTCTCTTGGGCATTGCACAATCAGACAAGGTGTCCCTGATGAGAGCTGCCACCCCAGGACTGGTGCCGTGGACATGACACTGAACACGTAACTACTTGAGATTCATGATGGAACAGCTTAGACTCAGACACTGAGTGTCTGAGGCCCAGTCCTGCTTTGTCCTTCCTAGCTCTGTGACCCTGGGGAGAATATTCAGCTCTCTGAGCTTTAGCTGCCTGGTCTGTAAACAGGAAGAGTCCTTACCTGGGGGGGGGGAGGGGGGGAGTTTGTTCTGAGCAAGGAATGAGGAGATGCGATTGAGCCTATGTACTCTAGGCAGTTGCTTACAAGCAGTGAGGGGGTTGGTTTGCAGAGGAGCTGGAGGTTTTGGCTCCTCTGCAGCTTCCGAATCAGCAGGCGACTGAGGGCGAGGGCCACAGGCACCAGGGGAAGGGTGGGAGGGGAAGCCTGGGCAGCGTTCCTGCAGATGCCTCTCCCGGACCCCACCTCCAGGCAGGCAGTCATACTTGCCAGCCGGAGCAGCCAGATCAAGCCAGATCAAGCCCCCAGGCTCTCTATGGGTGGATGCCAGGCTATGCAGCCCGAGGGCTTTTATCGGCAAGGATCTCCGGTGGCGTTAGCCCCTTACCTCTGCAATTCCTGTTCCACAGAACTCTGACATTCCAGGTGGGGGAACCAGGGCCCAGAGAGACTTGGACTAGGAGCCCGAACTCCCATGCCGGCTGGGTTTTCCCTCTGGGCCTATACCACCTCCCCTGGGTCTCCCCCTTCTAGCAGCCAGGCTCATCCTGAGAGGCCCTGAGGCGGCCTCCACTGCAGGCTCCCCATGACTACTCTGCCGTGCGCTCAGCCCGTGAGCATCCCACCAAGGTCACGCCAGCCCCTCTCACGGGCTCCTCCCAGGCCGGACTGGGCCCGCTGGCCTCTCGGCTATACGTTCAGTGAATAAAATGTATTGCTGTGAGCCAAGTGGGCTCCAGCTCACTGGCTTATGGACAGGGGAAAAAGGGACAGCAGCCCAGCGATTAGCTCAGGCCCAGGCCCCCGTCTCAGGGAACACTAGCAGGACAATCACAGGGAAGGGAGGGCCCCCCTCCCAGGATACCCACCTCCACTCCCTGCCCACAGCCAGCACCCCCTCTAGCCCCGACCCTGCGGCTTTGCTCCCCCACTCCTGAGCCTTTATCTCCGCTCACAGGTTGGAAGCTTGGAGAGTGAAGAGGGTACCACTCTCTGACATGGGGGACCCCACAGAAGACCCTTCTGGAAATCTCCTCCTCCCTGTCTACGTCTGGGAGCTGAGAACCCTGCTCTGTGTTTTTCTCTGCCATTGTGCAGTAAGACCAAAGGCTAACGGCAAGTCCCTGACCCCTGGCCTAGCTCTCCCTGGGCATGGCCAAGGCCTGTGTCCAGGCAGGCTAACGCCTGGGAAGCCCGCCGAGGCCAGCAGCAGCTCTAAGCTCTGGCTCACCGGGGCATGGGGCTGGGACCTGGCCCCAGTCACCATCACAGGGCTGCTCCGCCTCCTACCCCACAGCTCCAGCCCCCCAGTGAGATCACTGGGAAGAAGGGTCGGGTAGGAGTCAGGGACCTCAGCATAGTGCCTCAGTCTAGCTGCCTGAGGTGAGCTGGGTCACAGGACTGGCCCGTCTCATGGGGCTGGCCCACTGTGGTAACCTGAAGAGGATGGGAGCCCCGTGGCCTGGGCGCCTTCTATGGCCAGGCTCCCCGAGAGGTAGCCTTCTGTCCCCTAGGGGAGTTACGCAACCCACCCAAGGAGGCACAGCTTGGACGTGGCAGAGCTGGGATTCCAACCCACAGTCTCGGGGCCCAGGGAGTGCTTGCTTACAGACTGTGCTACACGGTTGCTACTCTTCAGAGCACTCCGACACTGGACCTGAGAGCTAAAACATGGTTTTCCTGAAAGGCAGAGGGCACTGTGAGTGCAGGTCTCCCGGCAAGCCGGCACAAGGCTGCTACAGCACGGGAAAGCATGCGGAGAGCAGCCCGTGGACACCGGCTTCCACGCATGCGTGCCTGGGACACACATGTTCACACACATGCACTCACATGCACACCGGCAGTACCTGTCACGTCCTTCTTAGGAGACTCAGTCCAGCTGGATAGCCACACTTCCAAGTCCCCCGAGAGCAAGAGGCAGCAGGAGAGAACCAGAGAGAGAACCGTCAGGCAGGCAGGAGGTCCACCGGAGAGTGGCCGCAGGCGCCTCATTCAGCCG
>NW_006204113.1:3245427-3248395 GCF_000334495.1 Tupaia belangeri chinensis
CGGCAGGCGCCCCATTCAGCTGGGGGCGGAAGGCGGGGGAGGGGAGGAGGGAGTGATTTCCTGGCCGTGGGCTGGCCGCTGGGCGTGGGCCCCGTGATTACAGAGACTCTGGGACACAGCCGGCTGGGACAGGGATAATGAAGTGTCTGCTGAAACACAGGAATCCTCTGGAGCATGGAGAATCCTACACAACTCCCTCCCTGGAATGGGGCCCATGGGTTATCGTGGTCCTGGAGAAGGCAGCCTGGCCCTTCCTCCCTGACCATGTGGGTGGCTGGCCCCACACAGCTGCTGGTGGCTCCAAGGACCCTTGCAGGCCAGCAAGCTCTGCTTCCTGGACCCAGAACCTCAAAGGTCAGGGTCAGAACCCCAAAGCCGGTCTCCAGGTCTCGGGACACCACACCCACTGGGCCCTGAGGGCTTGTCCAGCCCTGGCCACAGCCCCACCCACGGAGGAAGATGGGCCCTAGCAGAATGAAAGGGAGCCTCATTTTAGAATCTCACACTCCAACCCCAACCCAGAAGGACAGGGACCTTGAGTGGTCAAAAGGGATGTAGATTCTATTCCAGGACCAGACAGTGGTGTCCAATCGGGGCCTCCATTGCCTTGTCTGTAAAATAGGGTTAAAAGTTGTCCTCTTGCTAAGGAGCAGGAACAAAACCAAAGCACCATAAAAGAACATGGTCCCGTTACCTGCCAGTGGCCTCATCAAGGGCAAGCATGTTTGTAAATATCAGAGGGTAAAGAACACTGCAGCTGGCTACCTCAGATGGCCCACTCCCCATGCACGTCACGAGGCAGGTCTGCACTCAGCCCCACCGTATGGGAGCTCGTCTTTCTGATGAACGACATCACTGGCCCACTTCCCATGAGCCAGTAATGGAACTGGGTCTGGCAGCATCCCGAAGCTGGTGCTGGGCTGCTCATCACCTCCAAAGGAGCAGAGCCCTGGCTGTGGAGGGCCAGTTCTAAGGACAGACTGAGGTGTGAGTCGAGAGGCAAACCCTTGCACTGCCCACCAGCCCTGGCAATCAGAGGTGCCTGAATTGTTCCAGGCAGCGATGACGGTGTTTGTGATCTAGTGCGCACACTGGACACGTGACAGCCTGCCTTCTTCACAACACACCCACAGCGATAGGTACTACTGTTCCCTCCACCCAGCAAACAAAAAACTGAGCCAGAGGTTAAGTAACTCAGTCAAGGTCTGCACGGCTAGGGCAGCATCTCTCTTGCAGGGACATAGGCCTCAATCAGACCTTGTGCCATTCACCTTTTAAAACATCAAATTCCAGGACCAGCCGATGGCATAGTGGTTATGTCACTGGACTCCCACATGACCAACCGTGGTTTGAGTCCAGGCTTGGAAATCCCACTGGGCACATGTGTGTGCATGCCCAAGATCCAGGGAGGAGAGTAGAGGAGAAGGGATTGTGGTGTGGCCATCCCCCTGGGGAGTGATTTCTCACTCCCCCATCTCACTGTCTCTGTCTCTCTCTCTCTCTGACAAGCACACACAGCCTAAGGCAAAAACCACTAAAATAAATAAATAAATAAATAAATAAATAAATAAATAAAGCACCGGATTCTCTCCCTTGCTCAGCAAGACATTTTCTAATCTCAGCCTGGCTCCCGATGCCGGCCTGGGAAGCCTCGTCCTTTCACTTCTCATTGGATACCAACAGCCAGGGCTCTAGTGGAATAGCTCTGACAGGCCTCTGGAGTCTGACTGCCTGGGTTCAAATCCAGGCTCTGCTCCTTTGAGGAAGTTACTTAATCTCTCTGAGCCTGTTCCCAAACTTGTACAAATGTGGATGAAGCAATACATTTACCTTCTGGGTTGCTGTGAGGAGTAAGTGAGAAACTATGTCATGGTACCAGCTCTAAGCCTAGCATGCTGTCACTGCGAGCACTGGCTAGTTGTCATTGGCAGTATCTCCATGAGGGTGGTTGGCATTGGCCTGGCTCTCTGGACCCAATCTGCTCTGGAGGCATCAGGAAAATGAGACCCCTAGGGCTGTGAGGACGAGAGCCAGATGGAGTTCAATACTGGATGAAGCAAGAAAATGACAGCGCCAGGTCAGATACTTCCCTAGTGTCTCTCAGAAACCACGTCGGCTGGAACCGGGGACAGAGGTTCTGGGGACATTACCCAGAACCTCTCACCGGGCCTAGAGGCAGCAGCTTCCTTAGGCAGCAGCAGAAACGTCGGCTCAGCCTCAAGCCTGGCAGGGCTGAGCCACGGTAGCTGCACCTAGGTCCTGCAAGGCTTTACACTGCTGTGGCCGAGAGGGTCTGAGTCCAGAACGTGGGGTGTCACTGCCTGGTGCCCCCATCTTGTCGTACCCCAGAGGTGTGGCCGAGTGAGCTGCTCCCCAGCAAGGCCATGCCATGCTCCCGGGCAGCCCAGTGCCAGGCCCATCCCAGCCCTATCTGGCCCTACACAGCCCTGCGCTCGCCCAGCTAAGAGCCCATCCGTGTCTCTGCCCGCCTCTGCTTGTTCTCCACTCTGTGCCCTCCTTGTCGGCTTCGGCATCAGGAGACCTCTTAGTACACGCTAACATCTTCCGGCAAGCTAGGGAGCTCAGGAGGATTTGTTCTGTGAGAACAGGGGCCTGCCAGCGGCCGGGGGTGGATATTTAAGGCTTTGAGAGCCGAGTGATCTCTATCAGGACTATTCTCTTTTTGAATTATTTATTCAGTTTTATTTATTATTATTATTGGTAGTATTTAATTTGACCAAAGAGAGAGAGAGAGGGAAAGTGAGAAAACAACCACCAGGTCCAGGACTTGATCTGCGGTCAACCATGTGGGAGTTCAATGCCTCAACCACTAGCCACCTGTGGGTTCCCAGGACTATTCTTTTTTTTTTTTTTTTTTTTTTGCTACAGGGCACGTGCACTTGCCAGAAAGACAGAGAGAGCTAGAAAGAGAGAAATCACCCCCCCGGGGGATGGGCACGCCACAATC
>NW_006204113.1:3250245-3281658 GCF_000334495.1 Tupaia belangeri chinensis
TTACAAAGCCACATGGTGGGCTGGCCTGGCCTGTGGCCAGCCAACCAGAGCTCATGCCTGTCCACTTCACTCCCATAAGCCAGCCTTCCCTCTCTTTCCCCAAAGGAAAATGGGAAGCAGACCAGAAATAAATCTATTTTTGAAAAAAATAAGTCTTTCTAAAACATGATTTATTTCCCACTTCCCTGAATCTGCAGAATTAATCCAATTCTGCTGTTCCCACCCCAAATTTCCCTCCGTGGAGTCCTCTCTCTCCAGCCCACTCTAGCAAGCTCTCTCCAGGGGCGGGAAGAGCCTTTCCATCTCATTACGATGAACAGAGGAGAGCCTCCGGCCCACAAACCCCCGTCCTCTAGCCAGGAGGCCGACGAGGCAGCTGGCGTAGGGCAGGGAGAGTGGAGAGATGGAGAGACAGCGAGACAGGGGTGAAGGAGCAGGAGGCAGACGTCACCAAATAAGCAGTTGTGAAGACAGACTGCCTGCTTGTAGGCCTCCCCTGGGTCTGCACCTCCTTATCCCCTGGTGACACAGACCCAGGCACCCCAGAGCAGGGTCACAGGCCTGCTGGAAAGCAAGGGCCGTGTGGCTGGAAAACGAGGGGCAAGGACTGGGAATCTGCATAACCAGCCTCACGAGAACTAGCTGTGCGCCCGTGGCCAGGTGGCCTAGCTCTGCTGGGCCTCAATCTCACATCTGGAAAAGCAAGCATCTGGGCCTCCTGATGTCCAAGGTGGGAGCTGTTCTAGACTGCCCAACAGAGCCCCGGCAGTCTCCAGGACGGACACGCACCACGGCTGAAACCAGTCTTTCCAGAGAGACGGACTGCCTTTTCAAGGAGAGCCACGCGCAAAGGCCCAACAACGGAAACTCCTATCTATAAAAATCGGATAAGGAAGCCCCATACATAGCCCGTGATTCGGGGAGCCAGATCCCACACGGCCAGCCACGAGTTCAAATCCCAGCCTCAGAAGCGTAACAAACACGCTGAGCACAGATGCACACGTGCTCCAAATCCCGACAGGATGGAGACACGGAGGAGAAGGAACTGCCGTGTGGCCACGTCCCCTTTCACGGTTGTGCTCACCCTGTCTTTCCCTCTCTGGTAAGGCACGGGCGCTCTAGCAAGAGCGAAAGAAAGGGAAGAAAGAGAAGGGAAGGGAGGGAGGGATGGAGAAAGAGAGAAGAGAAAGAAAAAGGCCTTGGTCCTGGTGCTCGCTCTCCACTTAGCTCGCTGGCTCTGGTCTCCGGGTCTTGCCCTCCTGTAAGATCCTTCTTTGCGAGGTCCTCTGAAGGGTGGAATGGCCTGATGCCTGTGAAAGCTTGTGAAGGAGTGGGAATGAGGCCACTGGGTGTGAAGGGGAGAAGGTGGAGGGGGGTGCAAAGCTGGTGGTGAAAGCAGGGTTTCCTGGGATGCAGCGTCAGGGGACAAGGCCCCTCCCACAGCTATCCCATAGTTCGTGCGTCCCTCACAGCCGTTCATCCCTTGGCTTGAAACACAGCAAGAGCCCAGGCCCAGAGAATGGGCCCGCACTACACCAGGCCCAAGTCGAAGAACACTGCAGGTATCACTGACTGTGGGGGCTCCCCCAGCACACAGACACCCAAGGACTGTATAAAAAAGCCTGGATAGACCTACATCAGGAAAAACCCTATAGGATCGTAATGAGGTTTCTTTTTTGTTTTTAAGAGATTTTTGCTACAGGATGTGTGCACTTGTCAGAGAGAGAAAGTGAGAAATCACCTCCTGGGGGAAGGGGGGATGGCCAGGCCACGATCCCTTCTCTTCCATTCTCCTCTTGGGATTTTGGGCACGCATGCACATGCACCGGGTGTGAGTTTCAAGCTGACAGGTCCAGGCCTTGAACCAAGGTCGACCCTATGGGAGTCCAGAGCCTTAACTACCACGCCACCTGCTGGTCCACTAGTGAGGCTTCTTTTAACCTTGAGTAACTCCAGAGCAGTGAGAATTAGGTTTGGTTTACCCCAGTCCAGTCTCAAACCATGCTTCCAGGAATGTTTCCCTGGTGTAAGGCAAGCCCCACCCATCCAAACTAATAAATCCAGAGTGGGCTGTGAGCCCGGGTGGGAGAGACAGGCATGAGAACAGCCAGCAGCACAAACTTCGGGAGAGTGACGGGACCAAGGGCTCTGGGGCACAGGGCAGGGTCACCTATCTTCTCCGGGGTCCTTATCCGCAGCCCTGCCCTGGGCCCCGGGAGGGGAGGAGCAGGCTCTGTTTCCTTCCACCCTGCAGCAGCTCAGCACCCTCCAGCACTGGGCAGCTCCCGGCTGCTTCCCCGCAGCCCGAGCTGGCTCCCCGACTGCGGCTGCCGTCTGGTCTCCTCTGCCGCAGTTTCCTAGGCTCCCCGTGTTTCTCCCCCTTTCCGACTAGGTCACCACGTTCAGGCCGCCAGTTATTAGGGCCTCACAGCTGTCAGCCCTAGTGTTTCGGAGAGTGGGAGTTGTGTCCCCGATGGGGAAGCACTTCCTCGAGGCAGGGCCCGCACTGCCCCTAACACACAGAAGTTCAGCTGTTTGACAGCGGCTCTCCAGACGCCATAGTCCGTCACAAAGGGGCAGGCGGGCCTCCACCCTCTTCCCCCTTCAAGGTCCCCATAACCGGCTGTCGTGCTCAGAGCAGCAGAAACAGGCACAACAGCGCGTGAATGCCATCTGGGAAACACAGCACCAATGAAGATGGCCAAGGCAGAAACGAAACAGCAGTTCAGCGTGACTTCCCCCCGCACTCACCTGGAGGAAACTGGAGCGGCGCAGCGGCTCGGGGGGCAGCTGCCACTCCCGTGGCACCTCCAAGGAGCCCTCTGCGCAGGGTGCAGAGCGGCGGCCGCGCATCGGAGAGGCCAATGCCCTTGGACCGGAGGCAGGAGGCCCGTCAGACCCCCAGGCCCTGTCTGCTGTGTCCCGGCCTCCCAGGCAGAGCTGGCCTCATGGAGGGCTGATCAGAGCATCCCGTGGGGCCCCAGCTCAGAAAGGCCCTGCAGCTGCTTTAAAGCTCTTAATAATTTATGAACAGGAGGCTCTGCATTTTCGTTTTGCCTTGGGCCCTGCAAATTACGTAGCTGGTACAGCCAAGGCTTGAGGGTTCTGGGCTATAGCCTTCTAAGGTAAATAAATAGAAATATACAGGAAGAAAGTTAGTAGGGCTGAACGTCTGGTGGGTATCTTCTTAGAGACAGAGACACATCCTAAAGGAGGGGCCAAGCTATTGCTTGTCTCTTCTACAGACATCTCTGGCTTCTTGGTGGTACTTTTCACAGGCTGGAAGGACCATGTGGGGACTCAGGACCAGAGAAGGTAAGAAACTCACCTAAGATCACACAGCAAGTGAGTAGTTGGGCTGGAATAATTATATCAGGTCCCACTTATTTGCCACTCTTAGTTCTAACTTACTTATTAGATACTACGCTAAACATTAAAAAAAATTTACTATAGAGTATGTGTACTTGCCAGAGAGACAGAGACAGAGAGAGAGAGAGAGAGAAAAGGAAAGTGAGAGATATCTCCCATGGGAGATATCCATGCCGCAATCCCTTCTCCTCCATTCTCCTCTCAGGATTTTGGGGATGTCCACGCATGCGTCCTGTTTGTTTTTCAAGCCACCACGTCTAAGACTTGACCTGCACAGTTGGCCACGTGGGATCCAACCACCTTAACCACCACACAACCACTGGCCCAACATTATATATAGTCTCAATTGCCAGAGAGAGATGAGAGAGAGAGAGATGGAGAAAGCACCCCACAGTGGGGCACGGCTACGCCACAATTCCTTCTCCATTTTTCCATCCTGTCGGGACTCTGGGAATGCACGCACAAGTGCCTGGTGTGTTTTTTTTCAAACCTTTGGAGCCAGGACTTGAACAGTGGTTGCCATGTGGGATCTGGGTGCTTTACACGAGGCCAAGGGGCCAGCCCCTGTACTGAGCAATTTACAAGCACTGTCGTATTTAGTCCTTGTCCCAGATGAGGAAAGAGAGGCTCAGGGAACCCAGGCTCTCCCTCCAGGCCCCTCAGCAAGGAAGTGATGGTGTCAGACCTGCACCTAGGTCAGCCGGCTGGGACCTGGGAACAAAGGGGTCCTAGTGGGAAATGGACCCCTGGGCCCTCCCAGCCACTAGCCAAGCCCTTGTTCACGTCCACTGTGCTCTTTGCAAACCCAGCCACATCTCTACTCATTTTGCTCTTGGCAGAACGACCCTGCCTCCTGTCCCAGGAGCTGCAGTTCCCAGGATCCAGAGTCCTAGTGGGGCGGCCCAGCCCAGGGCAGGAACGACCCTCGGGCTCTGAGCTCTGTGGTTGGGGAGCAGTGTCCCTGCTCAGCTGGGAACGGGGTGGGCTGGGGGCTGGGCCTGGAGCTACTCCACAGCCCCTAAGTTCAAGGATGCCCACACAGGCCAGGGCTGTGACCAGCAGGGGACGCTCAGCCCAGTGGTGTAGCCAGAAAGACCAAGGGTGACCTTGGGAATGCTGGGGCTGCCTGGAGGGGGTGCCCTGGCAGGGGCTGGTAGGCAGGTCAGCCACTCCCTCCGCTGGCTGAGAGGCCTGAAGCGGCTTGGTGAAAGACAGGTGCTGCGGTTAGTCAGAGGCTCCGTGGGCGGGTGGAGGGGCGCAGGGTGGGGAGGCCGACGAGTTCCGAGCCTGTGCTCCCAGCAGCTGCCGCCCGACCCGAGGCAGCCCCTTGGGTTTCGGCCTCCCCCTCAGTTCTCAGGTTCCTGCCTAGCCCCACACCGCAGCGTGTGTGTTCAGAGAAGAGACAGACTCAGCCCTGCTCCGAGTTCCAGGATCCCAGCCCCTCGCTGGGGTGAGCTGCCTTGGTGGTCCTCCCCCACTTACCAGGATGCCCCTGCACCCCCCACAAATCCCCAAACCCAGCCGGTAGCTGCGTTCACATGGAGAAAGGAGCCACACAGGACAGCCCAGCGAGGCAGGGTGAGGCCACAGCCCCTGCCCGGCTCAGAGTCCACGAGAGCCCTGAATGGGAGACAGCAGTGGGCTCAGGACAGACAGCCCATCCAGGACACGGGACAACCCCTTTCTCCAGGCTGGACTCTGGCTATCAGACTGTCCATTAACAGCCGCCGGCTATATACTGAGCCTCCGCTGCGGCACGGCACCGAGTGTGCCCATCTGCCTCACCACGGAGGGACACCCACGGGCACCTCCCCCATGTACCCAGCTGCCTGGAGAGTCCTGCATTCCGGGGAGGCAGCAGGTCTGCCTGGCACTCGGGGCTGCCACTGAAGAGCACCCTCACTTCCCAAAGCCACCTGGGCCCAATCAGGAGGGAGGCCGGGCCGAGGGACCTGAGGGAAAGATCCGGCAGGGCTGAGTCCCGGGCCTTGCACGAGTGTGGGGGGCCTGCCTTTGGGCGGGGCTTCAACATGCTCAGTGCACAGCTGCTGGACACTGCCATGAAGAGTGGCTACGGGGACAGCCAGGGCTGGGGTGGGATGGATGGGGGGGCTGTATTCCTCATCTTACCCCAGGCAGGATCTCTGTAGTTTTTTAAATTGCTTTTAAAAATTTAGCTATAGGGTAGGGCCAGCAGGTGGTGTGGTGGTTAAGGGCCTCAAAACAGTCAGCCATGAGGGAGTCCAGCGCCCCTAACCACCATGCCACTTGCTGGCCCCAGTAAAATAATTCTTAAAAAAAAAAAAATTGCTATATGGCACATGCAATCACCGGAGAGAGAGACAGATACAGAGAGAGGGAAAGTGAGAAAGCACCCCCCCAGGGGGGTTGGTCATGCTGCAATCCCTCCTCCTCCATTCTCCTCTTGGGATTTTGTACACCCATGCACTCGAGCAGCCTGGAGTGTTTTTCAAACTGCTGGGTCCAGGACTTGAACTACACGAACGCCTGTGTGGGATCCAGCTGCCCTAACCACTATGCCACCTGATGGCCCTGAGAGCTCTGCACCGTTCACTGCCTGTCTCCGCTGGTCTGTTTAGGGCTGTGGTCCTAGCAAATGTCTGGTACACAGCACGTACTTCACAGAGAGTCACTGTGAGCCTCTCAAGGCAGACATGAAGTCCCTTCCGGGCACTAGCCCGTCACCACCCCACACCACCCTGAACACAGCCGGTGCCCAGTAAGTCCTCAGTGGCTGAGGGAAGGATGAACGTTCACTCCTCTCCGTTTCCAGAGTTTCAGAGGAAGGGACGGCAGATGGCAGAGTGGTTAT
This sequence comes from Tupaia belangeri chinensis, assembly GCF_000334495.1. Classification (NCBI taxonomy): domain Eukaryota; kingdom Metazoa; phylum Chordata; class Mammalia; order Scandentia; family Tupaiidae; genus Tupaia; species Tupaia belangeri. Next base: position 3,256,448 of record NW_006204113.1, read on the forward strand.
GTTGCTAGACTCCCACATGGCCAACTGCAGTTCAAATCCTGGAGCCGGTGGCATGAAAATCATGCTAAGCACATGTATGTGCATGCCCAAGATCCTGGGAGAAGAATGGAGAAGGGATCGTGGTGTGGTCATTCTCCCTGAGGGGTGATCTCTCCCTTTCTCTCTCTCACTGTCTGAGTCTCTTTCTCTCCCTCTCCAGCTACTGCAAGTACTCTGACAAAAACTCTTAAAAGTTAAAAATAAATAAATAAATAAATAAGATAAATAAATAAATAAATAAATAAATGAAAGAGTTTCAGAGGGAACCAAAGCCCAGCTCACCCCACTGCCCCAGGCCCTTCCTGGCACTCTGGCCCTGCCCTGTCTCTAAGTCAGCAGAGACCCCAGGCCTGGCCTGGGCTGGCACAGTGGCTCACAGGCAGGCCCAAGCTGAGCAGAATATCCCTGAAGGGCTCTCAGCATCTGTTTCAAAGCCTTTCAAAAAAAGATTTCAAATAAAGAAAAAAATCAAACATAGCCAACAAGATGAATGCTGCAGGAAACGGGAGTCTGAGCAGAGACAACGCTTCACTGGGATGTCTGGTGGGTGCAGAGCTCGGCGCAGCCCCCATGGTGTTCGCTGGGAGCCCAGGGCCCCTCCATTCCCTGTCCCTCCCCTGCTCTGCACCAATCCCCTGAGCTCTCAGATGCCACGTAAACAGAGCTGTGCATGCGCACACACATGTGAACACGCACACACGCACACATCACTGCTTGGGAAATCCCCACATCTGGCCCTCACGTGACCAGCCTGTGCCCAGGAGGCCGCAGCTGAGAGGGCCTACAGGACAGAGGAGGGTCAGGAGTGTGTAAGCTCTCCAGGGAGGACGGGTTAACCCTTTGGTGCCGTAGCTCAGAGGCTCTGGCTAATGCTGAGCTTCCCAGGGAGCAGCTGGGGAGGAGAGCTGGTGCGACACATTCAGAGGGCCATGTCCCTGGCTCACTGTGAACTGGGAAGGCTGGGCCACTCCTCCAGGCCCCACTGGTCTTTATCTGGGCTAAAAAGGGCTGCACTTTCTCTGTCCTGTCAATCCCAGTCAATCATCAACCACCAGAGGGCTCCCACTGGACAGAGATTCCTTCCAGAGAAGCCACAGGCAAGTGTTCATGGAGAACCTCCCAGTGCCAAGCACCTGGCAGGGGGAGCATGGTCCTAGGATCATGCCGAGTCTGGACTCATAACCTCCTTCCACACGCGAGAACATGGGTGTCCCGGGAGACGGCTGGAAGCCTACGTCTTCCTAACAGTAAGGAAAAGGTGGGAGGTGGCGCCTGGGGCGAGTTCTCGCCAACCGAGGTGCGCGTATTCATTAGAATGTCATCAATGTCAACGGTTTTGTTGAAGTACTGGCAATCTGCAGTGGCAGACTGAAACAGCAGCACCCAGTAGGCACGCTGGGGTGGAAGGAAATGCCCGGTCTGGAAGACATGGAAGACGGGGCTAGCTCCCTGGTGCCATGGTAAAGGCTGCTCAAGAAAAGCTGGATCCCACATGGCAACCGTGGTTCAAATCCCCAGCCCTGCCAGCTTGCAACATGCTGGGTATGTACTCCAGTGCCCGAGATCTGAGGGCTGGAGGAGCGCAGGGGGCTGTGGTACAACCAGACCTAGTGGAGGGCTCTCCTCTTTCTCACTCCTCCACGTGCACACGCACACCCTCTATCATGAGCAGAGACTATAGAAAAGGACAACCGGGCCAGCAGGTGGCATGGCGGTTAAGTCACTGGACTCCCACATGGTGGACCATGGTTCGAGTTCCGAACCTGGTGGCTTGTTTTCTCACTTTCCCTCCCTCTCTCTCTATCTCTCTCTCTGGTGAGTGCATATGCCATATGGCAAATTAAAAAATATTAGGTCATCAGGAAAGTCACAGAATATTTTTCTATGCAAAAATGCATCATGACTTTCCCAACAACTCAATAAATAAAATTAAATAAATCTTTTTTAAAGAATCATTTTACTTAACTTTCTTTTTTTTTCTTTTTTTTAGAGGTTTTAGCTATCGGGGCACGTGCGCTCACCAGACAGACAGAGAGAGAGACAGAGAGGCAGAAAGCGAGAATCACCTCCCAGGGAGGATGGCCACGCTGCAATCCCTTCTCCTCCATTCTCCTCTCGGGATCTTGGGCACGCACGCACAAGCACCCGGTGTGAGTTTTAAGCCACTGGGTCCAGGACGCAAACCACGGTCGACTATGTGGGAGTTCAGCGACATAGCCATTACACTAACTGCTGGTCTTCTTTCTTTCTTCCTTCCTTCCTTCCTTCCTTCCTTCCTTCCTTCCTTCCTTCCTTCCTTCTTTTTCCCTTCCCTTCCGTTCCCTTCCTTTCCCTTCCCTTCCCTTCCATTTGACCAGAGAGGAACAGAATGAGAGAGAGAAAGAAAGTGAGAAAGCAAGCCACCAGGTCTGGGACTTGAACTGTGGTCATTCACATGAGAGTCCAGTGCCCTTAACCACCTGCTGGCCCTCAAATTAAAGAAATAACTATTTTTAAAAACAAAACAAAACAAAAAAGGATGACCAAAAGCCCTTCAGTGCAAGGCATGTGAAGCCTCCCTCAGCAGCCCTGACACTGTGTCTTGCATGGAGACTCCCCGCCACTGCTCCACCCCAGAGAGTCCAATTTTTTTAAGAGGGGCATTTTTGCTATAAGGCGCATGCGCTTGCTGAAGAGACAGAGAGGGACAGCAAGACACAAAGTGAGAAATCACTCCCCAGGGAGATGGCCACGCTATAATTACTCTTCTCCTCCATTCTCCTCTTGGGATTTGGGGCACACACATGCACACACCTGGTGTGAGATTTAAACTGCAGGGTATGGGATTCAAACAGCAGTCAACTTCGTGGGAGTTGAGCGATGTAACCATTATGCCATCTGCTGGACCCAGCCCTATGACACTCTTAAATCTGCTGTGTGCTTACCCACCTGCCCCAGCTGACCGGGAATCCTCTGAGGACAGGAACATCATTGTAGTCACCATGCTATGTCTGGGGTTGCACACACCTGGCACATCGTGGGTACTGAGCTAATTATTAGACAGACCTAGACAACAGCCATGGCCAGTCAGTACAGCCAGCTACAGGGCTGGCAGCAACCGCACAATCCTGGAAGGAAGGTCTGGAGGCCAGCGACACCCACTCAGAAACTTGCTTCCTATCAACTCGGCCTTCATGGCCACCTCTCTGCTCCTAGACAGCCGCACTAGTGCCCATGGGCCGGAGGCTTTGAGTGGAGAAAGCAACAACGTCATGGAGGAGGGTAGGAAAGCACCGCCTTAGTCAGAGCCCGGTGACCACAGCAAACGAGGAATTCAGAGCCACCAGGCAGCAGAGAGGGACTGGGTATCACAGGGAACGATGGACCATAAGAACTTGCCCCACCGAGGCAGACCTGAGATGAGGGATGTTAAAATCTGCATGTTCAGGGCCAGCAGGTGGCGTAGTGGTTAAGGTGCTGGACTCCCACATGACTGACCATGGTTCAAGACTTGGATACGGTGGCTTGAAACTCATGCTGGGTGCAAGTGTGTGCATGCCCAAAATCCTGAGAGGAGAATGGAGAAGGGATTGTGGTGTGGCCATCCCTCCAGGGGGTGATTTCTCCTTTTCTGTCTCTCTGTCTCTCCAGCAAGGGCACGTACCCTATAGCAATTTCTAAAAAAAAAAAAAAAATCCTGCATGTTCACAGGCCAGCCCCATAGTCTACAGTATAAGGGGGCCAGATCTCACGTGGCCAACGGCAGTTTTAAATCCCAGTCTCAGGGGACCCACAGTTGGTGTAATGGTTACACTGGGCGTGTGTGCTTAAAATCCCAAGAGGAGAAGGGATTGTGGTGTGGCCATCTCCACTGGGAGGTGCTTTCTCACTTTCTGTCTCTCATGAGTACACATACTCTACCGCCAAAAATCTCTCTAAAAAAAAAACCCAGCCGGGAACCAGCAGTTAGCATAATGGTTATGTTGTTGGACTCCCACGTAGTTGACTGCGGTTCATGTCCTGGACCCGGTGGCTTAAAACTCACGCCAGGTGCATGTGCATGTGTGGCCAAGATCCCGAGAGGAGAATGGAGGAGAAGGGATTGCGGCGTGACCATTCCCCCTGGGGGGGGGATTTCTCGCTTTCTGTCTCTATGTCTCTCTCTGTCTGCCTGGGAAGCGCACGTGCCCTACAGTGAAAATCTCTTCACGAAAATCTCTCATAAAAACAAACAAACAAACAAACAAACAAAAAAAACAGCCTCTGTGGCTTGAAAAACATACCAGGCACGGGACCAGCAGTTGGCATAATGGCTATATCACTGGACTCCCATGTAGTCAACTGTGGTTCGAGTCCCGGACCCGGTGGCTTAAACTCACGTTGGGCGCATGTGCGTGCCATGGCCATCCGCGCTGGGGGGTGATTTCTCGCTTTCTGTCTCTCTGTCTCTGTCTTTCTGATGCACTCTATAGCAAAAAACCTCTCCAGAGAAAAAGAAAAGTATACCAGGCACATATGAGTGGTTGCCTAAAATCCTGAGAAGAACGGAGAAGTGACTGCGGCCTGGCCCGTCTCCCTAGGGTAGTGTGTTCTCATTCTGTCTGTCTCTGGTAAGCACATATGTTCTATGGCAAATTTTTAAAAAAGCAATAATTATATGTGTGTGTGTGTGTGTGTGTATAAACTGTGGTTCAAATCCCAGCCCAGGTGGCTTGGACAACAAACCCAGCGTGTGAACCCCAAATCCCGACAGGATGAAGAAGAATGTGAGACGGGGTTGCAGTGCGACCACGCCCCATTGCACGTTTGCGAGGTTTCGACTACTGTATACAGGCCTCTGGTCACTTGGCCATCATCGTGCGTCACAAGGACCTCACCACTGCCCTGCTCCAGCGCTCGGGGAGTCTAGGTGGTCCAGTGCCCAGCAGGGAAAAAGTAGTCCTGCAGACCTGGGGGCTTCTCAGACACCACATGAACTAGCCAGAAGCAGCACCAAGGGGAAGAGCCACAGGAACAGGCCGACTCTTCTGAGCACAGGAAGCGAGAGGACTTTCTGACATGGCCCAGTTTTTTCTTGCTGCAGATGTAACCAGCTGCTTGGGTCCCACGTGACAACGACAGGGGGCAACGCAAAAGAGAGTCAGGGAAAAGCACTTTTTTCCTGCAACCTTCTAAGTTTTACTCAACCTTGGAAAATTTTATTTCCTGCCATCACATTTCAAAATTAACCAACTGCAAAAATGCCACGTGCCAACTCAGTCACACACGCCACATTTTTGTTTCCAAACAAAGTAAATTTAGATCAGAAGAGAGTGCTAAAACAATATCCCCGAATCTTTGTTTTTCTGTTGGCTTCATCACTACTGGAAACGCGGCCCCTTTTGTCACATGTCTATAAACCAAAGGCAGTGGCGTGGAGGTTAAGGGTGTGGACTCCCATGTGGCTGACTGTGGTTCGAATCCTGGACTGGAGGGTTGCTTTCTCACTTTCCTTTTCTCTCTCTCTCTCTCTGTCTCTCTCTCTCTGTGTGTGTGTGTGCGTCTCTATCTGGAAATATTAAATAATAATAAATGAAGTTAAGTAAAAGAATTCTTTTAAAAAAATAAAAAAGATCTGAAGTGAGGAAGCAGTTACTTTCTGTCTAAGGGCCATGGTGGGAGGCCTTTCCTTGCTGGACCACAGCCTGGGTGTTTCTTCCTTAGATAGTCATTCTCCAAGTCCCCAGATGCTGGGCCAACGTTTCAGGGATCAGGGGCTCAGAATGCTATTGGAGGTCCAACCCCTTCCTGCCCCCACGGCCCACCCCCCAATTCGAGAGAGAACCGAATGCATCTTTAAGCAGCAGCCCCGCCAGGTCAGTCCATCCTGGGACTCCAGTCCCTCCGCCATCACACTGCCATCAAGTCACAGAATGCCCTGCCCAAATGCAACCCTGGCTTAGTTTCAGAATCCCTGGCCCTGTCAGAAATGCAGATCGCTAGGCGTCATCCCCAGGCACTAACTCAGTAGGTCTGGGCAGGCCTGGGAACTGGGATTCCAAGCAGCAGGCTCACCTCCAGGCCTCTGCCAGGCTGCTCCCTCCCCACACCAACTTCCTAGTTTCCCACAGGGAAAGCTGGGTGACAGAGGCAGGGTCAGAGCGAGCTGAGCAAACAAGACTGAGGGAATCGAGGCCACCAGCTAGCAGCCTCCTCCCTGGGAGGCCGAGATCCGGATGGGCTCCCGCCCCGTCCCCCTCTGTGCACGCTCTGCATCCAGCCCGGGCAGACGGGGGTGGGGCGGGGCACGATGCCCGGGGCGGGAGTCGTGGCACAAACACGCACGTGAGCAGCGCTCACTTGCTCCATCGCATCACTGCCACGTGGGCTGGCCCTGGCGTCGCCAAATCAATCAGCCTCCTTTCATTCCCAATTAGGTGGCTTTGAACTCCAGGAATGACATCAGGCTGAGGACCCAGTGCCATGAAAATCAGATCTGTTGGAAAACACCAGCGTGGGTGAGCTGTGCCAGGAACCCATGTCTTCATGACACACGCTCACTCCTGGAACGGCTGTCAGGGGGCCGGGAAGACCTTGGCATGTTTGCCAGGCTGCCTGGGCCTTTCTGACTGGGGCAGACAAGGACGCCATGGAAGCCGCTTTGAAAGGTCTTGTAATGGTCTCTCCAAGGCTTCCTTTCTAGCCTCATCTCCTGCCCAGGGACACCTCTCCTTTTCAATGGTCAAACTCACTGCACCCCCAGGCCCCGGCTCATGCCGGCCCTTCCCCTGGGCACCCTGCCTCCACCCTGCAGCTCACCCAATCACTCCCATTGCCCGGCCCGTCTGCAGCCTCTCCCGTCTTGGCTTAGCCTGCCTCCCCACCTCTGTTTGGCTCCTGCTGCTGTGGTCACAACTCGCCCTGCCTTGTGTCAGTTAATGAATCTCGACCACGCTCTGCCTCAGCTGAGCTGTGCATTCCACGGGCCGGAGGCCAACAAACACTTAAGAGAAGAGCCAGCCTCACGGAGCCCTGCAGGCGGCGTGGGGGCAGGCTGCTGCCCTCCGCAGTGCTTCTGTCCATGTTCCTCCACAGCTGGTGAGCAGGGCAGCTGGGGCCGAGGCCGAGAACCCAGCTCTGCTGTAACCCTACCTGGCTTTCAGGCCTCGCAGGCCTGCCTCCCCGGTCACGTGGTGGTCCTCCTCACAGCCCTGCGTGGTGGGATTGTGACCAGCAGGAGGCCAGGCTCAGCCCACTCCTCACCTGGGGAGCCTCAGCCCCTCTCTCAGCTGCTTCATGTATAAAAGGAGGACTCCATTTTTCAGATAGAGTAAGTTTTTATAGAAGTCATTATTTGTGGGTGGATCTTGCTTTAAACAAACCTACTTTATTAAAAAATCAACCTCATAAAAAGGGAAATTAAAGCATACTGGTCAAATACTGCAAGGGACTCTTTCTCAATGAAAAATCCCTCTGTGATCAATGGGTTCCTTCTAGAAACATCTGGGGAAGGAGATCTCTTGGGATAGTCTTTAGAACCTCACACCGTATAGAACCTCTGCCAGAGCACTTTAGAACCTCGGTTCTGGACTTGAGTGGACCCCTTTTGCCTTGGGTCAGAAAAGGATAGACTTCAGTGGAAAGCGAGTCTGAGTCAGAAGGACCCGATTTGAATCCTGTCTGTCTAACTGGCTGATCTTTGGCAAGCTCCTTAACTTTCCTTTCCTGTTTTATGAAGACAGGGACCACTGCTATAGTTTGAATGTGTCCCACCTCCAATTCATGGTACTAGAATTCGGTTACACTGTAAAGGTACTAAGAGAGAACTTAACTGGGCCAGCAGATGGCATGGAGGGTAAGGTGGCTGGGCCCCACGTGGCCAACCGTGCAGGTTGAGTCCTGGACCTGACAGCTCACCATGCCGGGCATGTGTGGGTGCGCGCCCAAAGTCCCAAGAGGAGAACAGAAGAAGGACTGCAGTGTGGGGGGAGTTCTCATGTTTTCCTTCCACACCCAACCCCAGCACACATGCCCTACGGCAAACCATGACTTAATCTGACTATGGTGTTGAAAGGTGAGGCCTGGGAACCAGCAGTTAGCGTAATGGCTATGTCGCTGGACTCCCACGTAGTTGACCGCGGTTTGCGTCCCGGACCCGGTGACTTTGAACTCACACTGGGCGCATGTGCGTGTGTGCCCAAGATCCCGAGAGGAGAATGGAGAAGGGATTGCGGCGTGGCCATCCCCCCTGGGGGGTGATTTCTCGCTTTCTGTCTCTATGTCTTTCTCTGTCTGTCTAGCGAGCGCATGCGCCCTATAGCGAAAACCTCTCCAAAAAAAAAAGAAAAAGAAAGAAAGGTGAGGCCTTTGGGAAGTGATCGGGTATCAGTCCGAGTGGGACCCCAAGATGAGTCCTGCTGGCTTTATAAGGGGGGAGTGAGACAGAGACGTGCTCTACTCTGCACACAGTCCTCTCCTCTCATGTTGGGATGCAGCTTAAAGACCCTCAGCAGGGCTCACACCATGGCCTTGGCCTTCTCAGCCTCTAGAACTGGGAGTGAAACAAATTCTCTTAAATTACCCCAATTCAGGCATTTCCTTTATTAGCAACAGAATGGACTAGAACCACCTCTGAACTGCTGGGAGGCAACCTGCCATCATGGGATGGATGGTGCCGCTCCTGGGGGAGCCAAAGCCTGGACTCTCTATTCCGGAGTGGAACACCTCCCATGCTGCTGCCTGGTCACAGCAGTTACTGAGTCCTACAGGAGTGCTAACCCTAAGTGGGCATTCCCTGAGTGCCTGGCCTGGTGCTAGCTGACGCTTCAAATGTACTCACTTTCTGTCGTCTTCAAACAACCTGATGAAGTGCGATTGTTCTCATTTTACAGCTGAAGAAAACTGAGGCACAGGGACCAGCAGTTAGCGTAATGGCTATGTCGCTGGACTCCCACGTAGTCGACTGCGGTTCGTGTCCCGGACCCGGAGGCTTAAAACTCATGCCGGGCGTGTGTGTGTGTGTGCCCAAGATCCTGAGAGGAGAAATGGAGGAGAGGGGATTGCGGTGTGGCCATCCCTGGGGTGGTGACTTCTCACTTTCTGTCTCTCTGTCTCTCTCTATCTGTCTGGCAAGCGCACGCGCCCTATAGCAAAAAAAAAAAACCTCTAAAAAAAAAAAAAGAAAAGAAAAGAAAAAGAAAACTGAGGCACAGAAAAGCTAAGAACTTGCCCAAGATCACAGAGCTGGCAGAGCGGAGACATGGAACAAGGCATCCTGGCTTCAGAGTCTCATTCTTAACTCAACAGGATACACAGCAATGGCCCGGTCTAAACCCTGATTCCTTTAAGTTCACAGAGTCGAAAGGAATGTCTCAACGGAGTCATTTTATTCTCAAAGTGAAGATCAATTTCTTCCAGGATCTATCGATAACTAAAACACAGTTTCAAAACTGACCCACAGCAGAGCTGGCGTTCAGACTCTGCCTGTCTGATGCCAACACCCCAACTCTGAACCCCAGACAACACTGCTCCTTTGCAGGGAAACTACAGAAACGCTGGTCTTGACTCAGTTCGATAACAGTTTTCTAACCACGAAGATGGAAGCCGGGCTGAGTTTGCCACTTTTCCAAAGAAAAGCAGAAAGTAAACAGGATTTCACGAGGAACATTAACACTTGCCTAAGAGAACAAACTTGCAACACTCTTGAGTAACCTTATTTGCATTTAAACGAGCTGGAACTCATCACAGGGTTCCTTGACGGGATGGCGTGCCTGGCCCTCTGCTGGCCACTGTCCAGAGCCAGGATTATCCCAGAGGATCTGCGGCCACCCGCGCCCCCTAGTGACGCATGGCAGAACTTCCCATCCATGGGCCCTGGAGAAATGAAGCTTTTTAGGGAACTGTGGGAGTACAGGTCTGAAGAGGAACCCCTGCTCTGGCAGGCCTGCCTAGCCCCCTCTGGGCTCCTGGGGCAGCGCCCACCTCAGGGGAGCAACCACAGCTACCAATGACGAGCCTTTCCCACGAGGCCCTCTGTGTGCACCGCCTCACTGAAGCCTGGGTGCTGTCCTGCCCGGTCACTGCTATGACTACCCACTGCACAGGTGTGATGGCCAGTGATGCATGCCCGCTCGGCTAGGCTCCAGCCCCCAGTTAAGCAATCACGACCTAATCAAGGCGTTGCTGGGAGGGTATTTTTGTAGCTGGGATTCAAGTCCATCACCAGTTCATTTATGTGGGAAATGATCCTAAACACTTGGGGTGGGCTTAGTCAATAAGCCACGAGCCTGAAATGCAGGGTCGAGGCATCCCTGAAGACACTTCACCTGTGGACAGCCACCCCAGCTTGTGCCTAGAACTCAGCCCGCCTTCCTCACGGCCGGCCCGGTGGATCTCAGACTTGCCTGGCCAGTCCCCCCAGTTGAGCAAGACGATCAATTACAACAACTCTTAATACGTATCTCTGACTGCTTCTGTTTCTCTAGTTGAACTCTGACTGATGCAAAGGTGAGGTAACCGAGCTCAGAGGTGAAGGCGTTTGTTTAAGGCCACATAACAGGCAAGCCGTGGACATAGGCGACCTGACTCGGATGCTCCCCAGTCCCCACACAAACTCCCCCTGAACCCCACCCCCTCATCCATGCCCAATGACCCTATCAGCCTCTCACCCCTCCACTGCTGCTGGAGCGCCTGCCCTCTCTCCCGTCTCCTCTCTGGTAGATCTCCATCTACCAGCCATTCAGTCCACGAAAGAAGTCAGACCATGTCTCCCCTCTACTCAGAACCCTTTAGTGGCTTCCTAGCTCAGTAAAAGTCAAAATCCTTAAACTGTCCTGCAAGGTTTAAGGATTGCTGCTTCATCCCACCTCCTGGCCCACCTCGGCTTCTCATCTCCTGCCACTCTGTCCTCCTGTCTCCATGCCAAGCACAAGCCTCCCTGCTGTGCCTTCGGCAGCCAGCATGCTTCCACCCCAGGGCCTGTGCATTTGCCACACCCTTGGCCTGGACCCAGGTGACCACACTGTCCCCTTATCCCCTCTATCCAGCAGCACATTCTGGTGAGTACGGTCCATCGCCCAGAGCAGACTGCAAACTCCTCAAGGGCAGAATGACATTCCTGTTACCTCGGCATCTGGCACACGGCCAGTGCTCGGTGAGGTCAGTCGAGAAGTGTCTGGTCTCCAAACAAGCCACACTTAGTCCTGCTTCCCCCCCCTCTGTATATGGGCTCTCCGGGTTCCCAAAGCCTCTCTGCCCTTAAACCAGAAAATATTCCTCCTCTTTCCAGATAATGAACTCCACTTGAAGCCACAGTGACCTCTCTGCTGATCCATATGGGGTTCACACACGATGCGTGCATTCTTCCACCGTCCCAGCCACTCAGTAAGTAGGAGCGGATCCTGGGCAGCTGCAAGTCCAGCAGCCGGCAGTGATTTACAGACAGTAAGAAAACGCACAGCCCAGCCCTATGTAAAGTCCCTAGCACATAGTAGATGCTCATTAAGTAACAGTTGCTAGCACTTCAGGAGCGCTTTCTAGGTTGCAGGAGTGTTCTAAGCATGCTTACATGTGTTAGTTTATGTAATCGGCATTATAACCATTCGAGGTGTCTATTACACAGAACCAACAGGATGTGTATAGAGGGAGAAAGAGATTTATTTTAGGAATTGGCTCACGTGATGGTGGAGGCTTGGTGAGTCCAAAATTGGATGGGCGAGGCTGGCAGGCTGGAAACCAGGGAAAGAACTGCAGTTGGAGCCTGAAGGCTGGCTGCTGGCACAGTTCCTGGCTGGGGAGGCCAGACTGTTCCGTTAGGCACTCAGCCTTCGACTGACCTGGTGAGGCCAACCCGCATCAAGGAGAGTAATCCACTTTATTCAGTGTCCACTGACTTAAGCGTTCATCTCATCCCAAAAACACCTTCACAGAACCTGCACAATACAGGCCGTCCACCTCAATGACTGAATTCCGGTCCGATGGCTAGGGTAAGCGAACGGGCTGATAACAAGGAGCTTAATGGCGATGTGTCGGAGCCATGGAGTATGCATTTTTCCATAGATAGATGCCGTGTGACACCATACTAGAATAACACAGTTCTATCCATGCAAAAGTCCCACGTGAGGTCAGTGCCAGAAAGCAACGAGATGCACCAGAACACAGTAATATAACACTGGCATGTCATTTTTATTTATTCAGAATATTCCTGCGGGTGCACAATACAGCACAAATTTATAAACAAAATACGTAGTCTTGCGTGACTGTGAATGTTCCGTGTGGTGAATACTAACCCATTGCGGGAGCGAGACAGAGACTGAGAGGGGATTCCCTGCGCTGGAGAACTGGTCAGAGGCCTGAGTGGTCATTAAACGGATACGTCGTTAAGCGAGGAACAGCTGTAACACTTGACAAAACACCATGACCATGACCGGGGCAGCCTGACACGTGAAGTTAGCCATCACACGGTGAGTATGAATATTGTCCCTAACTTACAGAAGAGGGGACAGAAGAGAGGGAGCGAGAACTCTGCCCAAGGTCACAGAGAAACTAGACTCTAAACTCCTGCTGTCTGGCTCCAGAGCTGGCCCTTTAACCAGGACACTAAGTGGCCATTATCATAAGCACACCAGTGCAAATTAAATTCCTGTCCATCCTCTTCCCGGCCTGAGCGGAAGGCAGGGACACTGCGGGAGGCTTTCCCTGGGAGAGGCCTGGGGTGGTGCTGCGAGGCTCAGGGGGAGAGGGGGACCTGAGAGGTTTCTCGGTCCAGCCCCTGCCTTTATAGGGAGAGGGACTGAGGCCTGGAGTACAGCCAAGACCAGGTCCCAGAAAGGGATGACGACGAAGACTGCTACTTAGAGTGACGATGCGCTAGGAACCATCCCATGTGTCAGATAGTTTGTTTCCATCTTCATTTGAAAGGAAATGAGGAAACTGAGGCACAGGGAGGTTACAACACGTCCCTAAGCTCACACAGAGCTGGGACTTGACCCCAGACTCCACCATTGCACTGCAACTCTGAGGCCCGAGGCAAGCTTCCTGGGGAGGCGGGCTGTGACAACTCCATCCAGTTTTGCCCCCACTTCTGTTCCCCACCCGGGGCTGACAGGGAGTGACAGCGGAGGATGCGCTGCAATCCCGCAGGCCCATAAGCAGCCTCGCTGCCCTGTTCATAGTGCCCTCCGTACCAGTGGGCGGGCACACCTGAGACACCCCAGGCCCAGCTGACAGGCACGCCTGCTCGCATCCTACTGCTAGACGCGCCCGACAGGTACACGGCGCACATGAACAGACCGCAAACCCACAACCTATATCCTAATCCCCGCCAGGGCACCCTCACCCCAGCCTAGGCACCCAAACAAGTAAACATACTCTCACGGCACACAACTGTCAAGACCTCACATGTTCATACACACATGCACCCCACATACATGTACCCCTAACAATAAAGCCAGAGCACAACTTTCTCATGCCGGTAGCAGGGAAGCCTGTACACAGAACATACAAACCCATACTCAGAAACACTCACACCATCCAGTTAAAACCACCCCTGTGTCCCGCCCATCACACAGGGCACACACCTCTACTGATCCCCAGGCCAAGACAGTTGGATACAGAAGCCATTCCTGTGAGCCACACGTCAACACACGCTTCCCACAGGCCCAAGAGCCAGAGACCTCGCGATGGCTGCCCACGTGTCCATCGCCCCATAAATAAGGCAACACAGCAAAGGCACCCACCTACCCTGGCCCCGCACCCCTGTACACAGGGCACTAACTTCTAGGGCCCCTCTCCTCCATTAACGACTCCCTGGCGTTTGCCATTTGCTGCCCCCAGCCTCCCCCACCCAGAGAGAGTCCCTGTCCCACCCCGCAGGAGGACAGCGCAGCACCCAGCATCTGGGGGCTTGCCCCGCCTCTCTGCCTCCACCTGCCCCTCGCAAAGTCAGACACCTGCCAGGCCAGCGCAGGGCGGCTGGGCCCCTTCCCCAACGCACATAGTGGCCAGGGCGCAGAGCCCCAGGCCCCCAGCAAGAACGCGTTGAGTGGGGGGGCGCAGGGGAGGCCCGCCGTGCAGGAGCTAAAATCTCACGGCAGTCACCAGTCATGACCCCTTTTCGGTCTGGGATCTTCACCTTCTCACCGGGAAAATCCTGCGTCTCTATTAACCCTTCCGTCACCGCCGCACCGCGGGAAGGACCCAAGGAGAAGTCACAGCAGTGCGCAGCAGTGGCCACCGCAGCCCGGGTGAAGGATGCGGCTGTCAACGCCATGGGGGCTCAGGCCCCTCGCGAGACACCCCCGCACTCCCACGCGCCCACCCCCGTTTCCACTGGGGACAGCTTCGGGCAAGGAGCCTGAGGGACTCCCTGGGAGAGGGAGAAAAGGCGTGAGTCCCAGAGATGCCAGAGGGACATAGGCTGGGGAGGGGTAAACTGAAAGGAGAGCCCCGGCCGGCCGGCCTTAGGGCAACCCCTTCAAAGTCCGCAGGATCGGAGGGGCGCGCGCACCGAAGGGGGTTGGAGGGAAAAACGCCCGGAGGCTTCCTTACCTGATTTCCTCCTGGAACTGCCATAGTCCCTGAAAAAGAAGCAACAACAGATAGACATGGTTAGAGCCAGGCGGGAGAGCGGGGCTGGGGCTGGGGCTGCGGCTGCGGGGCGCCCACGGGCGGGCTGCGGTTGGCTCCCAGCGCCGCTGCTCATGTGATGCCCGCGGCCCCTGCCCCTCGGGGCCCGCCGGCCTGAGAGCCCGGGCTCACCTTCCCCCATCCTGGGCGGACCAGGAGGGAGGCAGGTTCGCATGGACTTTGTAAACAGGGAAACTGAGGCTCGGGTAGGGTGTTCGTTGGAAACCCACGGAAAGCTCCACTTCCAAATTCGTGGCCTCGCTCGTCCAGCCCTCTCAGCCTGCAAGTCACCACTGAGATGTCACCTCAACACCTTCCTCGCCGTCCCCTTCCTCTCACATTTGTGAGAGCCTTTGACTGAAGTCTGCCCCCATCCCAGGCCCAAGGCTCCCAAAAGCACACTGTGGCTTCTCCACCCCTGGGACTGGCACAGGCTGCAGGCGGGATGGTGAACCCAAACGGGTCTCTAAAAACTCCATGGGAAACGTGCATTCTGAACAGAATATGCATGCATCTCCAACATTTTTTGCACCCTGACTTTAATTCTGGCTTTCTATTTACTTTTTAAAAAAAGAATTATTTATTTGATTTTGTTAATTACTACTATTATTTTAAATTTTGCAATAGGGCACGTGTGCCCACCAGAGAGAGTCAGAGAGAAAGTGAAAAGCATGTCACCAGGTCTGGGACCCAGACTGCGGTCAGTCATGTGGGGGCCCAGGGCCTTACCCACCTCGCCACCTGCTGGCCCTCCACTTATTTTCTGAAGAGTATCGTCCTTAATCCTTGAAAACCAAGGCTGGGACTCTCAGGACTGGGGGCTGGGGAGGGAGAGCACTCTGCAGGGGTAACAGGGAGGCCAGGAAGGGTGGCTGAGCTTTCTGAAGTGAGGGCTGGATTCAAATCCTATCACTGGCAATAATTCTCCAGTAACCTTAGGCATTTAAGCCCTCCCGGCCTCCCTGGACCTGCCCTGAACCACCGGAACCTGCAGCCTGCCCTGCCCTCCAGCCAGAAATTAGCCCAGACTTTGATCCAGCGTGCTTCCCAAACTCTGCCAGTGCCCTTGCATCTGGTCTCTCCCCGACCCTGCCTTCCAACCCCCCCACCCGCCAATCCTCAGGGCGCTGAAGACGAGGCAGCTCCTTAACCTGCCTATCACACGCCCTACAATGCTGGGCGTTCAGTCTAAGTGCTCAGAGAGCAGCGGAGAGGCTGGCTAGAGGTCTGTCCGGAAACTGGAGGAAATGCCTTCCATTTTCCCTGGGGGCCAAGAAAAATGCCAACTGCTGCCCATCTTTGGTGGAGGCAAACTAGTCAGCTAGGTCTGCTCTGGAAGGGCTCCCGGGAAGGTAGGCCAGGCTTATGGGGACTCCCCAAGATTCCAATGTTGGAGGTCCTAGGGGTGGCCTGGGCTATTGGGTGTTTGCTGAACTCCAAGGAGACTCGGCTGCACAGCCAGGTCACGGTGAGGGGCTCCTTCTCTCCCAAGCTTCTACATTTCCCAAAGCCTGGGCTCAGAACCCACAGACCTAGAATGCTAGGGGCAAGCCCCAGAAACCTGCATTTTTGATCTGCACCCCTCAATCTTGCTTGAGAACCCCCTTGGTCTCTCTTTAGCTTCTCCACTCATAGTAAGAGGACGATCATGTGGTCCTCATTTTACAGGCCAGGAAATAGGCTCGGCTACTGTCCAAGGTCACCCAGTCTGGAATAAGAAGTTCAGGGTGTGGGGCCAGCAGGGGGCAAAGTGACTGAGGTGCTGGACTCTCACATGGCCGACTGCAGTTCAAGTACTGGACCTGGCAGCTTGAAAATCAGGGTGGGCACATGTGCACGTGTGCTCAAAATCCCTAGAGGAAAATGGAGGAGAAGGGATTGTGGCATGGCCATCCTTACTGGGAGGGAGGGTGATTACTCACTTTCCCTCTCACCGTTCCCCCCCCCGATTGTGGCATGACCACACCCCATGCAGGGTTCTCTCTCTCTCTCTCTCTCTCTCTCTCTCTCTCTCTCGGTAAGTACGTGAGCCCTATGGCAAAAACTTACAACACAAACAAACTCCGGGGTGAGTGGGGTAGAGGAGAGTCTGTTGAAACTGCTGTTTTTGAATGGAGTTGGGAAGTTAAGAGAGTCTCCATTTGCCCCTGTCCCCTCAACCCGGCAGTCCAGGGAGGCCTTCACCATGGCAGGCTTGTGTTCCTGGGGCAGAACAGCAACCAGCAGACAGTGTGCCCTGGAGAGCTTGACCATGCCCCCTCGAGGTCAGCTGTGGGGAGAGTTCCCAGCAAGGAGGAGAGACTAATATGGTGGCTGTGCCCAGGAGACTCTTAGTTCCCAAGAAAGGAATCCGTTTTTCAGAGATTTTTACTTCCTAAGAGTTGTTTTTTTGTTTTGTTTTGTTTTGTTTTGTTTTTGATTTTCGCTTTAGAGCATGTGCAATCATGGGATGGGAGGACAAGACACAGTGAGAGAGAAGGTGAGAAATCACCCCCGAGGTGGGATGATCACATTGCAATCCCTTCTCCTTTTTACTCCCAGGATCTTGGACACGCATGCACATACACCAGCGAGATTTTTTTTTTTTTTGAGAGTTTTTTGCCATAGGGCACGTGCGCTCGCCAGACAGACCGAGAGAGACAGAGAGACAGAAAGCGAGAAATCTCCCCCCGGGGGGATGGCCACGCCACAATCCCTTCTCCTCCATTCTCCTCTCGGGATCTTGAGCATGCATGCGCACGCGTCTGGTGTGAGTTTAAGCCACCAGGTCCGGGACTTGAACCGCGGTCGATTACGTGGGAGTCCAGTGACATAGCCATTACGCTAACTGCTGGTCCCCCCCTGGCGAGATTTTGAAGCCACTGGGTCTGGGGCTCAAACTGTGGTTGGCCATGCAGGAGTCCAACAACATAACTGCTATGCCATCTGCTGGTCCCAGTTTTTCAGGCCTTTTCACTGAGTGAGGCTGGGCCACTAGAGAAGGGCAGGGAATGGATGGCAAGGAGGAGGTGTCCTCGTCCGGCCCACCATTTTCCCACTGGTCCTGGCAGGAGAGGGCTCTGGGTCCAGGACTACACGGCCCACTGACCGACCCCTGTCTGTGCACTGCAGGTGGCCCAGGGTTCTCCTGGAGCTTGTGGACAGCCCAGCAGGGAGGCAGGCAGGTTATTCCCGCATGGCGGGAGCACACGGAGGCTCAGGAATGAGAAAGGGACGTAATTCACATGCCCAGAGTATGCCAGGCCCCTGGTGATTCTCAACCCGGCCATTCAGTGAAGTCATCTCCAGAGCTGGTTAAAAATTCAGCTGGGGCCTTACTCTAACCTATTGCACTGTCTGCGTCTCCCACAAGCTCCCCTGAGGGTGCTGAGACGGGTCCAGTGTTGCATGTCCATCAAGCCCCAGCCACCCTGAGAAACATTTATGCTAAGTGAGAGCGAAGTGCTTGCAGTGCAGAGAAGCTTGGCCCAAATCCCCCGGCCTGCCTGCCCTTCAACCAGAGTAGGGAAGGGCCCGCCCCACCGAGGACTTCTGGATCCCTCCCTGCAGATGGCGTGGACTTATAGTTTTGCAGGTGAGAAGAGCTAAACTTAGAGAAGCTACACAACGTGTTCAAGGTCACAGAGTGAGTGGGTGAGGCTGGGAGGAGGCGTGGCAGCCCAGGCCTTGCTCTGAGGCTCCAGACAGATCCCCGATCACCCTGGAGCAGTGGACTTAGGAGTGGAAGGCAGAGCCCTGGTGCTTAAAGGGGTGGAGGCTGAGGTCCCGGCAGTGGGGGCAGCCAGGCTGTGATGGATGGTGGGAATGGCAGCACAGCGATCCTTCACACAGCGGCTGGCCTCCAGCCCAAGCAGGCGCTGCCCTAATAGGAAACCTCTTGAAGGTTTCCGGTTGGGCACCTTTTAGCAAAGCCATTTCGTATTTTTAGCTGCTGAATATGCTGAGAAGCAGCTTAGGTATCCAGTGGCTGGGACTCCCCCATCCCTCACACACCAGTTCCAGGTTTTCTGCCTCCAGCACGCCCCCTCCCACTGCCTCCAACCAGCCTGGCCTGGGCAGGAGGGCAGGGTGCTGTTTGGGTCTAGCAACTCAGAACCGCCTTCCCAGGGGCCTCCAGCCCCCTCTCCTCCTCTCCCCACTCCTTGCTCTGGTTCTCACCCTGAGCTGGTACTGACAGCCCACACCCTGCCTGAGGCTCTGCTCCTGGCAGGTCACAGTCTAGCCTGCTTCCGACTGGCTGCTGAGTCACTATGGCCCAGGGAGCCACCCAGGAGCAGGCAGTATCTCCCTCCAGCATCGCCAGAGGCTGACATAATCGAACAGGCTCCCAGGCTGACAGGGCTCCCCTAGGGCATTCAGCCACCACTGCCACGAAGACCACAGTACAACGGCCAACCATCCCAGGAACCAGGGACATGGGACAAACCGGGACGGCTGGGCATGCTGTGGTCCACAGGTCTGACCTGGCTGGGGTATAGGGGTGGCGTCTGGGCAAGGCCGCCTACAGCCTCCACTCCCCCACCCGGGGTGACAAAGCATCTCCTGGTCCTTCTCACAGCACGAGGCCATCAGTGTGCCTCCCAGTGAGGATGGGCCCTGGGGCGGACAGCCGTGTCCCCTGCTAGCTGGCTGGTGACCGTGACTACTGCCTTGTCTCTTCAGCCTCTGTTTCCCCACCTGTAGACCGGGCAGCAACCTGGCCGGCTCCTAGGCACTTGGGGGAGAGGAAACGGACAGTACCCAGGAGGGCCGGCACAGAAACTGCTTAGAAATCGCCTTGGTTCATATTAACACTTTCCCTTCATCATGGGCCCGTCTGACCCCTCCTCAGTTACTCCCTAGATGGCGAAGGCCTGCTGGACCCCCAGAGGCCCTGAAAGGTGGGGGCTTCTTACCGACACACGGACAGAGATCATCGACCGCGGCAGCGGCAGGCCCCGTTCCGGGCCCCGCGGCCGCGCCAGCCCCGTTGCTGGTGTGGGCTTTCACAGACACAGCCACCCCTGGTCCCTGCCTAGCCCCGAGCTCCAGGAAAGCCTGTTTCTATGCACCGAACCGGGACGCTCTGGCAACAGTCATATTTCCAGGCCCACGAGGGCCCGTGAGGACTGGCATACTAGTCTGGACTCACCCCGTAGGGCACAGCTGACCTCCCTTGGAGTGGCCAACTCTCAGAGCCCCAAACCAGGAGATGCAAAGAGCATTTTCACGCCGACACACAGCCAGGAGGGCCCACTTTACGAGTCTTTCTCTCCTTTCCTCTCGGTGGGACAGGCTGTGCCCCTTTCTTGAACATTCTAAGGGAGTGGCAGGTCTTGGATACAGCAAAGAGGGAGCGGCCAAGGGGAGGGGCGGGAAGGCATTAAACAATTCATGTGCGGCCCCCTGTTTTGGCGTATGGCTCCCCACTCATCTCCCTCCCCTTCGCAATTCCAACATTCGGCCCTCGTGCTCGGAAGCAGGCAGAGCGGGTGTTGGTCCATTCCATGGATGAGGAAACTGACATCCTGAGGGCTTAAGTGGCTTGCCCAGGCTCCTGAGGCTAAGCCGACAGTCCTGGCCCACAAGGCTTCCCATGGGACCATGCTGAAGCCCACGGGGATCAGGCTCTCCCTGGGGACAAGGGGTGGCCACCCTGCCAGTCAGGGTTCCCCAAGTGAGAGGTGAAACCAGGCAGAGGCGCCGAGGCAAGGGAGGGAGACAGAAAGGAAGCCCAGCCTGCCTGCGCCGGCTCTGGGGACGGACGCCGTCTCGGCCAGGTGGAATTCTGACCAGTGCTGCAGTGTGTGGGGGGGCTCCACTGCCTGCCACCCCCCTTCCTCCCTCCATCAGTGTCTTGGCACAAGACTCACGGGCACACACCCCAGGCTGCTGCTCTCACCCCGCTGTCTGCTGGCTGACATTGGCCGCTGGCCCCGGGTGCCCGTCTGCAGGGCCTGCTGCTGCCGGGAACTGCTGGAGAAGCCAATCGGGTTGCCAGATGGTTGGCTTGGGGTGACCTTGCCAGCCAAGTGGTCTCTGGGATCATGGTCACAACTTAGAATCTAATGATGGGAAGGGGAGATGCAGCCTCAGCCAGAGCAGTGCATGCAGCCAGCCCCTGAGGTTCACGATGACTTTTCTTCCATCTTTTTTTTTTTTTTTGGAGAGGTTTTCGCTATAGGGCGCGTGCCAGACAGACAGAGAGAGACATAGAGACAGAAAGGGAGAAATCATCCCCCAGGGGGGATGGCCACGCCGCAATCCATTCTCCTCTTGGGATCTTGGGCACGCACGCACACGCGCCCAGCGTGAGTTTTAAGCCACCGGGTCCGGGACTCGAACTGCGGTCGACTATGTGGGAGTCCAGAGACATAGCCATTGCGCTAACTGCTGGTTCCCCACAATGGTTTTTCTAAAAATTTTTTTATTTTAGGTTTTGCCATAGGGCATGTGCGCTCCCTGGAGAGAGACCAGAGGGAAAGTGAGAAATCAACCCAAGGGGAATGGCCATGTTGCAATCCTTTCTCCTCCATTCTCCTCTCGGGATTTCGGGCATGCACACAAACACATGCTGGGTATTTTTCTTCTTTTTTTCTTTTTTTGAGAGGTTTTTGCTATAGGGCATGTGCACTGGCCAGAAAGACAGAGAGAGACAGAGAGATCATCTCCCAGGGGGGATGGTCACGCCACAATCCCTCTTCTTCCATTCTCCTCTCAGGATCTTGGGCACGCATCCACATGCACCTGGCGTGAATTTAAGCCACCGGGTCCAGGAGTCGAACTGTGGTCGACTACATGGAAGTCCAGTGACATAGCCATTACGCCATCCACTGGTTCCATGCCTGGTTTTTTCAAGCCACCAGGTCAGGGACTTGAACTGTGGTCAGCCTCATGGGAATCCAGCACCTTAACCACAATGCCACCTGCTGGCCCCGACATTTCAACCATTTTCAACCAACAAGCACTTTTTAATACAAGGTGCTGTCTACTGCTGAGCCCCCACCGTAGGCATCTCACTCTGGGCTGTGCAGGCAGCAGCGGGGAAATGTGTGACGAGCTTCTGGCTGGGAGGCGTGGGGTGAGGCCCAGGAAACAACACTACCCCGTGCCCCGAGAAAGCCCACACACCCTGCCCTCTGCGAGTCGCAGGAGTGGCTACACTCCCAGTGCGAGAGGCCTTCGATGGCAGGACACCCCACGTCGCAGGAGGAGGGAGCCTTGGAAGACAGTGGGTTTGGATTCACGGGGAGGACAGAGAGGAGGTAAACTCTAGAAGCAGGAACAAGCAGGTGGAGGATGGGTGGGCAGGTGGACAGGCCCAGGGAGGCAGGTGGGCAGGGTTTGGGTGCGCAGTGGTGAAATGCCGAGGTTCAGGATCGGGGGCGAGGTGCTCAGAGCCTGCCGTTTTGGTTAAGAAGGGAGACAGAGAGCTGGGGGAGAGGGAGCGAGGCGTAGTCAGTTGGTGCTGAATATCAACAGCCAGTTCTAGGCCCAGCTTTGCCTGTGGTAGCCGAGTGCTTCGAATCAAAGGCTGTGACCCGTCAGTGAGTTCTGAAAGCAGAGCAGGGGTCCCGACAAGCATTTAAAAAGAACAAGCACCATCAGTGAGGCACCCATCTGTCATAGGTTGTTTAGTAAAACTTCTCTTCCGGTGCCTGTTTACCTACTGGCCTGTCCATCTGTATTGGGTGGTGATACCTTTTTTGTTTTTTAAAAAATTTTGCTATAAGGGGGACCAGTAGATGGTGTAATGGTTACGCTGCTGGACTCCCACATAGTCGACTGTGGTTCAAGTCCCAGACCTGGTGACTTAAAACTCAAGCTAGGTGAATGTGTGCGCGTGCCCAAGATCCCAAGCGGAGAATGGAGGGGAAGGGATTGCAACGTGGCCATCCCCCTGGGGGTGGGGTGGGTGGTTTCTTGTTTTCTGTGTCTCTAGTGAGCACATGTGCCCTATACCAAAAATCCCTCTTAAAAATTTTTTTGCTATAAGGTGTGTGCACTTGCCAGAAAGAGACAGAGAGGTGGAGAGAGAGAGAGAGAGAGAGAGAGAGAGAAAGAGCACTCCCTAGGGGATGGCCAGGCCGCAATCCCTTCTCCACTCTTGTCGCAGGATATTTTGGGCCGCACACACACGGCACATTTCCCAAGCTGCCGGGTCCAGGACTCCGAACAACACAGTCAGCTATGGGGATCCTGCTTCCTTAAACAGCACGCCATTGGTTGGCCAGGGCTGTGATTTTTAACTGTGACAGAAGAGTTTTGTTTTGTTTTTTTTTTAAGAGGTTTTTGCTATAGGGTGTATGCGCTAGCCAAAGAAACAGAGAGAGACAGACAGAAAGCGAGAAATCACTCCCCAGGGGGGATGGCCATGCCGCAGTCCCTTTTCCTCCATTGTCCTCTTGAGATCTTGGGCACACACACACATGTGCCTGGCATGAGTTTAAGCCACTGGGTCCAGGACTCGAACCGTGGTTGACTACATGGGAGTCCAGCGACATAGCCATTATGCCAACTGCTGGTCCCCTATGACAGAAGAGTTTTAAAAACACTGTCACGTTCACTGGACCTCAGTTTCCCTACCTCTGAATGGAACTACTTCAAACATACTCACAGGGATGTGGAGATTTCTAACTCTCTATGCAACCAACTCAGTGAGACAGAGCGTGTTCTTTCTGAACCCGAGGGAAGAGGGGTCTGAGCAAAGGGCCTTTGGGTCAGCTGAGGTCTTTAGAATGTTTGGGGAATTTTCTACCCGACTCAGCCCCCAGCTGGGTTTTGTTCTGGCTCTTCAGAGCCTCTGCACGAAATGGTCTCGAGAGGCAGCGACCTCCAGGCAAGACAGGCGAGGGGCATGAATGCAGCTCCCCACTTGCGCCCTGGTCTGAATCGCTACACTGTGGCCCTTGTGTCCAACAAGAATCCTCCTTTCTCCACAGCGGCCGTGTTTTCCAGGGTTTTGAGAATGGGCCCCATTGTGGCCATGCGGACAGTCCAGAGAAGCCAGAATTTCTGCCCTGGGTGAGAAGGCTGAATTCCTGGGGAGAGAAGGGGTCTCTGGCTGCCCCGAGGCTGGGCTCCAGAAAGACTGGACGTTGTGGTTGTCCCAGACCCTAGAAGCCTCCAGGAGAGCTCCAGAAAGGCTGGACGCTGTGGTTGTCCCAGACCCTAGAAGCCTCCAGGAATTCTGTTCGTCTCCTGAACGTCCTGGAAGGTGTTTACAGCTGTCTCCACCCACAGCAAAAGGACAAGGCACTGTCGGCCTGGTGCCACCTCTGACCTGTCCCACCATTCTGAGCAAAGGCCCTAAGAACATCTGCAGCTTACGGACTGGCCTCTATCCAGGGCTTAGCACGTGCAGTTAAGAGGGCGGGTTTGGGGACCAGCAGTTGGCATAATGGTTATGTTGCTGGACTCCCATGTAGTCGACCGTGGTTCAAGTCCTGGACCCAGTGGCTTAGACTCACGCCGGGCGTGTGCGTGCATGCCCAAGATCCTGAGAGGAGAATGGAGGAGAAGGGATTGCAGCGTGGCCATTCCCCCCCACCCCCACCCCAGGGGGGTGATTTCTTGCTTTCTGTCTCTCTAGCAAGCGTACACGCCCTGTAGCGAAAACCTCTCAAAAAAAAAAAAAAGAAAGAAAGAAAAAAAAAAAAAAAAAAAGGGGGGGTTTGAGCCCTGATTCAACCACCACCAGTGATGCAGGAAAGTTATTTCACCTTTCTGTATCTTCAGGGTTAAAACAGTTTCTATGGAGAAGAGACTGGGCGTGGCCAGCCCTTCCCAGAGGTGATTTCTCACTTTGCCTCTTTCTCTGTTTCTTTCTAGAAAGAACATACACCTTATATCAAAAACTAAAAACCCAAACAAAACAAGTCAAACAAAACAAACAAGCCCCTGTCTTACAGTTGTGGGAATTACATGGGATAATTACAAAGTCGGCACCTGACACGTGGAAAAGACCCCTAGCACAACAGCCTGGGTTCATATGAGGGCTGGATTTGGCCATTCCCCCCACCCCCACCCCAGGGGGGTGATGGTGGCCCACGTGCAGGGGGTGCTGCCCGGCCCACCCACGTGGGCATGGACCGTGGAAGGCCCTGGTTTCCACGCTCAGGCTGCCAGTGTAGAACACGGGCCTCGGTGCCCACACACGTGCACTTCAAGGACTCCCGCCCAGAAAGTGACTCTGACAAGCCGTCCACGGGAGGGGACAGGCAGGGGAGGGGCAGACCACACCGATTTCCTAGGGGACAGCGAGGACGGCGTGGCCCTTCAGCCCGCTGCCGTGGAGTGCCCCGAGCTCCTCAGGCCTCCTGAGACCCTGCTTCGTCCTTTGCCCGACTATTAGCCATGGGGCTCCTGGGACTTCTGGGGGCTTCAGGAAAACCTGGGGAACCATGGAGGGGTTGGTGGCAAAATGTGGTGATGGCATTCGGCTGTGAAGTCCCCAGAGAGAAGGGCAAAGAGGGTCTCCCACGTTTGGAGGACTCTTGTCTCCCTCCACTTCGGTCTGTCCATCTGTCCACCTACCATCCACCATCCTCCCCCCACCCTTCCTCCCATCCATTCTTCACACATCCATCACCCTCCCAGCCACCCATCCA
>NW_006204113.1:3285232-3292373 GCF_000334495.1 Tupaia belangeri chinensis
GGTCCCCCACGTTTGGAGGACTCTTGTCTCCCTCCACTTCGGTCTGTCCATCTGTCCACCTACCATCCACCATCCTCCCCCCACCCTTCCTCCCATCCATTCTTCACACATCCATCACCCTCCCAGCCACCCATCCATCCACCCATCCTCTGCACGCCTTAACTGAGCACACGTCCATCACCCTCCCACCCACCCATCCATCCACCCATCCTCTGCACGCCTTAACTGAGTTGCTACAGACCCCCCATCTTGTGCCTGAAGCAGCAGTGTGGCAGAGGACACTGTCCGGCCCTCTAACACGAGCCAGTTAGAGACACGACACGCACTCGGGGAGAACACGCACACGCCACCCTGCGACACGGTGCCCAAAGGTGATAGAAGCATGTCTCGTGGAGGAATGTCCAGGATGAGGAGATAGGTGAAGTCAGGGGAGGCTGCCTGGGAGAGGAGGGGCACTAGCCTAGTTCAAAAGATGAGGAATGTTTAGAAAGTGCAGAGGCAGGAAGGAGAGTGGGGTGGGAGGGATGGTGTGAGCAAAGGTGCCAGGGAAAGGGGACGTGGGACCCTGTGAGTGTGCTGGGAACTGGATTAGGCCACACTGAGGCGGGGCCTGGCTGCAGTGAAGGCCAGGGCCCTGGGGCAGACCTGAGAACTGGCCGGGAGAAACCCACTGGCCGCGTTTGTAAGAAAAGCCCAGAACGTGGCGGCATCGCGCCCGTGACTGGGAGTCAGATTCCCATCTGGTTCTGGTTTCCCGGCTTAGGCGGTGGGGTGGGGGCTTGTTTCAGGGGAGACAGAGCACTGCTTCATGCCCCAGCTACTCAGCCCCATCTGTGAGGCGTGCCCTGTTCGGGGGTGTGTGTGTGCAAGACAGACAGCCAGACAGCAGGCCCCACCAATGAGCACAGCCTTGGGTTGCTCCTTGGTCCTGGGCCCCTCACTCCCCAGCCCTGGCCTGATTTCGAGCTGGGCTGGGAACCCAGAGCTCGGGCCAAAGGCTCCGTCCTTCCCACGGCGGCCCAGGAGCTGGTCCAAGGCCCAACTGGGCTTGGTCCTGCCTCGGCCTCCATGGGAAAAGGTACACTCTGAGCAGGACACCGGCCACAAGCTTCTCCCCGCACTCCACCATGGCTTCCCTGGGAGGGCCTGGGCTCTGGGACCTCAGACGGCCGCCTCTTACGGGTGGGACCCCGCACCTCCCAGACCTTCCTGGGTCCATGTCACGGCCTCACAAGCTCCAAGCACACAATGCGCCAGGCCCTGCGACATCTGCTGTGTCATCTCTGGAGCAGGAGCTATTCCGTCACAGACAAGGCTCAGATGGGCTCGGTACCTCGCCTGGGGGGACACGGCTGCACACTCAGGGTGGCCTTGCCCACGGCCACCATGGGCACCCCTGCCCTCGCCACAGGGGTCCATTAACCTCTAAGGCCCAGCGTGAGAGGGGGCCCCTCCTCCAGAGAGCCCACTCTGACTGTGGCCCCCAGGGACGCTGCATGCCCCAGTTCTGTCCCTGGCACCTAGCGGCACCCTAACTGGAGCTGACCAGTAAAACGCTCTGGGATGACGGCAGGGACTCCTGTCTGCACTGTCCGATGCAGTGGCCGCGAGCTAGAGGAGTTTGAGAGAATGTAGGGAGGTGGCCTGGCTGGTCTCTGGGGTGGCCAAGGTTGGGGAGGATGCCGAGAGAGGAAGAAACCTGGCTGGGAGGGTGAAGTCGCTTTGCGGAGGCCCTGGCTGCTCAGAGGCAGAGCTGGGGGCTCGGAGCCTGGTCGGGACGACTGCTCCCTGTTCTCACATTGCCTGAGAACCCTGCCACTGCCAGGCTGATGGGTCCGGGGGCCTTGGCCCTCTCTGATCAGAGGCGACGGGAGTGACAGCGCAGCCTGGTCTTCTCGCTGCTGGACCCAAAAGCTGACTTAATGAGGCTGTCCACAAAGGGCAGGCGGCAGCCACGCGCCACACAGCGGCAGGACAAAGGGGCGCCCAGCCAAGGGGAACGTGGGGTGCTCCCGGGCCAGCCCGGGGCCCAGGGCAGGCGGGGCTCCCTGACGGCCTGCCAGCTTCCTCTGTGAGTGCGCAAATGAAGGACCGGGTCTCATAGGGCCCAGAAAGCCACCAGCCCATGGCTGGCCCAGTGTGGGGTCACAAGGCCTGGAGCCCGGCTCTGTCTGAGCAAGCAGCGTGGCCTGGGTGATGGCAACCCGCTGTGCCTCAGTTTCCCTGACCAAAATAGGGCATTGGACAGAGGCCCACCAGCTCAGCTGCGGACAGACCTGGTCCTGCCTGCCATAGGAGGAGCAATGCCTTCCCGGCCTCAGCCCCCAGCTCGGCTCCTGTCAACACCCAAGTCTCCCCTCTGGGTCAGGATGCCTATTCCGGCTCCAGATGACAGTCCTGGCGCCTCCTTCCTCTACCAGACAATGTCTTCTAAACTGCCACCAAGGAGGAGGCGCGGGTGTCCCCTGGACTCCGGATCATGGTGGGTAACGACAAGCAGGCAGGGAGGGATCGGGCCAAGAACTCGTGGGAGACACTGAGCAGCTCCCCACCCTCCATGAGCCCTCTATTTATTTATTTATTTATTTGAGAGTTTTTTTGCTGTAGGGCGTGTGCACTGGTCAGAGACAGAGAGAGACAGAGAGACAGAAAGTGAGAAATCACACCACAGGGGGATGGCCACACCGCAATCCCTTCTCCTCCATTCTCCTCTCAGGATCCTGGGCACGCATGCACACACGCCTGGCGTGAGTTTAAGCCACTGGGTCCGGGACGCGAACCGCGGTGGACTACATGGGAGTCCAGCGACATAGCCATTACGCTAACTGCTGGTCCCACCTCAGTGAGCCCTTCTTGCCCTAAGGCAGGGGTGGGGCAGTAGTGGTACCCTGGCCATGGTTATCACTACTGCTCGGAGGGGAGCTTGACTTCATCACGCATTTTCACTGCGCCCTTGAAGCTCTGCATCCTCTCAGCATGACCATGCCGTAGACTCTCTTCTGTAAGTGATCCCCATTTACAGAAGAGCAATGAAGGGTCAGAAAGGGCTCTAACTTGCCCAAGGTCACACAGCTTAGGAGTGAAGGAGATGGAAGCCACTGCCTCTGTCCAGCGTCCTACCTGCCTTGCCCACCCCCCACCTGGTAGCTAGTGAGGGGACCAGCTGAACCAGGAGTAGGGAGGGAGGAAAAGGCCATGACCGGGGGCAGAAATACCAGAACAACGCAGAGTCCCAGGCATCTTCAGGGCTGTCACACCTGCAGCTCTGCTGATAGCCAGGAGGAAGAGAAACCTGGCTGGGGACCCGTGGCAGTGTCGTGACCATGCTCGGGAGGAGTACAGTGGCTTCTGGTTAAGACGGAGTGGCCCTTCCAGGCGCTGTGGCCAACAGGTCCCGGGGCTGCTTCTGGCCCGGCGGTCACGCGGGCTCTGCAGGTGAGCGGCCTAGCTTCCCCCAAGGCTCAGCAAGGCTGTGTGATGTCTTTGTCTGATTTGCTGTAAAGTTTCTTTCTTCCCATCCGTCTCTCCTTCCTCCCTCCGTTCCTTCCATGAGTGAGAGAGTGGCAGAAAGGGACGTACCGCACCAGGGCCTGCCCGCCCCATCTGCCCCAGCTCCAGCCAGTCCCAGGTCAGGGGCGCTCGCAGATCACACGGGTGGTTACGGTGTGTGTGTGGACATCAGTGTGTGTAGACAGGAAGGGGTGTGGGCACGGTCAGTGGCGGAGTCCGCCGGGTCACCTGGTGCGTTTCCTGCCCGTTTATGACGATGGGTAGGCAGTGGCCACGGCTCCCTGTGCTCCACCCTGTGTCTGTGCCGTCGCCCAGAGCTAGCGTGGAAACTACCTTGGCCTCTCAGGAGCCTGCATTTTTGTTTTGTGTTTTATATTTTTGCCATAGGGTGTGTACACGTGTCAGAGAAAGAGGAAAGTGAGAACGTGCCCCCCAGCAGGGTGGCCAGGACACAATCGCTTCTCCATTCTCACCTCAGGATTTTGGGCACACATGCACACATGCCTGGTGTTTTTTTTTTTTTTT
Organism: Tupaia belangeri chinensis; assembly: GCF_000334495.1. Lineage (NCBI taxonomy): Eukaryota > Metazoa > Chordata > Mammalia > Scandentia > Tupaiidae > Tupaia > Tupaia belangeri. The sequence continues at coordinate 3,289,268 of NW_006204113.1, forward strand.
TCCAAGCCACTGGGTTTGGAGCTTGAACTGTGGAAGCAGCCATGTGGGATCCAGCACTGTAACCACCACGCCACCTGCAGGCCCGAGCCTGTGTGCTCTGCTAAGAGCCTGCATTACTGTTTCATGTGGGTCTCTCTCACCCCCAAGCTGGACTCCAATCTCGCATCGCCTCCTTCATCTGCCTCCCTGCAGGGCGAAGCCCGGGAACAGGGGTGCGTGTGCCGAGGAAGTGCTGTTCCCCAGTGCTAAGCACGTTCCGGGCACGGCACTCATGTTTCTCAGCCAGCCTCTCTGTGTCTCCTGACCACCCCAAGACGGAGGTCTTATCTATCAGATGGGGAAACTGAGGTTTGAGAGCTTAAGTCTCTAGGCAAGTGGCAGGATTTGAACCCAGTGCCACTGACTTGTAAGCCTAGGCTAGAAACCATCATGATCTCTGGGTCTCTTCTCTGCCTTTCCATCCTCTGCCCTCCTGGACACGCTGCTCCTGCCATCCCCTGCCCTGCAGCCTCCTGGCCCAGCCCTCTCCCTCCCTCACACCCCAGCCTCCCGGAGGCCCAGCTCCCCGGCCTTTGTCGCACCCCGGGCTCCCACAGCCTCTCCCTCTCCCGTCCTCTCGCCCTCCTGGTTCGAGCAACTTCGTGGGACCTGCCAACCGCATCCTGCTCAACTACTGTCCCTGGTCTGCCAGTCGGTCTGGCCCTCCCAGGAAGAGGGCCGATGGGCCTGGCCTCCTCCAGGCAGGCCTTCCTGATAAGCCTAGCCAGCACTGATCGGGTGTTGCTGGCAATCACCATCCAGTTTCCGCACTGTTAGAGGAACTTGGCTGGTGACAGGGCCTCAGGCATGAGCCCCCAGGCTGGGGTGGGGGTGTGTTACTTCAAACCTTTCCCCAATTCCCTGCACCAACCAGTGGCTGCACCTTTCAGCCACCAAGGGTTTGCTGAGCGGTACTAAGTGCTGGGGGTCACAGTGGTGAACAAAAGGGTCACTCCTGGGCCAGAGCCCAGTGTGTCGGGGAGGGTGAGACTCAACCAACAGCAGGTTGACACGTGCGGGATGAGTTGGAAGAAAATGCAGATGTCCCAGGTGGCCCTGCAGAGGGGGTGCTGGGGGGCGCTGCCCTAAGCGGGAGAGGTCTGGTTGGCGTCCGAGGATCTCCCGGAGTGCGCCCTCTAGTGCTGAGACCCGGGAGCACGCTTTCTCTTCCCACAGAGCGACCGAGAGAAGCCAGGGTGGCTCCAAATACGAACATGGGGTTTGAGCGAGCAGAGTTAAGAACTAGACTACGGAAGAGCCGGAGGGCCAAAGGCCTGCAGCTGGGGCGCTGGGAGGGTGGGGACCGGGCCTCCCCAGGTGCAGGCCACCAGGGAGCCCTTCTAAGGGATGAGCTGCTCTAGGGTGAGACTGTGGTGATGGCCGCACAGCTGCCAATGCGCAGACCATCACTGAGCTAACTGCACTTACAGCGTGAGTCTGTATTCTGCAGGGGAGCATATGCACTTGCCAGAGACAGAGGGGAGGACAGGGAGAGGGAGAGCGAGCGAGCGAGAGAGAGAGAGAGCGAGAGAGAGAGCGAGAGAGAGAACACCCCATGAGGCGTGATCATGCCTCAATACCGTCTCCTTTTTCTATCCCATTGGGATTTTTTTTTTTTTTTTTTTTTTTTTTGCTATAGGGCGCATGCGCTTGCCAGAGAGACAGAAAGTGAGAACTCACCCATCACCCCTGGGGGGGATAGCCATGCTACAATCCCTTCTCCTCCATTCTCTTCTTGGGATCCTGGGCATGCACGCACATGTGCCCAATGTGAGTTTAAGCCACCAGGTCCAGGACTCGAACCTCAGTCGACTACATGGGAGTCCAGTGACATAGCCATTATGCCAACTGCTGGTCCCAGGATTTTTTTTTTTTTAATTTGCCAGAGGGCATGTGCATTCTCAGGTGAGAGACCAAGAAGTGGGTGTTGTGAGAAAGCACCCCCATGGGGGATGGCCACAATGCAATCTGTCTCTGCCATCTCTCCCTCCGTTTGGGATTTTGGGCACACACACACACATGCCCAGTATGTTTTTCAAGCCGCCGGGTCCAGGACTCAACTCACATAGTTGGTCATGTGGGATCCAGCTGCCTTAACCACCACACACACACAACTGGCATGTTTTCCAAGCCACCAAGTCCTGGACTCACACGGCAGTTGGCAACGTGGAATCCAATTCCCTCAGTCACTGGGCCAAAAAAAATTATACCTCAGTAAGGCTTTTTGGAGGAAAAAGAATCTTCTGGTCCTAACCACTGAGCAAGGCTTCTGCCCAAATAGCCTCTCACAGTGGGAGCTGTCTGTCCCTTAGGAGGGGTCTTGCATATAGTGACCTGCACACCCTCTTTTTTTTTTTTTTAAGAGGTTTTCACCACAGGGTGTGTGCATTCTCCAGAGAGAGAGAGAGAGAGAGAGAGAGAAACCGAGACAAGAAGAAAAGTGAGAAATCACTCCCCAGGGGGCTGGCCATGCTGCAGTCCCTTCTCCATTCTCCTTCTGGGATCTCGGGCAAGCATGCACATACACCTGACATGAGTGTCAAGCAACCAGGTCCAGGACTTGAACCACAGTCAGCCACGTGGGAGTCCAGCAACGGAACCGCTATGCCATGTGGTGGGCCCGGCACACCTTCCTGATTCGTGGTTCTCCATGTGAAGTGGGCCACGTGTGAGTGGATGTGGGGGTTAAGGGCTCCATGTGTGGCTCAGGGAAGAGGAGCCTCCAGATCCCGCCTCGTGATGTCCGTCCTGCCAGAGGGGCCTGAACCTGCCGGGCAGCACCCTCCTCTGAGGGCTGAGCTAGAGCAGGAAGCAAGAAGCAGGAAGCAGGAAGCCCTACTGGCAACACCTGAAGCTGGGGTGAGGGTCTCAACTGGCTGCCCTGGGAGACCGGGACTGGCCCTCCGGGTCTTGTGACCCTTGGACCTTCTCATGAGTGTGGCCATCAGGGAGCCTGGATTCCCCTGAGAGACTCCAAAACGTGGAACGTGCCTCCAGCTGTGCCTTTCATATCACCAACTCCCAACACACACACACACACACACACACACACACACACACGTGCGCA
>NW_006204113.1:3292553-3294775 GCF_000334495.1 Tupaia belangeri chinensis
TCACCAGAACCCCCCCCACCCACACCCCCACCCACACGTGCGCACACACACCACGTGACCACAGAAGCCACGGGGTCCTGATCCCCTTGGTCTGCCCTTCTGTCGGGTGAGGGTGTCCTCAGAAAGCTAGACCTGGTCCCCCAGCCTCTCTTCAGCGCACCCACATGTGGTCAGCAGGGGTGCACTTGGAAATTAGGGTTGAACTCAGCCTCTGACCCTAGCTGAGTGGCAGCCCAACCTATCTGGGCCCAGGGGTCCTCATCTGCAAAAGGACCAGGAGCCTCCCGGGACTGTCCTGGTGGTTAAACAAGATGAACGAAGCCCAAGGCTCCAGCGCAGCTTTGGCCGGCTACAGCGGGGAATCTGCAGGAGCCAGCCAAGGTGCCGCGGCTGTAATATTCCATCCTGCCACCAGGTGGAGCCAGATACACGCAGATCCCATGCACCGAGGGCCTTGCAGTGACCCAGTTACCAGAGGGACTAATTTCCAGTCAACCTTTTCTAGACCCTGCTGGTTGCAGGCCTGGACTACTGAAGTAGCCACCTGGTCCTGGCAGGACCACAGAACATCAGAGCCAAGAGGAGCCCCAGCGTCCCCCGGATTCTGTCTCCTCCCTTGATGAAGTGTGGGAATAGCTGGTGACTACCTCAGGCTCACCCGGAAAAGCCCTCATTCACTTTCAGAGGAGACGGAATTTCTTTCAGTCTTTGATGTTTTTTTTTTTTTTTTTTTTTTTTTTTTCCTGAGAGAGTTTTGCTATAGGGCGCAAGTGCCTGCCAGAAAGACAGAGACAGAAAACGAGAAATCACCCCCCAGGGAGGTGGCCACGCCGCAATCCCTTCTCCTCCATTTTCCTCTCGGGATCTTGGGCACGCACGCACACGCGCCCATTGTGAGTTCAAGCCACCGGGTCCAGGACTAGAACTGCATTTGACTACATGGGAGTCCAGCGACATAGCCATTACACCAACTGCTGGTCCGTCTTTAAGTCCTTGAAAGAAATGGTTGCATCTCAGGGCCTGCCTTAGCCTATGTCTCTGCTGCAGTCTCAGCTTGAAAGCCACCCTCTCGGGGAAGCCTTCCCGACCCCCTGCCCAGGCGGGCCTGCTGCTGCGCACGGCACTGCCCCTGTACAGCCGTGGCCATGCCTTTCTTTCTGTCACGTTTTTTTTTAGACAGAGATCTCTGCTATAGGGCACATGTGCTTGCCAGAGAGACAGAGAGAAATCACCCCCCGAGGGGAAGGCCACGCTTCAATCCCGATTTTCTCTTCCATTCCCTCTCAGGATTTGGGGCATGCATGCACTCATGCCCACAGCGAGTTTTAAGTTGCTGGGACTGGGACTTCAACCACTATTGACGACGTGGGAGACCAGTGACATAACCATTATGCAATCTGCTAGTCCCATAGTCATGGACCATTTCTGCCTTCCCTCTTGGGTCAGCAGTTCCTATAAGCTCCATTTTACAGGTGAGGAAACTGAGGCTTTGGGATTTTAAATAATCGGCAGGCCACATGGTAAGCAGGGGGCAGGCAGGGCTCCAGCCAGACCCTGTGGCATGGTGATGCCTCTCACGGGCGGGCGGGGCAGGGGGACACAGCCCAGCTGATGCAGTGCTCCCCCGGACTGCAGGTTCCACACCCAGCTGACCAATAAACGCCTGACTGAGCCAGTGCGTCCCCATTTACCAAGGGCAGAAGCCTGGCCGCGGGGTCCGAAGACCCAGGCTCTAGGCTCAGCTTCCGAGTCTGCATGGAGGGGAGCCACGCTGGGGGCCGGTCACCTCGAGGGGTAGCGAGAAGGTGGCAGGAGGAACCAAGACCCACCTCACTCGTGACGTACAGCAGAGCAGGCTTGGGGCTTGGGACGCAGCCCCCAGCTGGAGCTTCCAAGGCTGTGAGCCTCGGGAACAAGAGGGCAGGCACGTGGGCCTCAGAACATCCTCCTGGGGCTGCCGCTTCAGGGGAACCAGAACACATGGGCCTGAGCAAATCTGGGGACCAGTGCCCCAGTCCCCGTGCCTTGTATGGGATGCCCACCCTGCCGGGGGAGCTGGGCCCTGTGGGGTGCCGGGAAGCAGAGCTCCTCCTGCAGACGCAGCGCCCACAGCAGAGCTCTCGCCGGCTGCTGTGAATTGCTTCCCTCCAACTCCCTGCCCCGCGTGACAGCCAGGCCCACAGAATCCTCCATCGGCTACGCAACCACACCCCCCCTCGCGG
>NW_006204113.1:3295583-3296205 GCF_000334495.1 Tupaia belangeri chinensis
CCCCCACCGGCTAGCCAACAACACCCCGCTCAGTGGGCTGGACACGGCTTCCTGTGGGCACCCTGCTGTCCTCCCATGTTGAAGGGGCCCGGCAGAGGATGGGCGGGGGTTACTTACATGAAGGCCTGTGTCCTTCTTCCCCAGCCCTGGTCACCCTCAGCCCCTTGGTCCAGCCAGCTGGCTCTGGCCCATTTGCATAAAGAGGCTGTTTTGCTGGGGGCAGGAGCAGAGCAGAGGGTGCTGCAAGGGCAGGGTAGCCCACATCCCCGGCCAGATGGGTGGCGGCAGAGCCTGACAGTGTGGAGAGCGATCCCGCTGGCCAGCATCTGGCCAGAACCTAGCCTAGCATGGGGAAAGCTCTGTACCCCAAACCTCCATCCACCAATCCCCTGGGGCAGACAGGGACAGCGCGATGCCTCCACGTGCCAATGGTCAGTGGGGCGCCCGGTGGTGTTGGGGGAGAGAGGGAGTTAGCACCACCCCCGGTGAGGGCTCCCAGAGCTGGGAGGGGCTGGGTGGGACTCTCAGAAGCCCCCATGTTCAGCGGGCCCCAATTCCTTTCCTCCAGGCTTCTGAGTGGCTGCTCTGTGCCCAGGGCTGAAGGAGGAAAGGGGGAGGGAAA
>NW_006204113.1:3296236-3298622 GCF_000334495.1 Tupaia belangeri chinensis
CTACCGACCATCTGCGATGGCCTTTTACAGGCCTGAGCTCCCTGGAACCTGACTGTCCTCGGAGCAGTGCAGCGGGCCCTGGTACAGACGGGGACGCTGAGCTTTGGGAAATGATATGTGCACGGCCCCAGGCAGAGCTCGGTGTTAGGGCTGTTGTCTTTGCAGTTCCTCTAACTCGATATGAAATTTCAGACAGCATTAGCCGGGAGCCTTGGGCTCACTGCCCTGTGTGGTCCCGGGCACGTAGTAGGCACTCAGTAAAGAAGCTGGGTGAAGACAGGCCGCAGCGAGAGGAAAAGAAGAGGGGGGCCTGTACTTCGCACCTACTATGTGCTCCACACGGCAGCTCGCCCTACTCCCCCCTGCACTCAAGCTGGGGCTCTGTGTGATGTACGAGAAGGCAAGTCCCCAGCGTCAACCGCAGGCCACGCTGCCGGTCAGCCGGTCAGCGGTGGTGCCAGGCTCACTGGGGACGTCGGCTGCCAGGCATGGCCGGGCAGTCAGCCACCTTCTCAATGGGGACTGCTGTGGGGGCTCCCGGAGGACTGCCCGACTCAGCGCTCTCCCGGCTGCATGGCCACACACCACTGGTCCCCAGGACAGGGCTGGCAAAGCGGGCTCTGTCCTCCTGACCTCGCCTTCCCAGGGCACAGACAGCAACCGCCTCGGTGCCCCTCCTGGACCGCCCCGTTTTCACCATGTCCCACAGCCCGGCAGGTAGCGGGGATGTTGGGGTGACCCCTGGCTCACTGGGGGAATCCAGGGGTTGGGGTGGGGGCTTTCCCAGCACTCAAACCCCTGGGCCCGCTGGGCAGGCCGGGGCAGGCATGGTTCTGATTTGGCCGTGGGCCGTCCTCCTCTCACCCCAGGTCCCTCTGAACATTGGGGCATTGTTTGAGGCCACAACAGAGGGTGGCTCTGTGGCCTGGGGGTTGAAGAACAAAAACCAGTTTAGCAGGACTCCCTCCTCCCATGCGATGCTGAGAATGCACAGGGTCCTGCGGCTTTCACGGGAAGAATGGGCGAGGGGACAGGCCCGAGAGGGCGGCAAGGAGCAGGGGAGACCTCCAGATTGCAGTGTGGGGTCACAGTGGGCCCAGGGGCTGCACCTCAGAGGTGTCACGAAGCCAGCAGGTGGCGGGGTGGTTAAAGCACTGTACTTCCACCAGGTCGACTGTGGCTTGAATCCCAAACCTGGCAGCTTGCTTTCTCACTCCCTTCCAGCCCCCAACCCAGCCCCGGTCAAATTAAAAGGATAACAATGATGAATAAAATAAAAATGAAAATTCTTTTTATAAAAAAGGCGGTGCTGGGACCAGCAGATGGCGTAATGGCTACATCACTGGACTCCCAGGTAGTTGACCATGATTCAAGTCCCAGACCTGGTGGCTTAAACTCACTCCAGGTGCATGTGTGTGCGTGCCCAAGATCCCGAGAGGAGAATGGAGAAGGGATTGTGGCGTGGCCATCCTCACTGGGGGGTGATTTCTCGCTTTCTGTCTCTCTGTTTCTCTCTTTCTGGCGAGCGCACACGCCCTATAGCAAAAACCTTTCCAAAAAAAGGTGGTGACTGCTGGCCACACGCTCCCAGGTCCCTGGGGCTGCCAGCAGGCCGACTAGCAGGACAGTGACATGGGGGAGGCATACCAGCCAGCCCTGGCCTCAGTTCCCCCTCCGTGACATGTGGGCACCTGTGGCTACAAAAAGCAGACCCACTATGTCCAGGGGGTGGATAAAGCGGTGTGGGGGAGGGAGAAGTGCCGAGGGGTCCAGCTGTCGCGTCCCCACCCTCAGCCTACTGTGATGACCACAAACACGGGTGGGGGAGGTGCTGGCTCCGCCAGGTTGGTCCGGGCACTGCGTGGGCTAAGTGGTGGTCCCCGCCACGACAGGGGGTGGGGGGTGGGGGGTGGGTACTACTCTAACTTTCACTCTCCAGATAAGGAGCCTGAGGCACAGTTCCCCTGAGGCCGGAGCTGGCGTCTGAGCCCAGACCAGGCGTCTGAGCCCAGACCACCAAGGCCGAGGGGCTGAGGGCTCTTGGCCGCCCCCTGACGTGGGTGGTCCTGAGGGTGACCCTGTTCCACGGCCACATGGTCATGCGAGTGCCAGGCGCTGAGGGTCTAGAGACGTGGGACTGGGGAGGGAGAGCCGCAGCCGTCCAGCATGGAGGTCAGACCCGTGCCCCAGCTGCCAGGCCTCTGACTTCAAGGAGGACCTTCTGGATGGAGGACTTGGGCTGCGTCTGCGGGCTGACGGGCTGTGTCCAGGCTTCTGCCTGTCTCAGAAGTTCGAGGCCTGACTCTACCACTTCTTAGCTGTGTGGCCTAGGGCAGGCATCAAACCACGGGCCCTTCAGATGGGAGGCAGGGACAATGCTCCTGTA
>NW_006204113.1:3299165-3305806 GCF_000334495.1 Tupaia belangeri chinensis
GAGGGCCAGGAGACAGGTGGCCATGGCTTGAGGCCAGATCCTCCTCTGAGGGACCACGCATCCCTGGTCAGCAGACAGCACTCCTGGAGCTCCCTTTGAAACTTTAGGCTCATTGGTTCCATGGCGCCGACATTTATAACGGAGTATGGGGAGGCACCTCTGGGTCGCCGGGTTAGCTGGCTGTTTGCCATCAGTGAGACCCATGAGACAGCCGGCCTGGAGGAGTCTGAGCAGGGGGTGCCGCTAATTTGGGGACCTGTGCCTGGAGAAGTAAGGCCGGGTGACACCAGCTCCCTGGCTCTGCGGCACACTGGGGACGCCCAACAGCTCACATAGAGCAAAGTGTGGACCAGCTGCCAGGGCGTGCGGCAAGGACTCCGGGCTGGGAGGGTGGCCTGCTCACTGTGGGCCACCCCAGCACCACCGCCCAGCTCATCCTGGCGGCCACGTGACACTGGGAACGCCCAGGGTCGTCCAAGGGCCCGAATTTAACTGCTCCGTGAGGATTTGCTGACCAAAGCCCTCCTCACCCAAGCCACCAGGAGATGCCGGGAAGCCCCATCACCAGCCTCTCTTGCCCACCTGCTGCCCACTGACCCCTCTTTACTCCAGGGCAAGGGGCAGGGGCAGAAGCGGGTGGAAGGGGACAGGACTGCGCCAGGCTTTGGTGGCAGAGTCAAGCTGAGACCTGCTTCCCCAGCTTCTTGGCTGTGTACCTGCAGCAAGACATGGAACCACTGGGGCCTTCATGTTCCCATCTGCTCAGTGGGGACAGTAAAGCCACCTCCACTGGGTCACATCGTGTACCGGGTACAGGGGAGATGGCTGGTAAGATGGATACGTTCCCTTCTGCTTTCCGGGTCCTGCTCTCCCATCAGCATACTCGTCCATGTACTGTGCACACGTGCACACACACACACACACGTGCGCACACACATGCATGCACGCACACGCTCACTCCTGTTCAACTGCCAGATTCCCGAGAACACACCACTGTAGACCGAATGTTTGTGCCCCCATTTGTGTCACATCCTAACGTTCAATGGATGGTGTTAGAGGAGAGGCCTGGGGAGGTGACCAGGGTGGAGGGTGGCCCTCAGGAGTGGGATGAGAGCCTTCTGCAAGGGGCGCGGAGAGCTCACCTGCCTTTCCACCCGGGGAGGACACAGCGTAAAGGCGACTGTGAGCAAGGAAGTGGGCCGTGGCCAGACCCCGCCCTGCCGTGGCCTAGATTTAGGGCTTCCCAGCCTCCAGCCCTGCTCCTTCCTACTCTGTGTGGGGGCGGGGCAGGCAGGAGCCATGGCCGGTGTGCGCCGGCAGGGGAGAGGTAAGACGGTCAGAGTGGGAAGGTAGTGCCTGAGGATTTGCAGTCAGAGGACAGGGGATGGGCGTGAAGCACAGAAGCGAATCTATGATCAAAAGCCAGGTCTGGGCCTAAACCAGAGCTCCAGGAAAGCGCCCAACTGCCTCCCATGCTATGGCAACACAGGCCGGCCAGCGTTTGTGGTGAAGAGGGAGGACTCTGGGCCCCAGAGCAACCATCCCAGGTGGCTACCAGAGAGGCGACCACCACGGCCACTCCGTGCCGAGCCCATCCAAGGTGCCTGTGAAGAGCCTCCTCCCTGCGTGGCCGCTGGCCTTCAGGAGCAGCCATAGTCCTCCATCCGGAGGTGGCCCCAGCTCTCCGCAGGAGCCAGTGGGCAGCCTGGATCAAAGCTGCGGGATTTGGGCCTGCCCGCGTCCACCGTCCACCGCCAAGTCTGGGCCATCTCAGGCTTTGTCTGCCTCTGAGATGGAAAAGGAAGCGGGTCCCCTCGCCCCAGCCCCCGTAAATTCTCGAGGGCCCCTGAGGCCAGCACACTTGAAAGGGACCGGGGGTTATCTGCAAAATTCCAATTAAATCCGCAGGCTTTGATAATTTGATAAGCCACTCCACAGTCGCCCCAGAGTCAAAACACGCTGCTACTTGATCCTGTGTTTATATTTCAGGACTGAGGAGGGGAGGTGCACAGTGGCTGGGAAGGTGAGAGCAGCCTGGGGAGGGGGTGCAGGCACTTGGCCTGGGCTGTCTCAGCGAGCACTCTCTGCAGAGCGGCTCAGGTCTCTCCTGGTGGGTTCTAGAGATAGCCGGGTCAGGGGGGAGAACCCTTCGGAGCTGCCTGGCACAGCTGGCCCCACTTCCTGAGCCTCATGTCTGTCTTGGGGCTCAGGGACTCCTGTTCTTGCCCGGGGGCCAGTACCACCTTGCTATGGTAACTTAGAGGCCAAGGGCTTTACTGCCTCCCCAACCCAGAAGCCAGGCCGGCCGAGCCACACTCCATCCAGCTCCCAGCCTTCCTGAGCCATGCGAGCACTTCCTCGGGGACAGCCTGCCTGGCTGTGCTCTCAGTGGATGCTCTTGGCCACCCCATGGGTTCAGCATTTCCTCATTTTAGAGACGAAGACGCAATCAGAGAGGTGGAGCAAATGGTCAAAGATCACAGAGCCCGGCGCCCCAGAGCTCTGCCGGCCGCCTCACCAGCACACAACCCTCACCGAGCCTGGTCTCCATCCTGCCTCAAGGTCTTCCAGAGCTGGGCGAAGGGCTGCCCTCCTGCCATGGGTAGGCGGGTCTACCCACGACACACGGCCAACTTACATAGATGACGGGCAGAGGGCAGGGGTGAGAGGACTGGGTCATCAGCGGGGTCGGCTGCTTTACGGTGATGCACCGCTGCTTGAACCACCAACAGCTCCTCGTCCCCCCCACACATACGGGGGGCAGCTCCTCTCCCATGAGTAAGAACAGCGACCATCAAGCTGGGCCAGGTGGGACCCAGGGACTCTGCTCGAGGGGCTTCCTCTGCTGCGGGAGAGCGAAGGGGAAAGGGGCAGAGCACAACGGGGAGAACAGGGCGGATGCTGAGAAGCCTCCAGATCACAGGCCCCAACCAGTGAGGCAGGCAGAAGGGACAGAGGGACCAGAGGCTTCTGCCTGGGACCTGGACATTCTGGGTCCACATCCCTGTCCTAGCTGTGATCCTGTTTCCTTATCTGTCACGTGCACACAGGAAAACCGAACTCCTGGGACCAGCAGGTGGGGTGGTGGCTGACCACAGTTCAAGTTCCAGACCTGGTGACTTGCTTTCTCTCTCTCCCTCTGTCTCTCTCTGGTGAGTGCATGTGCCTTATAGCAAAAATAATAATAAAAATGAATAAAATTGGGACCAGCAGATGGTGAAATGGTTACGTCGCTGGACTCCCATGTAGCTGACTGCAGTACGAGTCCCAGAGCTGGTGGCTTAAAACTCAGTGGAAAGGACTGCAGCGTGGCCATCCCCCCGGGGGATGATTTCTCGCTTTCTGTCTCTCTGGTGAGCACACGTGCCCTGTAGCAGAAAATCTCTATTAAATAAATCAACAAACAAATAATTTGAAAAAAGAAAATATAACTTCTTGTGCAAACTCTCCAGTGTTTCATAGATGACCCTTGGTGGTAAACGAGAACAGGAATTAACTACCATTCCTTTTAAAAAAAAAAATTTGCTATAGGGCATGTTTACTCACCATACCGAGAGAGACAGAGGAGTACCCCCAGGGGGATGGCCACGCTGCAGTCCCTTCTCCATTCTCCTCTGCGATTTTGGGCACGCGTGCACATGTGCTCAGTGCTTTGTTTTTATTTTTATTTTATACATTCAGTCACTACACATTGTTGCTACTTGAAAAGTGAATTTATCCCACACGAATATACTTCACACCAGTCCCGTTGAAGGTACCATACACATGATCAATCCTCCATTTCTGTGTCCCATAAATGTCTTGCCTCTCTATTTTTCTCCTTGATTCCCTTCCTTTCTCTCCCCCGCTCCCACCCTCTTTGCGCTCTGTCTCCAGTTTCTGTAATCATTTTCCATGCTTCTGCATACACTAGCTCAGTGTTTCCTTAAGCCGCTGGGTCTGGGACTTGAGCCATGTGGTCAGCCATGTGGGATCCAGCCGCCTTAACCACCAGGCCACCTGGCTGGCCCAACCTCTAGTTCCTTTTTACAGATAAGCAAAGCGGGACTTGGGGAAGCCACACAGTGATCTGTCTTGAGGTTACGCAGCTGGTCACTGTGCAGCTGGGATGTGGATTCAGACCCTACATGCTGTGTCCCCTGTGGCTTTCAACTACTTTGCACTGTGAACTAGGTCACCGCTGAGCGTCTGACGCTTCGCAGCCTGGCAGCCAGCAGTGGCGATAACTTTCCAGGCCGGGCGAGTGAGTTGGGTTGAGTGAGTTGCTTTTTCCTCCCTCAAAGGGCCCAGACTATTTCAGGCTCTTAGTCTTACAGCATGGATAAAGGAGAGGGGTCCTCTGCAACATACGGGAGGACAGGCCGTGCACTCTGCAACCTGCCAGGGCACCGATTCCGAGCGCGCCGTGGGAATGCCACCCTGGGCTGTGCTTGTGTTTAGACTTTCTTTCCCACCCCAATGGCCCCTGCCTCTCCCCACCTGTCCCAGACAGTTCCTCCGCCCTGCTCCTTCATTTGCCTTCTGTCGTACTCATCCCAAACGCCTCTCACACACCCTGGCTGGTACTCTGCGATTTCAGAGGACCAAGTATGGAGTGGGGTGATCAGCTAGTGCCCCCTTCAGCCCTCTCCCCAACCCTCTTTCCTAAACTGGTGTTTCCTTCTGTGAAGAACCTACCCCTGGGACTGCCAGTGAGGGAGCTGCTCTGAGAAAGAGAAGGTGGCTATGGGGATGGGATTCGGTCACAGGTGTGAGAAACCAGCCTGGGTGGGATGGCTTGACCCCAAGGCCTAGAGGCTCCAGACTTCAGGCAGAAAAAAACCAGCAAATGGCATGACAGTTATGTCGCTGTCCCACACAGTCCACTGTGTATGAGTCCTGGACCGGACGGCTTAAAACTCATGCCAGGTGCATGTACATGCATGCCCGAAATCCCAGTAGGAGGGTGGAGGAGAAGGGACTGCAATGTGGCCATTCCTCCCACACTGTTTTCTGTCTCTCTGGTAAGTGCACGTGTCCTATAGCAAAAATCTCTAAAAAAAAAAAAAAAAAAAGGCGTGGCTCCCCTTTCTTCTATAAACATGGAAATAGCCAGTTCTGGGCTACTCGGAACCACAGACTGTTCAGGTCTCGGCCTGTCACATATCAAATGGCTGTCTGACTTGGGTTAACCACCTCCCATCACCAAGTCGTGGTTTCCTCCTCTGTAAAAAGGCCCACTGATGTCTATCATGAAGCCTGGCTAACCCGTCCTTTCGAATTTAGCCTCAAAGAGTCCTTTCTGACATACCCTCCCCCAACCCTCTTAGGTCCTACCAAGCTCCATTGGAGCACCCCATTGTCTGATTTGTCTTTCAGTAAGTCAGCGTGCAGTCAGGGTGTAGGGCATGTGAGCCCTAGAGTGTAGCTAGTGGCTACCTGGGGTTGTTAGGCCGAGGACTGCGGACCTACTCTGTGAGCTGGCGGGAATTCCTCCAGGGATCAAGCAGACTGACTGGGAGTCCTGGGACCTAGGTTCACTGGCCATTGTGTTTTGCTCATCCTACTGGATGGTTGATTGGTAAATCGATCGATTAAATGGTTATTTTATTAGTTGTGGCTAAAAGCCACCTAAGAACACACTGTTACTTTCAGTGGAGCTGAGGACTGCTGCACAGCATCCTGGGAGAGCAGATACTCAGCGGCAAGTTCTAGCCCAGGCAGTGCGTGCACCGCACTCCCACACTCCCGCCGGGAGCCTTGCAGCATCCACAGTGCCCAGGAACAACCACTAGCTCAGCAGCGTCCGGACGGTGTGACAGTGAGAGTCAGTCACCTTCCAACTACCTGTGAGCTACAAAGTCTGCAGGGAAATCTGCTTCCCAAATACAGAGATGCCCTTGTTTGCCAGCCTGGCTAAAGGGAGAGGGGAGCAAGTTTTGGCAACAGGAGCCTGGGGAGCAAAGGTCCCTGTTCCTTCAGCCCATGGCACCTTCTCCTGGTTGGCCTCACCAGCTCTCCATCCAGCTGGGTGCCCACCTCTCAGCCTCTCCAGGCTGGCCTCTGCTTTAGCCCACACCCCCAAACATGCATGAGGCCTGTGCTCTTACTTACTCTTTTGGGGGGTTGACATCCTCCGGTCGGGCCTCAAAGAAGCGAAAGACTTCATCACACTGTGAAATGTGGGGAGGCAGCCGGACAAGCGCCTGTGGAAGGACAGGAAGGAAGGGCATTAGGTGTGACGAACCTGAAAACCAAACAGTGACGGGGCCTCCAGGACTGTGTCAGGGAGACAGTCAACCAGCCACCCACCCGTGCAACTGGACAACAAGGCAGTGAACCCATCAGAGAACTAATGAAACGACTTTCCATCCAACCATCTGTATCAGTTAACCAACAAACTGACCAGCTAGTCAACTAATTAGTCAATTGATCAACAATTGCCAACCAGACAACTAATAAAATAGCCATTTAATCGATCGATTTCCCAATCAACCATCCAGTAGGACGAGCAAAACACAATGGCCAGTGAACCTAGGTCCCAGGACTCCCAGTCAGTCTGCTTGATCCCTGGAGGAATTCCCGCCAGCTCACAGAGTAGGTCCGCAGTCCTCGGCCTAACAACCCCAGGTAGCCACTAGCTACACTCTAGGTGCATCCTG
>NW_006204113.1:3305825-3347092 GCF_000334495.1 Tupaia belangeri chinensis
CTGCGCCCTGACTGCACGCTGACTTACTGAAAGACAAATCGGACAACCGGGTGCTCCGATGGAGCTTGGTAGGACCTAAAAGGGTTGGGGGAGGGTATGTCAGAAAGGACTCTTTGAGGCTAAATTCAAAGGACGGGTTAGAAATAACGACTGGTCGGGACCAGCAGTTAGCGTAATAGCTATGTCACTGGACTCCCATGTAGTCGACTGCGGTTCGAGACCCAGACCCGGTGGCTTAAACTCTCACGCTGGGCCTATGTGTGTGTGCCCAAGATCCCGAGAGGAGAATGGAGGAGAAGGAATTGTGGCGTGACCATCCCCTCTGGGGGGTAATTTCTCGTTTTCTGTCTCTCTGTGTCTGTCTTTCTGGCGAGCGCACACGCCCTATGGCAAAAACCTCTCCCAAAAAAACTAAATAAAAGAAATAACGACTGGTCAAGGCTGGGGCAGGCTGATGAAGCATGGTGGCTACAGGAGCTGAGTGATCGTCCGCGTGGCCTGGGCACACAGGGTGAGGGACAGGAGGCGTGGGAGCTGGGGGCTGATCTGGGAGGCCTTTTCTAGGCCAAGCTGAGAAGCTTGGAGGAAGTGTGAACTGAAGGGTGTGGGAAGGTTTCTAGCTAGGTGAGCGGGGTTTGCAGGGTTTGAACCAGCAGAGAAGAGGAATGGGTATCTTACGGGGAATGTCAGTCAAACACGTGTGTGGCCAGCTGTGGGCTTGTCCAGGAGGGGTGAGTCTGCTGCTGGGAAGAGGCGGGCTGGGGCCGATGATCTGGATGGGTGCTGCACGCCTGCACGTGCCCCACACCTTGCAGTTGGGGTACATAGGACCCTGGTCTGGGCCAATCCAACATGGAAGTGTTAGGGAGTGCAGGGAGAGGCCCGGTGTAACCCTGCTCCCCGAGCTTCTTAATTTATAAGAAGAGAAATGCAGGGACAAGGAAAGATCCCTTGGTCCAAACCAGCAGGAGAGGTCATTGTCAAACCAAGGCTGATGGACAGGGACAAGGGAACCCAGGGCTGGAGCCAGGAGAACAAAGAGACAAAGAGAAGATACCTGAGACTGGAGGAGTACACACACACACACACACACACACACTCACACACACACACACTCACAGGGAGTGTGAGGAACTGCCAGTGAGACACCTCTGGTCAGTTAGGCGGGACCTAAACGGGCACGTGCCCATTGCTTCCCACACCCCACACTGGACCCAGCCTCAGATGCAATGCCCTGATCCAGTGGCGTCTGCCAGGCATGGTGGGTCCTCCCACGTGCAGTCAGTGAGAACAAGACAGTCCTCGTGGGGTGGCGGTCCCATCGCATGTGACAGATGAGGAAAGGGAGGCTCAGAGAGGCCATGAGGCCTGCCCTCAGGCACCCAGGGAGGGAGGGAAAGGTCTCACTGGGATGTCAGCTCCATGCAGGTTGGGACTTAGTCTGTGCTATTGACCTGTGTGCCCCCACATCCTAGAACAGCCTCTGACAGAGCAAGCTCACACGCTCCCCCCGTACATATGAATATATATAATATTATATATATTGGGTCGTTGGGAAAGTTATGATGCATTTTGGCATAGAAAAACATAAAAAAATACGCCATAACTTTCCTGATGACCTAACATATTTGTTCAGTTTGCTATAGGGTGTATGAGTTTATTGGAGAGAGGGAAAGTGAGAAATCACCTCCTGGAGGCATGGCCGTACCATAATCCCTTCTTCACCAAGCTCTTCTGGGATTTGGGGCACAGGTGCACACATGCCTGGCGTATTTTTCAGGCTGTTGGATCTAGCACTCGAACCATGAAGTTGGCCATGTGGGATCCAGCCACCTCAACCTCCACAGCACCTGCCGGCCCTCAATTAATATTTATTTAAATGGGGGCCAGCAGGTGGCGTAGTGGTTAAGGTACTGGACTCCCACATGGTCAATGTGGTTCAAGTACTAGACCAGGTGGCTTAAAACTCACATGCATGTGTGCCCAAAATCCCAAGAGAGAATGGAAGAGAAGGGATTGTGGTGTGGCCATCTTCCCTGGAGGATGATTCCTCACTTTTTCTCTTTCTGTCTCTGTCTTTCTGGCAAGCACACACACACAAAAATCTCTCTTTAAAGAAAAATGTATATCGGGAACCAGCAGTTGGCGTAATGGCTATGTTGCTGGATTCCCCCATAGCCAACCGCGGTTTGCGTCCTGGACCCGGTGGCTTAAAACTCACGCTGGGCGCGAGTGCGTGCGTGCCCAAGATCCCAAGAGGAGAATGGAGGAGAAGGGATTGCGGCGTGACCATCCCCCCCGGGGGGTGACTTCTCACTTTCTGTCTCTCTGTCTCTCTCTGTCTGGCGAGCGCACGTGCCCTATAGCGAAAAAAACCTCTACGAAAAAAAAAAAAAAAAGAAAAATGTATATGTATGTATGTATATGTGTGATACACACACACACACACATATTTATTTATGTAATGAATGAAAAATGAATAAATGAATAAAGTATTGGTGGAGAGAAGCCCAATACCCAGCCGCAGTGAGGCATGATAATAGGCAAAAGAAAGCACCTGTGGCCTTAGGTTACACTGACAGAATTACATAGGTTGTTGGAAAAGTCATGTGCATTGTGCATAGAAAAACAGAAAAAATACGTCATGGCTTTTCCGATAACCCAATAGCACTGAGGAGGAGGGCGGTGAGGTCTAGTTCCTGACCTGATGAGACGAGTGTGGCATCTCGCAGCAGGCATCCCACCAGGAGGGCCCTCCTTCACGCCAAACCCACACCCAGCGAGATGAGAGACCACTGCAGATAAGAGAGCACGGAGCAGCGCGTCAGCCCAGGCGAGGCGAGGGCGAGGGCGAGGGCGAGGGCGAGGGCGAGGGTGGGAAATGAACGCTCGGTGAGGAGCTGCTACTCGTCAGGCACTGGCCTAGGCCCCCGCCTCCTCCAGTCTTTGGACAAACAGGGCTTTGCAGTGAGTGCCGGGCACAGTGCTGTGCCCTGGGGTCACAGGGGTGAGAAAGCAAATCTAATGCCGTGCCGCCCCCTGGCCCTGGAGGTAGCTTGCCATGAGGTCATGGAGGCTGTGGAGGGACCCAGCCCAGAGAGGTTACCCCCATCCTCCAGAATGTCCAAGTGCTCACTGAACACACGTGGCATTTGCTGCTTTCTCCAGAAAGGGTAGAGGGAAAAGGAAAACCCAGGAAGGAGATGGAGCGACAGACAGACAGGACGAGGGAGCAAGAGCGTGCAGGAAGTCAGGCAGCTCAGAGCAGGGCTCCTGGTAGAAAGGTCTCAGGAGTGGGCAGAGCTGGGCTGGGCTGGGCAGGAGGTGGCAGGGGAACTGTCACCAGGGATCTGGGCTGTGCGCACAGGTCCCGGGAGGGGCGGAGGAGCAGGGCGGGAGGGTGGATTTGGGCCCCCCAGAGTGCCGGAGCCTCCCCACCCCAGTGCTGCCCCACCCCAGGCAGACCCTGGGCCGGCCGCAGCTCTCCCCCAGCACCAGCGGCAAACAGAGGGGCGCTTCAGGCCGACAGAGCCCGGCATTCCGGGGGCAGAGGACGCGTGGGCTGTGAGGGCCTCAGACAAAGAGGCCTTTGGTTGAACAACCGCAGCGTCTTTATTTAACAGGGAGCCCCGAGGGGAGCCACGTTGAGGGGCTCGTCCTGATTTCAGGCTGACAAGAGGCTCTCAGCCCAGAGCAGCTTCCTTCAGAGCGGCCGCCAGAGCCCAGCTTGGGCCAGAGTCATTTGGCAGGAGAGGCTGGGGGGGGACAGGCAGGCCCCCGGGGCCGAGGGCACTGGCCTAGGCCCCCGCCTCCTCCAGTCTTTGGACAAACAGGGCTTTGCAGTGAGTGCCGGGCACAGTGCTGTGCCCTGGGGTCACAGGGGTGAGAAAGCAAATCTAATGCCGTGCCGCCCCCTGGCCCTGGAGGTAGCTTGCCATGAGGTCATGGAGGCTGTGGAGGGACCCAGCCCAGAGAGGTTACCCCCATCCTCCAGAATGTCCAAGTGCTCACTGAACACACGTGGCATTTGCTGCTTTCTCCAGAAAGGGTAGAGGGAAAAGGAAAACCCAGGAAGGAGATGGAGCGACAGACAGACAGGACGAGGGAGCAAGAGCGTGCAGGAAGTCAGGCAGCTCAGAGCAGGGCTCCTGGTAGAAAGGTCTCAGGAGTGGGCAGAGCTGGGCTGGGCTGGGCAGGAGGTGGCAGGGGAACTGTCACCAGGGATCTGGGCTGTGCGCACAGGTCCCGGGAGGGGCGGAGGAGCAGGGCGGGAGGGTGGATTTGGGCCCCCCAGAGTGCCGGAGCCTCCCCACCCCAGTGCTGCCCCACCCCAGGCAGACCCTGGGCCGGCCGCAGCTCTCCCCCAGCACCAGCGGCAAACAGAGGGGCGCTTCAGGCCGACAGAGCCCGGCATTCCGGGGGCAGAGGACGCGTGGGCTGTGAGGGCCTCAGACAAAGAGGCCTTTGGTTGAACAACCGCAGCGTCTTTATTTAACAGGGAGCCCCGAGGGGAGCCACGTTGAGGGGCTCGTCCTGATTTCAGGCTGACAAGAGGCTCTCAGCCCAGAGCAGCTTCCTTCAGAGCGGCCGCCAGAGCCCAGCTTGGGCCAGAGTCATTTGGCAGGAGAGGCTGGTGCTGAACAGGCAGTCCCCGGGGCCAGAGCCAGGAACCCCAGCCACTCAGAAGAAAGGGATGGGGGCCAGATACATGGGTATTTCCAGGGTTCCCGGCCTTGGCTCAGGTCTATAATTCTGCCCTTAGGTGTTCATGATGTACGCCATGTGTGGGGAGTTAGGGCCTCGGGGCCAGGCAGACATGGGGTTGAGCCCTGGCTTTGACACTGGTGGGCAGCGCAATGCTGGATGCCTGACCGCCCTCTCTGGGCTCAGGAGGTGGATCTGCTCCGGCCCCTCGGTCTGTTAGGTTAGTGGGGTGATCCTGTCAGTTGTTACGACCTTATTGCCATTGTCGTTATCACTTTTTTTCTTATTTGCCAGAAGGCACATGTGCTTTCCCAAGAAAGTGCCCTCCCTGAGGGATGGCCATGCCCCAATTCCTTCTCCTCCATTTCTCCCTGCTTTCAGGATTGCGGGCATGCACACACATGTGCTAGCATGTTTCCCAGGCCACCAGGTCCAGGATGCAAAACCCACAGTCAGTCGTGTGGGATCTGGCTGCCTCACCCACCACACCGCAGGTTGCCTGTCACCACTGTTCTTTAGGGGAGGGCAACAGTGCATACTAGAAAGGCACCGGGATGGGAGCCGGGAGACCTTGACCTAGGTCCAGCTCCTCCTCAGTGAAGCACTTGCTGTGCGACCTTGGGCGGCGTCCTTTACTTCTGCTTCTTACTTCTTCCAGGGTAAAACAGACTAGCTCTGGAGCTCCAAGTTGCAGTGGAATGCCAAGCTCATGAACAACTGCTTGATGAGGTAAAGCGAGTTCTGTGGCCACGTGTGCCTTGAAGGTCTCCCCATCCAGGGGATCACCGTGTTCATAATCATAACGCAGCAAAACCTCATAACACAGCAAAGCCTCAGAAGTCCAGCGGGAGAGAAACCTAGAGCTTTGCATAGGTCAATATTTATTCATCGTTACGGCATTTGGGGCCAGCAGGTGGCGTGGTGGTCCGATGCTGGCTCCCACATGGCTACTAAAGCTCGAGTCCCAGAATCGACAGCTTGAAAAACACACCAGGTCCATGTGCACGCATGCCCAAAATCCTGAGAGGAGAAGGGACTGCAGCATGGCCACTCGCCCTAAGGTATCTCTTCCTGCCCCACCCCATCCCCCTCTAGGGAATTGATGGCAAAATTCTTTAAAAAAAAAAAAGAAAATTATGACAGTATCCTGGGCATTGACTCATTTAACCATCTCATCAAACCTAAGAGAAGGACTCATTTAACCATCTCATCAACCCTAAGAGAAGGACTCATTTAACCATCTCATCAACCCTAAGAGAAGGGTACAACCTTGATTCCAATTCTCTCTCTTTTTTTTTTTTTCTGAGATTTTTTAATATATAGGGAGTGTGCACTCACCAGAGACAGAGAGACAGAAAGCGAAAAATCCTCCCCGGGGGGATGGCCAAGCTGTAATCCCTTCTCCTCTATTCTCCCCTCAGAATTTTGGGCATGTATGCACACACACCTGGTGAGTTTTAAGCTGCCAGGTCTGGGACCCAAACCACAGCCAATTGCATGGGAGTTCAGCAACATAACCATTATGCCATCTGCTGGTCCCAACTTTTTTTTTTCTTTTTTTTGGAGAGTTTTTTTGCTATAGGGTACGTACGCTCGCCAGACAGACAGAGAGAGACAGAGAGACAGAAAGCAAGAAAGCACCCCCCAGGGGGAATGGCCACGCCGCAATCCCTTCTCCTCCATTCTCCTCTCGGGATCTTGGGCACGCACGCACACGCACCCTGCATGAGTTTAAGCCACCGGGTCCAGGACTTGAACCACGGTCGACTACATGGGAGCCCAGTGACATAGCCATTACGCTAACTGCTGGTCCCAACTTTGATTCCAATGCTAAGAAAGAAGAAACAAACGCACAGAGAGGTTAAGTGACCCCTCAAAGCCACATAGCTACTAAAAGGCAACGTTTTGAATCAGGCCGCTTGAGTCCCGATCCTTCGCTCTGATGGACTCTCCAGAAGACTGTGTGTGTCTTCAACTCTGTCTTGTCCTCCCTCTAGGAGGACGACCTCCAGAACTACCCACAGGTGTCTGACTGTGTGACTGGTTTTCTAGACATCATGGCGCCCGGTGGGACACAGCTGGGGCAAACCAGGTGGGCGACCTCGGGCTTTCCTCCAGCTCCATAACCTGGTTCGCAGACTGCAGTCAGCACTGTGCCCAGTGAGGCATCAACCAGCCTGGCTGGGTGTTCCTAGTAGACTCTGCCCCGGGTGGTGCCAGAGGGCCCTGACAGTCCCAGCACTGGAAAAGGACAGAATGAGCAGGACTCGCAGCCCTCAGACACTGGGTGGGCGTGGGGGCACTACCGCGAGGGTCTGCTAAGGGTATGCAGGTCCGTCAGTCCTTCTGTCCATGAGCCAGAGGGCGGTGAGCTGGCTGAGAGCCCTGGAGCTCAGGAAGGGGCCAGAGCAGTGGAGCCTGGGAGCCAGGGGGTAGACGAACCAGTGAAGAGGGGTTGAAGGGCCACCCACAAGCGCTGCCGACGCCCACCCTTTTCCGGTTCTAAAGTTCCCTGAAGTCTCCAGCTCCGGCTCACCGAGACTGTGAGCTGACCGTTATTATCACCAAGTGTCACCACTGCAGACGGTGCTGGGTTAGACGAGGGGCTAGTGGCCGTACTGCGTGTCTCTGAGACCTCTGCTCAGAGATGGTGGGCATGAGCCTGGTCTTTGCAAATGCAAGTGGCATGGGAAGTGGGCAGGGAGACTGTGCTCAGACCCCGCTTCACAATGATCGCCTCCCACAAAGCTGGAGTGCTGTCTTGGGGTGGAGGTGGGGGTGGGGATGGAGGCAGGGATGGAAGTGTGGCAGGAGAGCGGGGGTGGTCTGGGAGCTGAACCTGCCTGGCCTACTCTCCCTAGAGGACCATCTAAAACTGAGGTCACACTGAACCTCAGCATCAGAGCATGTAAAATACATGGGTCCCCTCTTGGAAGGATCTAAGCAACATCTCCTTTGAAATATAAACAGTGTCTACTTTTTAAGCCACTTCACTAGAACCCCAGTACACCGGGGCCTGGAGAGCGAGTCTCCAAGGCCGTTCCCCTACTTGGGATCTTCTTATCTTTTTTTTTTTTTTTTTGCCATAGAGTGCATGTGCTAGCCAGAAAGACAGAGAGAGAGAGAGAGAGACAGAAAGCAAGGAATCACCCCCCAGGGGGGATGGCCATGCTGCAATCCCTTCTCCTCCATTCTCCTCTCGGGATCTTGGACACGTACGCACACACACCCGGCATGAGTTTAAGCCGCCGGGTCCGGGACTCGAACCGCGGTCGACTACGTGGGAGTCCAGCGACATAGCCATTATGCTAACTGCTGGTCCCAGGATCTTCTTATCTTGTCATCAGACTTTGCTGGATGCCCACATGGGGCCAGGCATCCCACTTATTAGGGAGAACATGAAGACAATGGTTGTGGCCCTCACAGAGCTCCCAGTCTGGGAAGATGATGCATCGAGGTCACCCTCCTACAGGGAGGACACCTGTGCAGAGTAGAAGCCACACACAGTCTTCTGGGAGTGGTCAGCATTTCCCTGGGAGTCACAGGCTTTTGGAGGGGCCACTGTGGAAGCTGATGAGTCCCCAGGAAGAGGACTAGCACAGGCCACAGGGCAGGGCCCAGCTGGCTGGGAATGGTCTCAGTCTGGCAGGCTGGGAGCTGAGGCCTGAGCAGGACTTAGAAGCAGCCCAGAGCGGGCCCTGCTGAGATGCACAGTCATCACTCCAAGGGAAGGGCCAGTGGTGGGTGGTAGTAGATAAATCCCACAGGGACGACTAATGCTGGGGACTAATAACTGCCACCACATAAGAGCCTCAATTTTTAAATCTGGAATTTGGGGATGAAGGTGAGTGAGTCTGGGGGCTCAGACTTCCTGCCCCACCCCTCACCCTGACTGTGCCCCATTTCTCATCCCTCCCTGATCCCCAAAAGCAAGCATGTCATGGCTAAACAATAGAAACAAGCTCTGTTATTCAGGCAGCAAAAACCTTCTGGTCACACCCACCAGGAAATAGAGACTTTGTAAATTTCTCATCAACCTGTCAGAGGGTGAAGTGATCATTGTCTCTCACAGCGACAGCCCCCATATTTATCTGACATCCTCAACAAACACTGCAAATAGGCCGAAGTGGGGCAAATGGTCACTTAAGGCATTGCCACTCCAAGCCCCTGTAGTGTAACTTACTCCTGTTGGTCAGCTGCAAGGCTTCGACTTGTGGAAGCCCCAGTATTATGAAATGTTAGCCACATAACCATGCTGCCCATTAAATTAACTTATGGAGTTAAGAAATGCCTTTGGAAGCCCTCTTGATAGACACCTGGCCTCCAGTGCCACATAGAACAGTCACCGCCTGGCGCTCAGTATTTTCTGTGATGCTCATCTGGTCTGTTCTTCTATGTTTAAAATTAATAGTGATCTCGGGAACCAGCAGGTGGCGTGGTGGTTAAGGTGCTGGTCATTCCCACATGGCCGACCAGAGTTCGAGTCCTGAATCTGGTGGCTTGCTTTCTCACTGCTTCTCTCTCTCACTCTCACCCTCTGTCTCTCTCTGGTCAAATTAAAAAATAAATGAATGAATAAATAAAATTAAATAAATAATTATTTTTAAAAAAATCAATAGTGATCTGAGCTACAAAACCACCATTAGGCAGAAGGTCTGGCTGGCTAGTGAGGACAGGGAGCCCAAACTCTGGAGGTCCACGGCGTGGTCAGACTTTCACATCTGAGCCCTTGCGGAAGGCCTGGCTGCTCTGTGCAGAAAGTTGGCTTCTCAATTTTGGGTGCATTTGAATCCCCATCAAACCCCAGCCCCTGAGCCTACACTGTCTAGTGGGTCCAAGGAAGATGATGTTGGCCGGCCAAGCTGAGCTGGCTCTGCAGGGTCCTGGAAGTAAGGGCTCCAGAGGCTCTCAGCAGTGTGTATCCAGGGACAGGGACAGGGACAGACAAGGGCAGGCAGGTCGTGGAGTGGCCTGTACGTGACACTGGTCGTGGAGCTGGGTGTGGCTGGCAGTGATGGCGAGGCCAGACTGGACCGTCTGGTGGCAGAGCTGTGGAACACAATGCTGGCGGCAGGGACACAGACTGCTGCTGGTGCAACCTTCGTGGTGTTCTAGAGCCAGTGGGTCTTAGACAATCGAGCACAGATCCCAGCCTCCGAGGTCAGCAGAATTAAAGGTCGCTCTTCACTGCCCTGCCCCCCGCTGTCTCAGCCAATTACCGCCGGCAAGATGGCTGTCTGCTTGGCGAACCCCTGACACTGCTCCTGTCTGACACTGCTCCTGTCTGGCTCTGAGCAGTTCTTATCCGTGCTAATCAGGTTAGGGGCCCCTCTCTGGCAGACCCCACCTCAAAGGCTCCCCTCAGCCACCAGCAGGCCCAGAGTCCCCCTGAATCAGGAGTCCTCTTCAAAGCCTGATCCCATGAGATAAGCTGCTATCAGCTTCCTCCTCTGCAGGATCCAGGAGAGCCCAGTGCAGACGCCTGAGCTCCACCAGCTGGGGGTGGGGTGCGGGGTGAGGATGAGGGGGGCCAAGGCTGATTTGAGCCATAAATCCCATCAGGAGGAGCTGCCTCCTGCCCTCTGCCCCTCCTCCATTAGCTCTGCCCATTCATTTAACTTCTTGGGACAGGAATAAAGAGAAATAAAAGCTCAGACTGCAGCCATTAATTTAACTAGAAATGATGAATACCCTTTAGGGAAGAATGAATGCTGATCTGACCAACAGGCACTTCTAGCTTAAGGGGACTAATTTTGGGGGCATCCTTTTAGGATAAAGCAGAACATGTGACCTGAATATAATCCAAGTCAGAAAATTCAAACTTTGTATTTCTTTTTTTTTTTTTTCTAAGAAAGAGATTTTTGCTATAGGGCATATGCACTGGCTGGAGAGAGAATGAAACAGAAGGCAAGCAAGAAATCACCCCCAGGAAGGATGGCCACTTGCAATCTTTTCTCCGTTCTCCTCGTGGAATTTTGGGCACACCTGGCGTGAGTTTTAAGCCACCAGGTCCGGGACTCGAACCATGTGGGAGTCCAGCAACGTAACCATTACTCCATTAAACTTTGGTTTCAGGGAGAGTATATGGTAGCACTTGCCTTCCTACAGGCATAGGAATACCAGTTAATACATTTAGACACTTGGTTCCTATTTTTTTTTTTTAATTTTACTATAGGGCGTGTGTGCTTGCCAGAGAGAGACAGAGATAGAGAAAGGGAGGGGGGAGTAGGAAGGCATCCCCCAAGGTGGATGACCACACTGCAATCCTCCCTCTCCTCCATTTCTCCTCTCAGGATTTTGGGCAGACATGCACATGCACTCAGCATGTTTTTCAAGTGGCCAGGGCAGGACTCGAACTGTACAGTCGGCCATGTGGGATGCACCTGCCTTAATCAGCACACCACTGGTTGGCCACAATTTAGTACTTCTTTAAATACTTTTATTGTTAAGCACAATGATCCACTTATAAGATATTAGAGTAGAAAGGGACTCTATGGATAACAGCTCTGTGTGAGGACAGAGCATTTCAAGAGGTGTAAGACAGGATCAGCCCTGTAGCCTAGTGGTTAAGGCAGTCAGATCCCACATGGCCAACTGCGTTTCGAATCCTGCCCCCACTGGCTAGAAAAACTCACTAGGTGCATGTGCTTGTGTCCCCCCAGAGTCTCAATAGGGTGGAGACATGGAGGAGAGAGTCTGGGGTGTGAGCACGTCCCCCTAAGGCGTGCTTTGTCCCTTTCTTTTTTTGTCTGTCTCTTTCTCTTTGGCAAGCACATCTGTCCTCTGGGCATTGCATTTTTTAAAAATGAAAATAAAAGAATTATAAAACAGTAAGATGTACATCTCTCACTTAACCCATGAGATAGTTAACTTTCAGGATTTTGTTCTTTATTCGTGATAGAGTACGTACACACACTAGAAAAGAGAAGCACCTTCCACGGGGTCTGATCACACTGTGGTCGCCTCCTTGCAGACCTCCGGCCTGTTGAATCTTGGATACTAGTGCCCGGAATAGTCATTCTTATCCCAACTTACAGATGAGAAAACTGGGGGCTCTAAGAGCTAAAGGAACTTGTCCAAAGTCACCCAGCTAGGAAGCAGAGCCCTGAGATCAGACTCCAGCTCTTCTCGCTCTGACCCGCTAACCAGCATTTGTGACACAGCATTCCCCCACACTCACCTCCCCTCAAGATTCCGAGTCAGATTCCACAGTGCGTTTCCTTTAACTAAGAAATTCTACCTCGATTTATTTATTTATGGATAAATTTTTGCTATAGGGTGTGTGCGCTTGCTGGAGAGACAGAGACAGAAAACGACAAGTCAACCCCTGGGGGAAACAACCATGCCGCAATCCCTTCTCCTCCATTCTCCTCTCAGGATTTTGGGCAAACTCACATATATACCCGTTGTGTTTGTGTTTCAAGCCTCCAGGTCCAGGACTCGAACCACAATCAGTCATGAATCCAGTGACAACCAGAATCCAGTGACATAACCATTACACCATCTGCTGGTCCTGAAATTTTACCTCTATAAAAGCCAGCAGTGCCCAGTGGTAACATCAGATTATTCATCATTAGGTTTTTTCATTTATTTGTTTTTATTTTTTATTTGCTTTTCTTTCCATCAACATTTGCTTTCAATAAAGCTTTTAAATCTGTTTGCTTTTTTCAATGCTAGAGGGCACATGCATGCTTATGAGAAAAAGAAACAGAGACAGAAAGAGAGAAAGCACCCCGACACGGGGTTCAGTCACACTGCGACCCTTCTTCCACCCGTTCTCTGTCCTGTCAGGGTCCTGGGCACATGCTCACACACCCAGCGAGAAGCCACTGGGGGAAGGACTTGAACCACAGGCCTTGGGATCAGGCTTCCTCTACACCTGGGGTCTCCAACCTCCAGGCCAAGGAGTGATTATCTGTCCTTATTATTACAATGTAATAATAATTCAACTAAATTACAGAATAACTATCATCCTGAAATCATCCTCTTGTTCCATCCTGGTCTGTGGAAAACACCATCTTCTACAAAACTGGTCCCTGGCACCAAAATGGCCAGGGACCACAGCTCTGCATGGTTCCTAACTGTGTGCGAGGTGGCCAGTTCTTCTTCTTATTTTTAATGTTTTGCTATAGGGCAAGTGCGCTCACAGGAGAAAGGCAGAAAGGGAACATGAGCAATTACCCCTCAGGGGAGATGGCCATGCTGCCCTCCGCTCTCCTCCATCCTCCTCTCAGGATTTTGGGCATGCATGCACACATACTGCCCAGTGTGTTTTTCCAGCTGCAGGTCTGGGGCTCAAATCACAAAGTCACCATGTGGGATCCAGTGCCTCAACCACCACGCCACCTGCTGGCCTGTGGCCAGCCCTTCTTAGTTATGAAACACAATTTGTTGGCGCCTTTTAATGATAATAATAATAAACCAAAACATCTACTGAATGCTCCTCTCACCAGATACCGTTGCTGTCGCCTTACGAGTGTCAGTTCACTCTGTCCTCCTGATCACCCTCCAGGGAGGGGTGACACTCTGCCTTGCGTGCAGGAATGGAAGCTCTGCCCAAGTTCCCAAAGCTAGTTGGGGGCTGAACCCAAGCAGCCTGTCTAGAGACCATGAGCTAAGGACAGTGACACGGCGACCTCTGCTCCCTGCAGGAGTCCTAGTTCTATTCAGTCAGAAAGACAAATGGGCTCCAGTTCCGGTTCTGGTTCCGGTTCCAGTTCTGACATCGCTGTCACATTCCTGTCTGTTATCAGACATCGGGGCGGGGGGGGGGGGCCCCCCCTTCATAGGAGCATTTACACCTATGAAGACATGCATATGAACACTTGAATCTATCAGGATTTACGTGCACAGACAAATGTGTACTTTGCACGTTACTGAACTCAGAAATGAATCCGACAATAGCCCACGAGAAAAGGAATTCAAAGAAGCAGTTCCATGTCCAGCAAAATGCCACAAATAATCCCTTCTGCATGAGGCCCCTTAACTGACCTCCAGAGCAGGGACGTTTGATTTAGAACAGTCATTTGTACACAGGGACATGTCCCAAAAGGAGCAGGGGGTTTGCTGTGACCCTGAGGCCCTGGTGCCCCAGGGGGTAGCTACAGGGTGACCCCACCTAGAGGGACATCTCTAGCCGGGGGACACCAGGCCTCAGAGGGTTTTGCACAGACAGACTTACTTCACAGATGGATGGACTCTCAAGCAGATAGACCCCCCTCCAACCTTCCTGGACCCCTCCCCAGCACCAGATACACCCTCACCCGGCAGT
Source organism: Tupaia belangeri chinensis (assembly GCF_000334495.1). Lineage (NCBI taxonomy): Eukaryota > Metazoa > Chordata > Mammalia > Scandentia > Tupaiidae > Tupaia > Tupaia belangeri. Next base: position 3,319,801 of record NW_006204113.1, read on the forward strand.
ACTCGTCGATGGGCTTCAGCCTCTTCACAGCTACATCCCGGATATGGCTTCTCCGGAAGAGGATCTTGCCTGGAAGAGAGATGATCGTGAGTCAGGTGATTCTGCCTAAAGCCATCAGGGAGACGCTCTCACTCCCCTCTCCCTTGGCTTCTCAGTCTCTTGGCCAGACCCCACCTCCGCCCAGCGTCACCTCTCCTGGGGGGCAGGAGGCGCCTGAGGCTGAGGGCCCAGGCCTCTCTGGCAGATGAGGAGCCCCGGAGGCTGCCATTTTGGGCTTCCATGAACAACTTGGCCAAGTCACCTTCTCTGGCTCCACTGGCAGGATTAATGCCCTGGCATGGGTGAGGCTCTCAAGTGACCTTGCAAATACGAAGTACGGCCCAACCCACACGCGATGTTTTGTTTTCAGGCCCATCCCTCCTTGAGAAATCGGCATTCGCTCCTGCCAGCTAGGCAGGAATTCTTATTCTTAGTTTAGGTGGGTGGTGACTTCCAGGGAGGGCATGAGTCCACGCTGAGGGAAGTATGGCTGCCCCAGCCCCACTTTCCCGGCCTCTTTGTACACGCAGCCTCCGGCATACAGGCGGTTGCCAGCTGGGCTAGGGCATCCCTCTGCAGGTATGGGCAAGGCTTCCAGGAAATGCCACCCTCTCAGACCTTCCCGGCAGGCTCTTTCAACCTGGCCACATTCAACCATAACAAATACACCAAAGCACAGCCCCTTTCCAGTCGGTTAAATTTAGAATCAGAACTCCTTGGTTTGATGTTTGAGATCTTATACAACTGATTCTTCTGTGCCTCGTGGCCTCCAGTGTTGAGGTCCAATGCCCCCTTTTCAAAAGGTTTTCCTTGACTGACCAAGCTGGAAGTAATCTTCCTCTTCCCAGACCACGCACGGCATGTCCATTCCTAGGGCGCCCGCCACATTCTGCTGTGTGTGACAGCACTCGTGACTCCTCTTTGGGCCCGCGGAGCATGGCCTGTGAGGAAGTGCTTGCCATAGCTGAAACAGGAACCTGCTGTCTCAGTCCACGCAAGTTTCCTCTGGACAAGTCCCCATCCAATCCCCGTCCTTGTGGTGTCAATGGGCTTAACTGTACCCTGTCAACAGGGCAGGCACGTGACCCAGCCTAGTCAACCAGTGTTACTAGGACTGACTCAGGGATGGGCAGAGGCCTGATCTGGGCCAATGAGGGCCTGCCCTGAAATGTCTTTCTCACACAGTTGCTAAGTTGGCAAGATGAAGGCCTGGTATCTCTAGCAGCCGCTGGCTTTATTACTGTGTGAGGAGAAAGCCAGAATGACAGTAAGGAACTGTGCTGGTCCCAGGTAAGTGCTCAATCAATGCTTTTATGAAACTTTTTTTCAGGGCCAGCAAGTGGTGTGGGGGTAAGGCGCTGGACTCTCACGTGGCCGAATCCCAGACCTAATGGCTTGAAAATCATGCTGGGCACACGTGCGTACATACCCAACATCCTGCGAGGAGAACAGAGGAGAAGGGGCTGTGGCATGGCCACTCCCCGCCAGGGGGTGATTTCTCATTTCCCTTCTCACCGCCTCTCTCTCTGGCAAGCGCACGTGCCCTATAGCAAAAACCCTGAACATTTTTTTTTTCCACTCATTTCTTCCATTGGGAGGGAGAAACAGACAGAGGGACAGGCATGACCCAAAGGGTCTCTATACCGTGATCTGCTCCTAAACAGCCAGCCCAGAACATGAGCACAGGCTTAGATACACATGCCTGGCGTGCTCAGGGAGGTCCCAGGACACGAACTCAGGACCTTTCCCCTGTGAGCCCAGTTGCATTTCTACTGCACTGCCACCTGGCCCTAATAAATGTCCCTTGAATGATTGAAAAGCAGAGCCAAGAGATGGTGAGGAAAAGATTCCCTTAACATTGTTTTAACAGCTGGACACAACTTCCAGAGGGTTACTCGGTACTTTTCGCCTGAGTAAAACATAAAATTCTTTTTCTAATTGAAGCTGGTTGGAAGTGGACTTTTACCACTTGCATCAGAGCAGGCCTAACTCGGTGCATCCCACTGCATGTGAGCAAATATGGAGACTGCACGCTGACATCCTTGCACCTCTGTGAGCTCCACGTGACACACTGAGAGGGCGCTGCTTCGGCTCAGGCTGTCCGTTCAGACACAGCTCCAGAAACAAGGATTTGAGCGCTCATTGTAGGAGGCAACCCCTGGAAATATCATTAGGAGACGGGGGTGGGGGGCTGGGGGTAGTAAGGCAGGAAAGAGGCAGTGTATTACCAAGCCAGTTAATCACCATGGGCACCTGGACCTCAATCTTGTTGGGGAACTCTGGGAGACGACACAGGACACCCCTCAGAGCTATCCCACCAAGGGCAGGGAGCTGGGGTATTTATCCATCCACTGCATGCTTGCCACAGAGGGCTGCATCCCAGGGCCTGAACTCCGGCTCTAGCTGAGCATGCGCCCATGGCTAAGCTTGAACACAGCCGCTGAGTGCAGAGCCCGGGTTTGCCACAGACAGCCTCTGGCAGGCAGAGTGGGTGGTGAGGGGACCTGGGGGTAAAGGTGGGTGTGAAAGCAGCTACTGCAGCCCTCCCTAACTTCCCTGTCTCACAGGCCCTGGTCACCACCCTGCTAAGCCAGACAAGGGGCGTGGAACTACAACCCACGTGTGTGACCCGTTTGTCTGCTTCCTCTCTCCACGTAAAGTCTGCAGCTCGTTCCTCCTGTCCGCACCCGAGGCTCTGCACACAGCAGGGGCTCGGTAAGTACGTCTGATCATCCCTTCCTCTCCCAGACTCCTCCTCGAACACTCCTCCCTCCCTTTCTGGAGCCAGAGCGTGAGGCCATGTCCCTGTCAGACAGATGACACTGTGCAGACTGAACGGTGTCATAAAGAGGCTCTGCCTTGCACGCCTTCTGAAAGGAGATAAAACTGATTTATCAAGACATCGGAGACGGCCTTCCTTGGGGGAAGATGTCACAGATTTGGTATTCCTCCTCTTTGCTTCCTACCCTTTTTTGGCTGCCTGTGGCTTTACTGCATGCATGTCTCAGAAGCATGTGTGAGCAGCCGTGGGGCGGCCGGGTAAAAACAGACCTATGGTGTGAGAGGATCCGCTCTCAAGAGTGACATGACAACAGGCAGCCCTGGGGCTGCCCTCTACCTGAGCCAGCTGTCATTAGGAGCTAGAGGTTGCCCATATCTGGTGACGCCAGTGGCCAAACAGAATCTTGAAGGACTTTGAAGGACTGTCCAAGAAATTGGGGGAACCAGAGGGGAAGACTGTAGGAGGGACCAGGGCCCACAGACCTGTGGGGGGCAGAGGCCTCATCCTCCTGCTATTCTCGTCCTGTTGGAAGACAGAAAGGAAGGAGGGTGACCGCTGGCTGAATGGGGTGTCCCTGAGATACAGACAGCTCTCCTGACCCAGGTGCAGAGGCAGCACTGGTACAAAAGAAAAAGCCACGCAGGAAACTGAGCCTCCGCAGGCAGGTGGGAGGGTTCTACCGACGCCCCACCTCGCAGGCTTCCATGCACAGGACCCCCGCTGTCCCCCTCAAGCCCATTCTCTGCAAGGACGGGGGCGCTCTGCCCTGGGTTTGCCACCCTCCCAGCCCCCTCCACAGGTTCGTGGGTCCGCAGCTCAGGGGCAGTGATTCTAGGTACAAGCCAATTCCCTGCTGAGCTTTCGGACCCCCGTGGGGCTTCCCTCCTTCCTGTTGCAATCCTGTTCTCTGCTCTGGCACAGTCAGCAGGGGGAGGTGGGGAGGGGGAGGGAGGGCCTGGAAAGGAACCTATGGTCTTGACTTACAGGACCCCCGCTGTCCCCCTCAAGCCCATTCTCTGCAAGGACGGGGGCGCTCTGCCCTGGGTTTGCCACCCTCCCAGCCCCCTCCACAGGTTCGTGGGTCCGCAGCTCAGGGGCAGTGATTCTAGGTACAAGCCAATTCCCTGCTGAGCTTTCGGAATCCCGTGGGGCTTCCCTCCTTCCTGTTGCAATCTTGTTCTCTGCTCTGGCACAGTCAGCAGGGGGAGGTGGGGAGGGGGAGGGAGGGCCTGGAAAGGATCCTATGGTCTTGACTTCTCTGTTAGGCATCCAAACCGCACTCTGAAAGCCAAACCGGTGACCATATTAAAAGGGAGAGAGAAAAAAGGGGGAGGAAAATCCCCATTAAGGAAGCCGAGACCACAGGGCATTAAAAGCCCCTTGTAAATGTAATTCAGCCCGTTTACTGCGGAGCTGGCCTCTGCCGGAGTCTTCAAAGCCATGCAGATGCTGCCCCAGAAATCCGATAAGCACAAGGAAGATTGCACACGGCATGGAACAGACTGAACTCATCGGGCTAACTCCCTCCTGAGAGCGGGGAGGCGGCTGTCTGAGCATTCAGTGGAGGGTGGAGGTCCCTCCTCCCGCCACCCCGGGTCAGAAGGGGCTGAGAAGGCAGGACCGTGAGGAACAGGGGCCTGGGCTGGGAGTCGTGGGTGCAAGCCCTTCTTGGGCCACTGACAGGCTGTGACCTCGGAGCAGGGGCCCCCTCCCTGGGGCGTCTGTGTTCTCACCTGGAGCCTGGGCTTGAGGAAGACTTCTCGTGGGGGTAGAGGGCCTGCGGGGTGATGTGAGAACTGCCATGGCGGCTGCAGATTACTGCTTACTGCCCCCACTCACAGAGCTCTCACTGGGTTCTCTCACTTAATCGTCCTAGCGACCTTGAAGTCCATCCGGCTACGAGGCCTGCTTCGTCCAGGAGGAGATGGCAGCTCAGAGAGGTTGAAGGACCTCTTCAAAGTCACATAGCTATCAAGTGACTGCGCTGGGACTGCAACCTGGCATTTGGAGTATGAAGGGCGAGGGGGATGCGTAGGTAACACATGGAGTTCTTCGGGCTTGGTCATGGAAGGCCTTGGGAGTGTTTGCTCCCGCGAGGGGCTTACGTTTGATAGCTAACTCCATCAAATTAAAGAAACAGTCATGTAATTAATAAAATAACTGACAGTTCGTTTAACGGCAATCCTAAACGTTAGATGTAAAAGGCTTCGTTTTTTCCAAGTTTTTAATATTTATATTTCTCCTAATAGGCCTCTGGGTTCTTCTGACTTGTTACTAGACTAACGACAGAGGTAAATGGCTCTTTAAATCCAGCCATTTTACAAAGAACTATGGTCCCTGTCACCATCGCACTCCAGACGATGAGGAACAATTAGGTTCACGTCAAATTGCCCGTGCTGCCTCAACCGTGACCTGTTTACTTCAGTGTGGCTTGTTTCATAGGAACTTCCGGGAAGGCGTGCGCCCTAGTCATCGCCTCAGTCCTCCTGGTGCGCTCCGTCCTCTCCAGTCTTAAACGCTTTGTATGGAGCCATCCAGCCAACGCTCAATGGTCTTGTTTCAGCCAGATCAGTACAAAGCGCAAAGCCAGACCTGTCTGACCTGTCTGACACCACGTTCAGCTTGTGCAATATCGTGATGTGAACTCCACGCCGGAGACAGGAGGAAACCTGAGATTTCTAGGCTGGCAGCAAGAAATTGTCACTTACGACGGTGTTAAGTTTGGTTACTCTCTCCAAACATTTGAGAGGCTGACCAAAAATGGGGTAATTGTTAAATGAAACTGCGTTGGCTTAACATGGCCACTTGGATTCCTATGGATAGGCTGAAATCGTGCACGGTAGGCTGAGTGTCTGAGCTGGTTGCTAGGTGATAGCCAATCACAGCAGGTAGGCTTCAGCCAGTCACGGGCATCGCGCCTTTGAAACCATGCGAATGCAGACAAGCTTCAGACCATAACCAGCCCAAATCGTTTCCCGCCCTCGTTCCTTCACTTTCGTCTTTGTACGTCACGGTCACGTCCCCCTTCCTGTACACATCATTCGCCTTTTCCAGAACTTAAATACCTAGTTGACCACGAGGCTAGCTGGAGCTGTCCGGAAGTCCAGGGACAACCGCCCAATTTAAATTGTGTTACGATTTGCTCAATTAGAACTCTACTTATTAAATTGATTTCTTTTTCTTTTAACAAGAGCCAGTTGGATTTTATTCTGTATGTGGAGGGAGATGAGAACACCTAAACTCCAGGTAAGCCACAGCTTCTAGCACAGTCCTCATGAAAAGTGGTGCCTGTGGGTTCCCCATGAGAATTCGGGCCGGGGGCCTGGAAGGGCACAGATGGCCAGACACACCACTGGCCAGGAGCCCTGGCCCTGATCACGAAGAGTTCTGTAGCGACCTCCGTGAACTAGGGAAGTGCTCTTCCACACGGGCGAGCACCCTTTCACAGGGGTGTGAGAGAGGGCTCGCCTCGACCCCGTCCGCTCTGGGCAGACTGGTCTTTCCTGCGCAGCCTTTCCTCTTCCGGATCCACAGCGTCTGTGCACGTGCAACTGCATCCTCCCTGCCTTTCCCACCCCCTAGGACGTCATTCCTTGTTCAAAGACTCTGCTCCTTCTTTCCATCCATCCATCCTCCTGGCCCTCCATCCAGCACTGTCTAGAGGGAGGCCTCCTGTGCTGGGCTCTGCTCAGGTGCTGGGCATTCTGCAGTGGACGCGACAGAGGCGGGCTGCTCTCCAGGTGTTTCCACTCCAGTCGGGGAGGGGTGTGCATGGGAAGATGATGGCACATTTTCTTTTTTTAATTTGTAGTTTGCTATTGGCTGTGTGTACTCGCCAGAGAGCGACAGAGAGAGAGAGAGAGAGAAATCACCCCCCCACCCCAAGGGGAATAGGCACACCACATTCCCTTCTCCTCCATTCTCCTCCTGGGGTTCTGCACACACTCACATGCACCTGGTGTGTTCTTAAAGTCGCTATATCCAGGACCTGAACCATGCAGCTGGCCATGTGGGATCCAGTCACCTTACTGCCACTGGCTGGCCCAGTAAACGTTTTCATACCTAGTAAGTAATTTGGTTATGCATCTATGTCTTCTTGCACTGCCATCAAGAGACTAAAACATGGTCATGTAAAGAGGAGAGCCGGGAGGGTGGAAGGGTTCAGAGAGTGGTCAGGCAAGTCTCTCAGTGCTGGCTCCGAGAAGGGGCCAGCCATACAAAGTGCTAGGTAAAAGGGAACCACCGCAGCAAGGGCACTGAGACGGAGAAGAAGCTATACAGGAGCCTGTAAGCCACCAGGCAGAGTCCATGCTGCCTCCTCCGGGAAGCCCTTTCTGAATGCCAGTCTCACCCACCTCGGCCAACTTCAGGGCCTTTGGCAGTCATTGAACTGTTGTCCTCTCTCTCTGGCCACCCTGGAGTATTTGCCAGAGAGCGCCCTCCCCTCCCTTCTCATCTCAGGGGACCTTTGATTTCTAGCCTGACCGCTGGGTCAGTAGCTCCTGGCCTCAGGCAGGGCCAGCTCTCCCGTGCCACGCTGCCCCTGAGGGGACAGAGCTTCCCCTCAGTGCAGCTCTGAAGTATCAGAAGAGACTTGCCTAAAAACAGGGGAGACCATGGAAGGCCCCATTCCCTAAGAACAGCCCGGCTCATCTGGCCTTCTAATTGGGCTCGAGACAAAAAGGATCAGGGCTTGTATTAGCGTCCTGGGGTTGCTGAAGCAAATCGCCAGCCATGGGGGGCTTAAAACAACGATTTATTGTCTCCTGGCTCTGGAGGTCAGAAATCTGAAATCCAGGAGTTGGCAGGGCCACGCTCCCTGTGAGGCCATAGGGGAGATGCCTTCCTCGCCTCTTCAGCTTCGGTGGCTTCAGGCATTCCTTGGCTCGCGGCAGCGTCGCCCTCCACTCTGCTCTGCCTTTCCATGGCCTTTCTCCCTCGGCCTGTGTCTCAATTCTCCCTCTGCCTTTCTGTCAGAAAGATGGCTGCCAGGAGTTGTGTGCCCATCTAAATCCTGGGCGGTCTCATCCCAGGATCCGTAACTTTCTTTTTTTTTTTTTTTGTAGAGATTTTCACTGTAGGGCGCATGGGCTCGCCAGACAGACAGAGACATAGAGACAGAAAGCGAGAAAGCCCCCCCCAGGGGGGATGGTCACGCCACAATCCCTTCTCCTCCATTCTCCTCTCGGGATCTTGGGCACGCACGCACACGCGCCCGGCGTGAGTTTTAAGCCACCGGGTCCGGGACACGAACCGCGGTCGACTACGTGGGAGTCCAGCGACATAGCCATTACGCTAACTTCTGGTTCCCAGGATCCGTAACTTAACTTCACCTGCAAATAAAGTCATGTTCCCAAATAAATAAGTAAGGTTTATTCCTAAATAAAGCCATGCTCACAACTTCCAGGGGACTCTTTGTAGGGGCCCGCATAGACGGTCATGGGAGGGTCAGTACAGACCGCCTGACAGTCTTGTGCTCCCGACTGGGTGGCAACTGTCCTGAGGGCTAGGCTGATTTCCCATCCTCCCCCGCGGCCCGGCGACGCATGACATGTGCTAGGTGGAGAGAACATGAGTGCTGCCTGATACTCTCGCGATGGACAGGGGTGTGCCGGAGAGAGCGGGTCCGGGGTCTCTGGAGCCTGAGAGAAGACAGGCAGGCTGTGAGAGGCTGAGAGCTGAGTGCCTGGGGCAGAGGGAGCAGCCCTCCTCTGGGTCTGCTGACTGATGGGGCCCCCAGGACAGAAAAGACTCCCAGACTAACTCCCAGACCAGTGAGAGGAAAGGAGATGGGAGGGTCACTAGGGGGAAACTGCCTTCCCCAACACGAGTGACACGGAAGCTCGTGAGGTGACAAGGCACAGGAAAGGACCGCGGCGAGGAAGGGGGAGCACTCCCATCTTCTGCTTCCACATACTCTGTGGTCAGAAGACCTGATGCAGCTCCACACGCAACAGTTCGGGCCGGGCTAGCCGAAGAACACTGTGTCCAACCGCCCTAACCAAGGCCTCGAACCACTGTGTCTGCTGACACACTAATGAAGACAGAAGCTCTTACGGAAAAAGCTTGGCCAAGGAGTGTGAAGAGTGGCTCTTCCTGGGAACCAGCAGTTAGCGTAATGGCTATGTCGCTGGACTCCCACGTGGTTGACCGCGGTTCGCATCCTGGACCCGGTGGCTTAAAACTCATGCCGGGCGTGTGTGCGTGCGTACCCAGGATCCCGAGAGGAGAATGGAGGAGAAGGGATTGTGGCGTGGCCACCCCCCCGGGGGGGTGATTTCTCGCTTTCTGTCAGTCTGTCTCTCTGTCTGTCTGGCGAGCGCACGCGCCCTATAGCAAAAATATCTCCAAAAAAAGAGTGGCTCTTCCTGAACCATGAGGAAAAAACACAGCAACCTCTCTTCACTCTCAGTCCCTCTGACTTCAGAGAGGGTGCCACCAACCCCCGAGTGGGCAGGTGGTCCTGGATGTACCATGAGAAGCAGCAGAACTCTGGCTGCTTCAAAGCAAGCAGGGTATGCTAAGGGCCCGAAGAAAACCCTGTTCAGGAAACAAGCCATCTCACTCATGGCCTACTTCTCTGATCCCTGAGACTACAGAATCAGCGTTTAGTTTAAGATTCTGATCAAGATATAGGAACCTCTCCCTGGAGAATGGCATGGTGAACCTTCCTAATCACTCACACCTAGGTAAGAATAAGCATCAGCTTCTCCTTTGACAACAGGGTCTAGCTAGGGAAGACAGCACAGGGCACAGAGGTCTTGATGGAAGGGGACAGGGTGGGACAGAGGAGAGAGGAAGGGAGAAAGTACCAGTCACCTTGCTGGCTCCCAGGTCGTCCTGCAGGCTGGTCCTGCCCTGCTGCTCAGCTGTTTCCTGGCTGTGTGCCTCTGGCCTCACCCAGGAGTGCCCTGCCCAGGATAGTCTGCACAGCTGGTGGGCAGACCCCTGCTTGCCTTCGAGTGCTGCTCGTTAAGTTGCCTTGTCTCCTCCAACCTGCTGCTATGGGGTCTGCAGGCCACCTGCCCGCTGTGGAGCTGCGTTCAGCACCTGGGGCAGCTGAGATGACACCCCTCAATCTATGGCTTGTGCCCGGCTCACATTACACCCTGACACCCAGCCCTGGTTCTCACCTGCAGCACCTGGCTTTGCTTGGGCAGCGGGAGGGCAGCGCTTAGTCCCAGATGCTGAGGCTGGAAGTACTGAGCACATACAGGTTCTAGAAGGAACTGCTCCTGATGGGCAGATCTGCAGCCCAGGGGGCCCTGACACATACCCTGAGTTCTGGCTCCTGTGAATCTTCTCTTTTAGCTCCATGCCAAGATCCTGCCTCTGGCCTGAAGTCTAGCATGGTAGGCATCGGTAGCTTTGCCTGGCAGACTTTGTTTTTATCACAGGGCCCTAATTTGGGGTGAAGGGGGGAGGAGAAGCAATCACTCCCTCCTTTTTGGTCCACATGATATGAGTGTGGTTGAGCCCATCCAAACTCTGAGAGCACTCAGTTAGTATAGTCCTGCCATGGGCACGTGACCCAAGTTGGTCCAATGAGAATCACACTGAAGACTTTTGCTGGAGCTACTGGGAAGAGAAGTGTTCTTTCTACAGTTGCTGCTGCTAACTCATAAACTATAAGCCCCAAGCTGCTAAGGGGCATCTTGTACACCTCTGTCACCATGTCAGGGAGGCCCCTCTGAGGATGAAATCAACAGAAAGAAAGCAAAACAGAGAGTTTAAGAGACCCAGATTTGGTTGCCTAGATCCAGCTATGCCAGAAACCATTACTCTTGGTTTTCGGTTTTGAGAACCAATAAATATCTTCTTTTATCTTAAGCCAGAAAGAGATGGGTCTATTTTTTGTCAAAAGGAGAGTCGCGACTAGTACATCTGATTCTGCTATTTACTGTTATATGACATGGGACAAGTCACAGCCTATTTAAATCTCTCTAAGTTCCCTTAAACTGCAAAACAGAGACAATGATGCCTAGAGAGGAGTCAACAGACTAGCATGTAATAAGCATTTAACGCGGAGCCCAGCCCACAGTAAACGTTAAGCCAGTGGGATCTCTCTTGGCCAAGTTCTAGGTCAAGGAGCGAGGTGTGGCGGGGGTGGATACTGGTCCTGCCTGTCTCCTTGCTGGCCACGTGGAACCCACCTGCCACGTGCCCCAGGTACCTTGCCCATCACCCTGGCTTCCCCTCTGCAGGCCAAGCATGAACTCCCATCAGCCTGCAGCAACCTTTCCTGGCTCACCCGCCCCGTAAACACACAGCCTGTTGCTCCTCCGAGGGGCGCTCCTCCAACGGCCCAAGTCAAAGAGCAGAGACCGTGACATGATGGAGAGGCAGCCGATTACTCACTCTGCCCGCCCCCGGGGTGTTCCAGGATGACTCACACAGGTAAATCTCCCCATGGCTGCACTCCCCGCCCCTCTCCCACACTCAGGGAACAGACTTGCACCAATCCACCAGGTTTCGCCATAGGTCCCCACTCACAGCCCCAGCATGCTACAGCATTAGCACGTGACTCCACACTTCAGGTGTGGAGGTTCTCTTCCCCGGCACACAGAGTCGGGCACGAGAACACGATCTCTTCCCACGAGTCCCCAGCAGGACCAGCTAGGAATTTACAGGTGTCTGCTAGAGATAAAGCAACTAGTCCCAGGCACATCCCAGATCTTTCTTGAACATATTTTTTTCTTCCCTTTAGGGCACATACTTGCTGGGGCGTGGGTGGAGGAGCTCTTCCCAGCATAGCAGGATGGCCACGCTGTAATCCCTTCTTCTCACCTTCCTCTTGGGATTTAGGGCATGCATGCACATGTACCCAGTACATTTTTCTTTCTTTCTTTCTATCTATCTATCTATCTATCTATCTATCTATCTATCTATCTATCTATCTATTTATTTATTTAGGAGAGGTTTTTGCTATAGGGCGCATGCGCTCACCAGACAGACAGAGACAGACAGAGAGACAGAAAGCGAGAAATCACCCCTCAGGGGGGATGGCCATGCCACAATCCCTTCTCCTCCATTCTCCTCTCGGGCCCGGTGTGAGTTTAAGCTACCGGGTCTGGGACGTGAACCGTGGTCGACTACATGGGAGTCCAGCGACATAGCCATTACGCTAACTGCTGGTCCCATCCAGTGCATTTTTCAAGCAGCCAGGTCTAGGACTCAAACCACATAGCTAACTTCTGTGCCATCTGCTGGCCCTGAACATGTATTATTATTATTATTGCCACTGGGTGCATGTGGTCATCAGAGAGAGAGAGAGACATAAAGGGAGAGGAAGCAGGAGAAAGCACCCCCAGTGGGACATGGTCATGCCACAATCCCTTCTCCATTTCGTCCTCCTGCCAGAATGTTGGGCATACATGCACATGTGTGAGGGGTGTATTTTTAAGCTGTTGGGGCTGGGATTCAAACTGCAGCTGGCTGTATGGGATCCAGCTGCCTTAACCACTAGGCTATGGGGCCAGCACCAAATATACATCTTCCTTGAGCCAAATGAAATTGAGGTGTTTCGTTTTGTTTTTGAGAGAGATTTTTGCTATAGGGCATATGACTGCCGAGAGACAAAGAGAGACAGAGAGATAGACAGAAAGTGAGAAATCACCTCCCAGGAGGATGGCCACGCTGCAATCCCTTCTTCATTCTCCTCTCAGGATCTTGGCCACACACACACACACACACACACACACACACACCTGGTGTGAATTTCAAGCTGCTAGGTCCAGGACTCAAATCGGGTTCAACTACACGGGAATCCGACGATGTAACCATTACGCCATTCACTGGTCCTGAAATTGAGGCTTTTTAAGCAGCCTTAGAGAGAAGTGGGGTCAGAACAATTCCACCCCCCCCTTTTTTTTAAAAATTTTGCCAGAGGGCACATATTTTCACCAGAGACAGAGAGGAAAATGAGAAAGCGCCTCCCGTGGAGAATGGCCATGCTGCAAGCCCATCTCCATTTCTCCCTCCTTTTGGGATTTTGGGCATGCACACACAGGTGCCCGGGGTTCTCAAGCTGTGGAGGGTGGGAATGAACTGCACAGCTGGATCTTGACCACACCACAAGCTGGCCCCTTTCTTTTCCTTTTTAAAAAGTTTTATTAAAGTCTAGTATAGTTTAATAAAAGGTACATGTGGGGGACCAGCAGTTAGCGTAATGGCTATGTCACTGGACTCCCACGTAGTCGACCGTGGTTCGAGTCCCGGACCCGGTGGCTTAAACTCATGCTGGGCGTGTGTGCGTGCATGCCCAAGATCCCGAGAGGAGAATGGAGGAGAAGGGATTGCGGCGTGGCCATCCCCCCTAGGGGGTGATTTCTCACTTTCTATCTCTCTGTCTCTGTCTGTCTGGCAAGCACACGCGCCCTATATCAAAAACCTCTCCAAAAAATAAAAATAAAAATAAATAAATAAATAAATACATACATACATACATAAAAGGTACATGTGCATGCAGAAAACCTGATGAATTTTCAAACTGAGTCCGTCTCTGTAACTGGCACCCAGATCCTGAAGCAGAGCATCACTGACACCCCAGAAAACCTTTGCTGTGCCAGGACGGATTTCAGAAGACGGGCGTGGTCTCAGCACCTCTGCGCCCTCGTGTATGCCAGACCTGTCGGCTGACAGGGTGACACCTACAGAGAAGGGATTTGAGTTACGCTTATTTTTCTCAAGGCTTATTTTAAAACACATTCTTTATGACTGGATTCAATTTGCAGCAATTTTAAGTGTGTAGAGGGATTGGATCCCTGGGATGAGATTGCCTTTTTTGTGACGCGTGAACACGCTTTTGATTTATTAATTGTAAACAAAGGGTAAATGCTTACCTATTCTGTTCGCTTTGGGAAGAACAGTGTACACAGAAACAAAACCCTTGAACTTGCCAGTGTGGTCTCCCTTGCTTTGGAGAATGCACAGGGCTGGTCTTTAGCCCAGACACAAACGGGGTATTTCATTTGGACAAGGTAGCCTGCATCCAGGGAGACCAGTAGATATTGAAGAGAACGATGCCGGCCAAAATGACATTGTGGATTGGCAAGGGCCGTGGGCTGCCCCGGCCCACCTCTAGGAGGTACATAGAGCCCCATAGCTGACCTCCAGGGAAACCCTGAGCCCCCCAGGAAGGAGAGGACTTTGTGATCAGATATGACAATAAAGTGGCCACACTGAAGACAAATGCCAGCTGGGTGCCACTGGGGTCTTTAGGGTGCAGGTTGTGGTCTCCTTTGGAGCCCAGCTTGGACAGGGCTGAACACACCCCGGAAGGAGCTTGGTAACGCTGTGTGTTACAGGCATCAGTGGTAGCCAAGTGGCCCACGGACCACTGGCCTTCACAGCCCTGGTCACACATCTTCCTTCCTTCCTTCCTTCCTTCCTTCCTTCCTTCCTTCCTTCCTTTCTTTCTTTCTTTTTTTTTTAGAGAGGTTTCTGCTATAGGGTGTGTGTGCTCACCAGAAAGACAGACAGAGACAGAGAGACAGAAAGTGAGAAATTACCCCCCAGGGGGGGGATGGCCACGCCCCAATCCCTTCTCCTCCATTCTCTTCTCGGGATCTTGGGCACACACACACACGTGCCCGGTGTGAGTTTAAGCTGCCGGGTCTGGGACTCAAACCGCGGTCGACTACATGGGAGTCCAGTGACATAGCCATTACACTAACTGCTGGTCCCAGCCCTGGTCACACTTCTGATTCCACCATGTACATTTAGTGTATTGTTCTGCTCTTGATCCAGTAGGAAGATTAAAAAAATCAAAATCTAGGACCACTGAGCTGGAAGCAGTGGGCTACGAGCTGATAGACACAGTTCAACCACTGTCCTGGGCACACTGTCCTTTCAGAGCATCGGTCTTCTCAAATCCCATATGGGATTCCAGGGCAGCACGCAGCTCAGTGCTGGGCACACAGGGCCGTAGTTACAGAGAAGGGGAGCACCGGCCACTTGCTGTTGGACCTATAGCCACATCAATGCTATGAAGGCCTTCTGTCTGTCTGGATTCCCAAGCCTTCCCCCAGCCCTGGTCCCAATCCATTTTCCATCCAGCAGCCAGAATAATATTCTTAAAATGTAACCCTTGCTTCAACCTTTAAGTGACTGCCCAGGGCAGCGAGAATGAAATCCAAACTCCTGGACCAGCTTGTGGTGTGGTAATTAAGGCAGCTGAATCCAACATGGTCAACTGTGTGGTTCGAGTCCCAGACCTGGTGGTTTAAAAAAACATGGCAGGCACATGTGTGTGCGCACTCAAAACCCCAAGAGGAGAATGGAGGAGAAGGGACTGCGGCGTGGCCAGCCCCCCGGGGGTGCTTTCCCACCTTCTCTCTCTACACAGTGTAGGAGCCCTGTAACAAGTGAAAACAGCCAGAGAACTCAAACTCCTCGCACAGCTTGTGCGGCTGTGTGGGCCCTGGCGAGGCTCTGGCTCGGGTCTCCCTCTGCAGCTCATCCACCGTCACTCTGCACTGCCAGGCCTGTGGGCACGCTGCCCCTTCCTGGAGCACCTTCCACTGCCCTCCGCTCGGCTGACGCCGTCCAGCCTTCAGGTCTCACCGTGACTGTCACCTCAGCGAGAAGGCCTTGGCAGGCCACTCCAGAGAAAGGGCCTCACCCCCTCTCCCGCAGGCCCTGACGTTCCCTCCCAGAACGTACCACCATTTCTAATGATCTTACTGACAGGTCCTTTCCTCCCCTTAAGTTTATTTATTCCCTCCATGAGTGAGAGTCAAAGACAGCGTCTCCAACAGAGTCCTGACCCTGCGCTGCACCCCAGCCACCCCAGATATGGCACATGGCGTGCCCAGTGTAGACCTTCCCTTAGTGGGAGGTCTAAGATGCGAACCTGAAACCTTCCCATGTGGTCCGCCTCACAGAGCACCGCGTCTTACCGCTGGGCCGCCCACTGGCCCCGGGATCTGCCTCAGCACCGGATGAAGCTTCTTGTGGTCGGTGACACTCACTGACGTACCCGCAGGCACACACCAGGACTGAGAGGTGCGACTGTGTGTGCTCACTCTCACGCACACACACCCTGGGGGGGCCAGCAGACGGAGCTCCCCCAAACACGAGGGGCTGCTACCTCAGAGCAGGGCGGGGGTAGCAGGGGACTCACCCTGCAGGACCCAGACAGAGCAGGGCCAGCAAGTGGCATTAACTCAGAGGCCAGCATCAGGGCCAAGCTGTGCCCACTCCATGTGGGTGTGGACGTGGCGGGCATGGTGGGCAGGGGTTCTGTACTTCCTTGTGGGAGCCAGAGAATAAAGGGGACCATTCAGCCCATGCGGCCTCAGCTCCTTCCAGCCAGGGAGGCTGCCCTCAGGAAAGCAGACGGTGGGCTGCTGGGCAGAGCTTCCAGGCAGCCTCTCCCCGTGGTGTGGCCTGTGGTATGAGGGCTGGGCCACGAGGCCTCCAGGCTTAGAGAAAGGACAGGCAGAGGAGGCGGCTGTGGGGCAGGCCGATGATGCTCAGGTGCTTGGGCCCTGCTGCTGCTCCGATGCAGAGGAAAATGGCCAAGACACAGAGGCCCATCCGAAAAGGGGCACATAACCACAGGCCTGGCTCTCCTGGGATTCTCCAAAACCTTCCTTTTCCTGAGCCCAGGCCGTCAGCTCCTTCAGCAACCTCCCACCAGCATTTTCTGTGCTTCTGTGCTCCTGCCAGGGTGGCGATGACAATATCAACACACGGCACCCCCCGAGCACCCGGCACGTGCCCAGGGCTGAGCCACGTACTTTGCATTCATGATGTTACCTGGTCTTCATAAAACCTGGGATCTGTCGGGTTGCTGGAAAAGATAGGACATGTTTTTCTGCATTTTTCTATGCAAAAATGTGTCCTGGTTTTTCCACCAACCTAGTAGGTAGGTACCGTTGTTACCCCGTTTTACAGACACTAGGCTAAAGGTCAGAACAGGTGAGTGACCTGCCCAAAGGCATACAGCTCGGAACTGGGGGAGCTGGGATCCTAAGTGCCATGGTGTCTCCGGACAGACCGACGGCAGCCCAGGCTCCTCACTGCTCTGCGACTTTCCTTTCTTTCCCTTCCCCAGGAGGAACATCCACCCCTACCTCGACCGGACTCACGAGCAGGGGCAGACGTGGCGTTCATTCCGCCCTCTCAATGCTGGGAACTGCATCTGGGGCTGGGATGTGAGGCTGACTACTACAGTCATGGCCCCGGCCCTCGTAGAAAACACTGCGTGTGGGGGCACTGTGCTGTGTGTCCGTTATAGCGGGGACATGGGAGGGAGACAGGCCTGAAGAAGCAGCAGGTGACCAGGCACATCTGAGAAGCTGGAGTAAGGCCAGAGTAGCTAGAGACCGGGGTGGGGCGGACACGGGCTGCGAGCGGGCTGCGCTGTGAGTTAGGAGTGGTGCAGGGAGGGGCTGGATGGGTAACAGGGATCTGATCGCATGGCCACATACAGCAAAGTAAAGCCACTAAGTTACATGTTCAAAGCGAGCTGAGCTCCTGGACCTTCAAGGCTGAGGACCACCGTTATTTTTGTTGTTGTTTTTTGAGAGTTTTTTGTTTGTTTGTTTGTTTGTTTTTGCTATAGGGCGCTTGTGTTAGCCAGAGACAGAGACAGAAAGCAAGAAATCACCCCTCAGGGAGATGGCCACGCCACAATCCCTTCTCCTCCATTCTCCTCTCGGGATCTTGGACACGGAGGCACATGAGCCTGGCATGAGTTTAAGCCACCAGGTCTGGGACTCGAACTGTGGTTAACTACGTGGGAATCCAGCGACATAGCCATTATACTAACTGCTGGTCCGAGGACTACCGTTTTTTACTGAGAGGACATAAGTATCTTTAGACCCAGCCTGAAGCCCTTCTTCCTCGTCTTAACCCTGGGGGTCAGGAACTGGGGAAGGGAGCTGGGCCTGTCACTGGTGGGCATATACACACAAGCTCAACCCCATGGTCTCACCAGTGACTGCACCTACCACAGGCCACGTGAATCACAGGGGTGAAAACCAGGAGACCCCAAGGTCATCTCCTCTAGACTTGAAGCTTTTGGAGGTCAGAGTGAAGTTCAGAGAGGGTCATGCCTTGCCCAACTTCGCACAGCAAGTTAGCGGCCATGTTGGACTCAGAGGAGGCTTGGGCTGGCAGCTAGTCCCAGGGTGGATGCTGCAGCTTCTGCACTCACAGGTTATATGCCCAGAGTCTCCGACTGGGCTGTCTTCCCTACTTCCAATTTCTACCCAAACCTAACCCATCAACAAGAGCTGCCACCTGCCGACACTGATTCACAGAACTGAGGACACAGAGAAGCCTGTGGAAGCTGACCTCCAAGATGGCCCCAGTGACACTTGCTTTGTGTTCCCCTCCCATACTGAAACGGGCTGGCCTGTGAGACTAAGAGGATATTGAGAAATGATGGTGGGACCTTCAGGGACAGATAATAAAGGACACTGGGCTTCCTTCGCGCCCTCTCTTGGGTCACTCGCACCGGGGGAAGCCCCCTTCCTATGGTAAGAGCACTTAAACAGTCCTGTGGACAGGTCCAGGTGATAGGAAACGGGCCTCCTGCCAGCAGCCAGCACCCTCTGCCAGCCATCTGAGGGAGCCATCTTGCAGTAAGGCCTGTAAGGCCATCACCCAACATTTTGACTATCATTTCCTGAGAGATCCGGACAAGATCCTGAGAGATCCAGGTAGCCATCTCTAAATTCCTGCCCCATAGAAACTATGTGAACTAATAAATGTTCGTTGTTGTTTTAAACTGCTAACTTCTGGGGTAATTTGTTACGCAGCAACAAGAAACTAATATAGGACCTAGCACTGCTCACGAGAGGGCAGGGTTACTTGAATCGGAGACACGTGGGGTGTTGGTCACGCACGCAGAATCTGGGGGTTTGCCCAGACCCTTGCATTAGAATGGAAAAGGCTGGGGCCGGGGCACGGTCAGGGGCAGAGGGAGAGTCTGCATTTTTAATAATCCTCTCCACCACACACACGCGCGCGCACACACACACACACACACACACACACAGACCAAATGATTCTTATATACTTCCAAGGCTGAGAATTACTGACCTAATTCTCCTTCCAGATCTGGAAAGACCAGGAGCTGAGGGACGGTCCTGATTACGTTTGTAAGCGGAGGCAGGTTGGGCCTAGACTCCAGCTCCAGACTGTGAGATCGGGTGGCTCTTCTGAGAGGCATAGGTTTTCTTTTGTTTCTTACTTATGTTGAAAATTTGTGGGTAGCAAAATGCTGCATAATCAACTGTCTTTCATTTGCAACAGGGCATATACGCTTGCTGGAGACTGAGAGAGAGATAGAGAGAGGGAAAGGGAAGAACCACCCCTCAAGGAGGAAGGCCACACCACAATCCCTCTCCTTTATTCCCCTCGGGATTTGGGGCATGCATGCACATACAGTCGGCATGGTTTTCAAGCTGTCAGGTCTGGAACTTGAACCACACAGTTGGCCATGGAGGATCAGCCACGTTAGCCTCCGCGCCATCTGCTGGCCCTCAACTGTCTTCAGAGCTTGCTCTGCTTTGCCTGGGAACAACCTTGCCAGCACTACACAAAATGGGGGCCTGCCGCTAAGAAAGGTGGGCGGCGTTAGGCCACATGGAGAGGTACTTTGTACCCACCGCGCTGCCTCAGCTCCAGGCACGTCTGCTAGGCCAAGAGAATGCAGTGTAGGTGAGGCAGAGACGATGAATGAGGATAACGAGGGAGTCTGCCTTAACTCCTGCCCGCCTGCCACCCCACGAGGTAACTAATCACCCTACTTCATCTGCATAGCACGCTGTGGCTTAGGAATAAGTCCCACACAATCCTACTGAATTCCCTCTGCAGGCTGCCAGGTAGGCCCGTCTGGTACTCAGACAGTCATTTAAGTATTTGTGGAGCGGCTACGATGTGCTGAGTAACACCCTAGGCACTAGAGATATCAATATATAAATTTGAGGGTTTTTTTTTTTTTTGTAAATTACTTTTTTTAAAGTTATCTTATGTAATTTTATTTATTTATTTAAATTTGACCAGAGAGGGACAGGGAGAGAGTGAACAAGAGGGACAAAAAGTGAGAAAGCAAACCACCAGGTCCAGGACTCGAACCGTGGTTGGCCATACGAGAGTCCAACACCCTTCATCACCATGGCACAGCTGGCCCCTAGATTTGTTTTTTAAGTTAATAAATACATACGTTTACTATATGCCAGGCACTGTTTTAAATCACTGTGCAAATATTAACTCACAATATTCTAACTCAGTTTATCTTAACTCACAATTTGCGAGTCACAATAACTAGCAAATAATTCCTCATAAGAGCCCAACAATGGAGACACCATTATTTTCTCCACTTAACAAGGACACTGAAGTCCAGAGGGCGCCAGCCTGGTGTCCCGGGTGCTGCCAGCCACATGGCTGACTGAGTGCACAAGATCCTGAAGGACTGGGCCTGGGGGAGGGAATCATGGCATGTCGAGACCCTGCTGAGGATACTTCTCTCTTTCTTACATGCACTGTCATCATGAATAAACTTTTTAAAAAAGTACAGAGAAGTTGGGTAACTTTCCCAGGGACAAACAACTAGTAAGGGGGCAGTGTCGAGATTTGAACCTAGGCAATCTGGCCCTAGATTCCACCTCCTAAAATGAGATAAAATAGAACATGGTTTCTGCTCTTTAAAACTTCAGCTTTTGGGACCAGCAGTTAGCATAATGGCTATGTCGCTGGACTCCCACGTAGTTGACCGCGGTTTGAGTCCCGGACCCGGTGGCTTAAAACTCACGCCGGGCACGTGTGCGTGTGTGCCCAAGATCCCGAGAGGAGAATGGAGGAGAAGGGATTGCGGCATGGCCATCCCCCCTGGGGGGGGATTTCTCGCTTTCTGTTTCTCTGTCTCTGTCTGGCTGGCGAGCGCATGTGCCCTATAGCAAAAACCTCTTAAAAAAAAAAAACTTCAGCTTTTAAAGTCACCATGAGCACAGGTGAAGAAATAAAAGCTCAGAGACAGTTTCCAAATTCCCCTGGGTCTGACATTGCCTGGACCGAGAGCCAGGTCCAACTCCAGGCCGCATTGCCGCATCACGTGTTTATTCCCAAGAAAGGCCCAGCAGGGAGGGGATGCCAGGAGGCCACGAGGAGCCTAAGAGAGGGTCTCTCCAGGTCTCCCCTGCAAGGGAGAAGCATCTCGAGAGACCCCGCAGCAAGTGACACTTCTGCACTCACTGTCCAGGCCTTTGCGATTTGGGGCTGTCTGCTGCCCGGCCGGTATTCGTGCTTCCAGATGGCTTGGGGCACTGTTATTTATAGACCATGTTTCTATTTATATCTTCACTGAGCCTCCCCCCACCCAGTCCCTAAAACCCAGAGTGAGGAGGATAAGAACTCTTTTTCACTAAGTAAGTGTGGGGCAAAGGTGAAGGTCAAAGTCTGGCTGTGTGTGCCGTTTCAGCAGAAGCCCTTCGCAGGGAAATAGTCAAGACAAGGGGGCTTTCTACGCCTTCTCAAGGAAACGGGGTGGGGACGGGGGGTGGGGAGGGCACAAAGCTGGCCTTATACAGAGGCAGCTGCACTCTCCTCATACGGTGGGATCTGAGGTGTGCCTAGAAGACCCCTGTTCTCAAAAGTTTTTCCTTTTGCATGATACTTTACCACTAGTCATTTATTCCTTTGGTCTTTTTAATATAAAGATTAATTTATTATTATTATTTTTTAATTTGGCCAGTGAGAGAAAAAGAGAGACAGAGAGTGAGAAAGCAAGCCACCAGGTTCGGGATTCACACCACGGTTGGCCGTGTGAAAGTCCAGCGCCTTAACCACCACGCCACCTGCCAGCCCCTCCTTTGGTCTTAATAGTTTTTAAGGCACAAAACCCAGACAGCATCAGAAGTTCACAGATGGGGAAATGCAGGCTCCGAGGACTGTGACCTGTTCTTACAGGTAAGCTTGAACGAGTGAACCGAAACCTCTCACAACACAGGGGCGTCTATCCCAGCACTGGAGGAAGTGTTCCCAGCACAACAAAAGAAACTGGAGCAACAGAGCAGGCCCAGAATAATTCCTGCCCCAGCAGAGCAGGCCCAGAATAATTCCTGCCCCATCACATTTTAGGAATAAACCAGTAAATCTCTGCAACATTTCTTAAGTTTCTATTTGATGCCTCAGATGAAAACTTCCTTGTTTCAGTGAATCATAGACAGATGTAAAGCAGAACTCACTTATTCCTCATTTTCAGTCCCTGATGAATTGTGGTTCAGGAAACAGCATCTGTGATGATTGTCACCACTTGATTCCTTCATGGGTTTGAGTTTCCAAAGCCAGCTCCCAGAAGGCAAATTACATGTTTCCTTCCTCTGGACAGTTTGCCTGCAATTCCAACATCTGTCACTAGGTGGCTGGCCAAGGTTGGGTAGGTGGAGTGAAAATAGAGTTTAGACAAGATCTTTACCATAAGAATGTGGCATATTCCAGACTAGCAATTAGCGTAATGGCTATGTCGCTGAACTCCCATGTAGTCAACTGTGGTTTGAGTCCCAAACCCAGTGGCTTAAAACTCACGCCGGGCGCATGTGCATGTGTGCCCAAGATCCCGAGAGGAGAATGGAGGAGAAGGGATTGCGGTGTGGCCATCCTCCCTGGGGGGTGATTTCTCGCTTTCTGTCTCTCTGTCTCTCTCTGTCTTTCTGGGGAGTGCACGTGCCATATAGCAAAAAATCTCTCAAAAAAAAAAAAAAAAGAGAATGTGGCATAATATTAAAAGGACAATATCGATCAATCTCTAAATGACATATTTTGTAAAAACCATGATACAAAAGTGAAGTAAGGTTAAAAGAAAGGCAAACATCCTGGTGCAGACAATGTACCCACCCTTTTATACCAAACCTTAACTGCCTCATCAGTACATGTCTGGTCAAATCCACACCATGGTTAGAACTTCCAAAACATAAAGACTAGTATGAAGCCAGTGGCATGGTGGTTAAGGCACTGGACTCCCACATAGCCAACTACAGTTCAAGTCCTAGACCTGACGGCTTGAAAATCACACTGGGCACATATGTGTGCGTGCTCAAAATCCCAAAAGGAGAATGGAAAAGAAGAGACTGTGCTGTGGCCATCTCCCACGGGGGTGGGGGGTAATTTTTCACTTTGTCTCTCTCTATTCCTCTCTGGCAAGTGCACATGCACTATGGCAAAAACCTATTATAATTTAAAAGAAAAAATAAAGTATCAAGAGCTTGGCCTTGGAAGTGGAGGGCCTTGGCTTTGGACCCGGCTCTAACTCTTACTAGCTGAGTGGCTATGAGCAAGTCCTGTGCCTTCTAGTCTGTGAGTCTTCCTCTGTTAAGCGGGCTGGTTGTTACGTGGGCTCGCTGGAGCACAGGAAGCCCTTTGCAGTGTCTGGCCAAAGTATACCCTTAATAAACAGTAGCTATAATCATTAGGCAGAACTCTTCTCTCATTTACGATGGTTTCATCTGATGGAAGTTCCAGGCCTGACGTGCAGTTCCCCGAGAATGCTGTTCGCAGCTTTTCTCCCACAGCCAGTTCAATGAACAGCTATCTTGGGCTGCTGGGCTCATGCGGTGAACAGCTGTTTCACTTTCTCTCCCAGGAGCAATTCTCTCTGTTCAGCAAGAACGAAAGAATCGCTCTGCCAATCACGCAAGTCTTAAGCCCTCCTCAGCAACTGCCAACTATTACACTTGGAAATTCACCTTTCAGGTTCACAAACGAGAGGCCGGGAGTGAAAAACTGCCAGGCAGAAAAGCGTGACCCGGCCACCAAATGACCAGCCATTCACCGCTCTTGACTTGAGGCTTAGGGCTGCAATACTTTTTAAAAATTATTATTGTTTAATGCCAGAGGGCACATGGATGCACATGAGAGAGAGGGAGAGATTAAAGAGAGAGAGAAAGAGAAAAATAACATTCCCCACGATGGGGCCTGTCACGCCACAACTCTTTTTCCTCCAGTTCTCCGTCCCACTGGGATCCTGGGCACGAGCATCTGGACGTGCGTCTGGATGTTTTTCAAACCAGCAGAGTCAGGACTCAAACTCTGGCTGGCCACGTGGGACCCAGCTTCTGTGCAGCATCTAACCCATGTGCACATGCCCGATGGCCCTGCAATCATGACTTTATACAGAAGAGCAAAAGATGCTCCTTTAAAATCTCAGGTTAGGGGCCAACAGGTGACATGGTGGTTAAGATGCTGGACTCCCACATGGCTGGCAGTGGTTTGAGCTCTGAACCTGCCGACTCGATTCCTCATTTTCCCAATCTTTCTCTCTCTCTAGTGAGTTCACGCTCCCTATAGCAAATTTTTAAAAAATAAAAATGAAAAATTCAATTAAATAAATAATTCTTTAAAAATAAGTAAATAAAATCTCAGCTTATTTGTCTTATCTTTCCTGCCCTAGTCTCCTTGGAAAAGCCTGAAACTACAATATAACCGGATATACTGTATGCTGACATTCTGATACCATGCTGTCTCCAAAACCACAGATGGGACCAGCAGTTAGCGTAATGGCTATGTCACTGGACTCCCATGTAGTCGACTGTGATTCGAGTCCCAGACCCGGTGGCTTAAAACTCATGTCGGGCACGTGTGCGTGTGTGCCCAAGATCCCGAGAGGAGGATGGAGAAGAAGGGATTGCAGTGTGGCCATCTCCCCGGGGGGGTGATTTCTCTCTTTCTGTCTCTGCCTGTCTGGCGAGCCCAGGCGCCCTATAGCCAAAACCTCTCAAAAAAAACCCCAGAGAGCTCATGGCCAGTCTTTCCCATCTCCACAAGAGAGGCTTCTGAAATGAGAAATGAAAACCTGAGCAATCTCCTGTATCCAAGACTCCATCCCATCTTAGTAGGGAGAGGAGGGAGCACGTCCTGACTTACACCTGACGAGCGGGTATGGCTGGGGCCCGAGTATACTCCTGGCTAGATTAGCACTGGATGATAGAAGGTTGTGTTGTCCTTTACAACCCCACCCCATGGCCCTCCAGAAACAGGGGGGCAGCTCAGGTACGTGTAAGGAGATGAGTCCAAGAACCAGCCCTTGCCAAGTTACCTGCATGAAGCCTCGTCTCCCCATGCACCTCTCCTTCAGGTCAGAAATTGGTTCCCAGTGTAGATTCAGTGCTTTGCCTCATGTGAATGGACAGGACATAACACCAAGAACGTCCTAAAGACAGGGCAGACGGCCTGCAGAAGGGCTTCGCTGGGCATTAAACCATTATTCCTTCAACCTGACTGTGTGCACAAGCCGTCGGTACATGTTGTTAAAGTGACAGCTGTGATTTAGTGGGTCAGAATGGGGCCAGGACTGCATTTCTAACGAGCTCCTGGATGCTGCCCGAGCTGCTGATCTGTGGTCTACATGCTAAGCAACAAACTTTAGAATGCACAAGACTGGGGGCCAGCAGGTGGCATGATGGTTGGGATGCTAAATTCCCACATGGCCCACCGCAGTGTGAGTCCTGGACCTGGCAGCTTGAAAAATCACACCAGGCACATGCTGTGTGCATGCCAAAATCCAAGAGGAGAATGGAGGAGAAGAGACTGGCATGGCCATCCTCCTGGAGGGTGATTTCTCCTTTCCCTCTCTGTCTCTCTCTGGTGAACTCACATACGCTATAGCAAAACCTAAAACAAAACAAAACAAAACAAAAGCACAAGACAGTGTGCCCTCACTCCTGGGAGGAGTCCTTCCTCCCTCTGTCAAGGCTTCTAGGAGGCTGCACACACACGATCCCAGAGATGTGTGTGGCCTGCGCAGTACTGCTACGTACTTGGTGCTTACCGTGCGTGTCCCAGACGACCAGGGGCACTTCCTAGATGAGGCTTATGATGGAGGAAGAGATGCCGAGTCAAACCAGCTCAGGGTCGCAGCGCTACTAGGAGGCTGAGGTCCCACAGGGTGGCACCATTGGCACCAAACTGTATTGTGGAACTGGAAGCCACATGGCTAGCTGCAGATTTGGGTGCACACGCAGGCACCCAAAACCCTGAGGAGGTGGAGAAGCTGGGGAGAGGGGAGCATGGTGCGATGAGACTCTGGTGGGGGCATCTCTCTCACTCTCTTTTGCTTTCTCAGTGCACAAACAAGCTAGCTATTATAAACATAACAAACTTTTTGAAAAAAGAGGTAGAGTAGAGATTTGAACCCCAAATCTGTTTGGCTCTCAGGCCTCCAGTGCTGAAATACAATGCTTACCTATCTCTGCCACAAAAGTGCATGCTTTTGAGGCTGACAGAAAGTCCCCAATAGAAAGCCGGGTGCAAAGCCACATCTGTTCGAGCCCAAAGCCAGCACTTGGAACCCCACACACGGGCCCCAGAGCCCCTCTGCACTGCACCTCTGCAGGCTCTCCTGGAGCCTGGCAGTCCTCCCTGAGATCTGCCCACATCCATTTCACTAGGTGAATCCAGCTCTTGTGTTCTCGCCTGGGGGAAACAGAAACGCCACTCTCACCCAAGCCTCACCTCGGCTACTGGAGCCCGTGGGGTGCCACCCGGCCACCCTGACTCTGAAGGGTAGAGAAGGTGAGGCCTGCCAGCCCTGCCTGTGAAGGTACATTCAGGTGAACAGACTCCATCTTCAGGCTGTGCCAGTCCCCTTAGGCCAACTCTGGTCTGGAGGCCAGGCAGCTGGCACCTGGGCCTCTTTGGTGGACGTCGGTCCTGAGGACGGTGGCGGTGAGGGGGAGAAGCATTTGGGGGCCCAGTATGACTGTTTGCTGGACACTCGGCAGCCCTGGATGAGTGACGCATCGCTTCGCATGGGCTGGGACAGTCCAAGAGCCAGCTCAGTCCCTGCCAGGGAGCAGCTCGGGCTGGGGGCTCTGGCTATGGACATGTGTCCAGTCGGGGTGACCTTGACAGCACTGAGGGGTCAGGCCAGGGACGCTGTGTGCCCCCCACCTCCTGGGAAGGCGGGAGGGAGCTCACCCCTCAATGGATCTCAGTGTTCTCTACCACTGCCACCCCACCAGACCTGGACCCAGAAACCAGGGCGCCTGGAGGCTCATGGGGAAGGCTGTTCACCACAAGGCGTCTTTCATGGGCTCCAAAGGCCTGGTATCTCAGGGAGGGGGTCATTTCCTTCCATCCCAGGGATGAATCCACAGGCCAGGAGTTAGGGGGGGGTGCCATGAAACGCTGGCTCTGCTGTCTCAGCTATGGCCGCCCCACAGAACCAGAGCACTGCTGGGTTCTTTTCATTCATTTAATTTAATTTAATATTTCCTCCTTTCATGGGCAAGTGAGACAGACAGAAGCCAGAGACAGAGACATAGAGATAGCATCCCCAAAAGGGTCTTGACGCTGCAATCCATCCCAGGCCCAACCAGCCCTGGGTCATGGGCACTCCTGTGCCTGGTGGTCCCAGGGAGGGCTCCAGACATGAACCAAAGCTAGAGCCTCCCCACGCCAGTCAGCCTTGCAGAGCACTGCAGTGGCCACAGCACCAGCAGCAGGCCACCCTCCCCCACCCCC
>NW_006204113.1:3347583-3348662 GCF_000334495.1 Tupaia belangeri chinensis
CATCAGCACGGCCTCTCGGCTGTTCCTCAGGGTACATCTCAGCTCTGTCTACTTCCTCCCTCCTGCCCGGACGAGGCCGACCCACCTTGGCCTCCCGCTGGTCTTTTTCCTCCTTCCAGTCTAAGCTGACACCTGCCAGCCTGAGGGATCCCTTCAAAATGGAAATCTGCTCCCAGACCCCTCAGCCTAAAGCCTTCCAGAGACATTTCAACGGCCATAGAATAAACCTGCACCCCTGGCATGGCCTGCCCTGTTGGGACCTCCGGTCCTCTCCCCCTGGCCTGGTGCCCTAAGCGGCAGCCACACTGCAAGCTCACACCAGCCTCGTCTCCTGGGCTTCTCGCAGGCTCCACAACCCTCCTGCCTCAGCTGCCTCTCCCCGTCACGTCTATCACACCTGGGCTCGGCAACTTCTGTCCACCACCTAAGTCTGTGAATTTGCTAACAGTGCCACTGCCGGGAGCCCAGGTGGAACTGGGCTCTCAGTGTGGGGTGAAGATCGGACCTAAAAGGACGTTGGGTATCAGGTGGAGAAGCGATTGATGTATTGGTATTTCCAAGGCGGAGGTGGAGGTGGGGCGGTCAGGAGCGTCACAGAGGCTAAGGCATGGCCATCACTTGCTGGCGGCTTTGCCAACTAGCAAGGCGATCCCTGGCGACTCTCCCCTGACGTCGGTTCTGGGCAAACTGTGGGCAGGAGTTAGACAGCATCCAGGACTCCAGGGGCCCAGGCCAGGGCACCTTTTCTGTGTTCACTTACATGGGCTCGGGGCACAGACATGAAGCACTACCTCAACAAGGCTGACCCACGTGGGAAGTGTGGGGCCACATCTGGGGGCCTCCCTGAGCACAGTGGGCATGTGTGTGCCCGTGATCGGACTGGCTGAGCTGTGGGTGGATGGTGGATCAAGACCCTCTCAGGGCTACTATATCTCTGTCTCTCTCTCCCCCTGTCTCTCACTCATGGAATAATAGATGAACTATCAGATTGTCGGGAAAATCATGATATATTTTTCTATGCAAGAATGCGTCATGACTTTACCCACAAGCCAATAATTAACTAACTAAATTAATAACAC
>NW_006204113.1:3349284-3352755 GCF_000334495.1 Tupaia belangeri chinensis
TCCTGCTCAGATCAGAGGCTTCTCAGGGAAGATACCCCAGGACAGACCACATTCAGAGCCGGGGATTGGGGCAGGTGTTCCGGAGGTCGACTTCCTTCTGGAATTATCTCTAGACAAGGAAGACAGACAGCAAGTTGTAGCAAGGTGACCTGGTTCTTCTCCTGGCCTTGAAAGGCAAGGATGCCATGGGGGGAGGGCTTGGGGGACCCATCCACATCTACAGACAAAAGTAACCAGGCCCTTGAGTGCCTGCCTCCTGCAGAGCTTGTCACTTACACAAGACCTGGTGGCTCCGGGCTGCAATCCGTGATCCTGCCCCGTACCTGATTATGACATTGGGTCCCTCCCTGCCTTCCAGCCCAGATCAGCTATCTGGGTTTGAAACTCTCCAGAAAAAAAGCTCTTTGCTGATTTGCAAGTTACCACAGGCAAGGAAGGAACTGCGGCTAAAGTGGTGCGGGGGAAGAGCTGAGTCAGTGTGGAGGGAGGGAGGGAGACGGGAGGGCAGGCAGAGGAAAGCCCCAGTGTGCCCTGCTGCAAAGCTGCAGCGAGGAGTGGCAGGCCCGCAGCGCCAGCCCTCTGGCTCTGCGGCTCACACGGCGATTTCTGCGCATCCCCTGCTTGGACCATCGCCCCAAACCACGGGCAACCCATTTGACAGATGAGGCAACGAACCCTGGAGGCCATGCGACGGGGTCCGGTGGCCCAGGCCCTGCATATGTCTGTGGAGCCTGCCCCTCTCGTCCATGAGCGGCTGTGCCCCAGGGGACCCTGCTTTGAGTGTCCCTGTCCTCAGCTGCCATCTGCCCAGCTCTCTCTGTGATGACGCAGCCACACGCACCTGACCCGTGCTTCCTTCTGGTCTTCAAACACACACCCCAGCTCCACTCTGCCCACTCCATTCTCGGCCCCTTGGCCTGGTACCCCAGGCCCCGACCTTCCCAGGGCTGGCTCGGTTCAGATCCAGTCCTCGCGAGAGGCCTTTCCGGACCACCTAATCTCAGACACCCAGAGCCACACGCCCTGGTTAGTTTTCTCTCTAGCACTTAACACTATAAAAATTGGGTGCCCTCCCACCCCGAATGGAAGGTTAAACTTCCCAAGAACAGCGACCTGCCCCACCTTGTTGCCAGCCATCTCACCAGTGCCAACAGCTGGGCCTGGCACACAGTAGGTACCCAACAAATCACCCACGGCAGCTGCTGACCGCAGGCACCCAGAACTGCCTGCCCCAGATTACAGAGCGGGAGAATGACTTTGGGGAGGCGGGGGACGCAGTAATTACAGCAAGGGGAGACCTAGCACTTCCAGACGAGGTCAGAGGAAAGCCGCTTTTAAGACAGCAATGGGGCCGCTCAGGCCTATAATCTGGTCGACCTTTATAAACCCCAGCATTACCAGCAGACCCTATTTTCCTTCTTGATCATGTAGGTTTGTCTTTTCCTGCCATCCCAGGTCACAAGCGGGGCAGGAAACCTCTCAGCCCCTGTCTCTCAAGGCTGCAGTCCCTGCCAGCGTCTGAACTGCTGTGTCCCTCCTAGCTTCCGAAGCCTGGGAGGAAGGTTTTCTTAGGCCGGCACCGGGTGCGGAGCAGGGGAACACCTACAGCCCAGGGAGAGGTCGGCTCCCCCATGCCATGGACCAGCTCTAGCTAAAGACAACCCTCCCCCTGCTTCCGTCTGTGCTGGAACAAACACCGGATCTGCTGCACAGGGCCAGGGCAAGAGAGGAAGGCCCCGTAGAATGTGCTTACAGTCACCCAGCACCCTCCTGCACTGTGGCTCCAAACTGCCTTTATGGTAAGGGACTGGAGTGTAAACTGGCTAGCTGGTACAAAAGAATCTGGAAATACACCTCCTTACGCTCATAAGGCCATGAGGCTGTCCGCAAGGCTGGCAGCACCTACCTTGACTGGCTATAGGTTCCCTTTTCTCCCTGAGCAACCTTGCTTCTCCATGACCTGTCAGCCCGGGAATACGTGCAGCTCTGGGTGGGGCTGCTGAGCTAGCAGAATGAAGCCGGAAGCCCAGTGCCTTCCAGTGCAGGGACACACATAACCTGCGAGTGGAACGGGACCTCGCACGGTCTGTGCACAGTGGGCTCAGCTCCTCCTGCTCTACGGCCGGCTTCTGAAGTCCCTTGGTCCTTGGTGGCAGTTGTTTGCTTTTTACATCAGCAGCTACACTCTCTGCTTCACTCCATAATGACCACTTCCTCCCGGGGAGCCTCCTCGGGCCAGCAAACTCGGCATACACAGGAAATCTACTCCAATCCCAGGATGGGCAACAGGAGATGGATTTTCCACAATAGTCTTTTCAAACAAGGCAGAAAGTTCCATGTAAACAGTAGGCCGTCCTGAGAGGCTGCTGACCACCACGCTCGGCCCAGCGTCCCACAGAATTTCATTTGTGCCCACCCCTTTAAAAAGTAGGATGCCGAACCAGCAGTTGGCGTAATGGCTATGTCGCTGGACTCCCATGTAGTCAACCGCAGTTCGAGTCTCAGACCCCGTGGCTTAAACTCACACTGGGCACATGTGCATGCGTGCCTAGGATCCCGAGAGGAGAATGGAGGAGAAGGGATTGCGGCATGGCCCTCCCCCTGGGGGGTGATTTCTCGCTTTCTGTCTCTGTCTCTGTCTTTCTGGAGCGCACACGTCCTATAGCAAAAACCTCTCCAAAAAAAAAGCAGGATGCCTCGGGAAGCACAAGATACACACTTGTGAGATGATTCTCCCTGAGCCTCTAGCATTATAAAGAAGGCACTAACTGCCTGTTGTTTAGGATTATCCTTTCCGAGGTGTTCGCATAGCAAATGGCCTTTCAAGACAGAAGTACTGTCTGGCTCTGGGGCGAACAGCAGGCTCCACACATTGCCTTGGACAACAGAGTCAGTGTTTCTCTCTGGAGCCAAGAGGCAGGCCTGTTTGCTGCCCATTCTAAAAGATGTGGGCTCCCGGCCTATAATGTGAGCCACTGCCTGTGTGGGCAGCATCGGAGCCCGTCATGCCAGCCCCATGGCACCTGGAGGCAGTGGGAACTGCTGCAGATGTGTGGGTGCTCATGCTGGCTACTGTGCCGTCATCAAATCAAGTCTTTTGTCTCTGACCCACGAGTCTCCTGTCTTCTGCCAGCATCCGGGAAATCATGGGGAGCTAACTTCATTGATCTGCAAGTTGAGTAAACTCTCAGACCCTTCACAGTCCTGGACAATGCTGCTCCTACTAGGTCAGCATGACTCCCCAGTATCCTAGCTCCAGAACTGCCCTGCTTCCAGCAAACTCAGGAGAAGTTGAATTATAAAAACATATATAAACCTGGGAACCAGCAGTTAGCGTAATGGCTATGTAGCTGGACTCCCATGTAGTCGACCACGGTTCGTGTCCCGGACCTGGTGGCTTAAAACTCACACCAGGCGCGTGTGCGTGCGTGCCCAAGATCCCGAGAGGAGAATGGAGGAGAAGGGATTGCG
>NW_006204113.1:3352821-3356401 GCF_000334495.1 Tupaia belangeri chinensis
AAAAAAAAAAAAAAATATATATATATAAACCAAGGAAAGAAGAATTATTAATTTAAAGAAAAAGCTCTGGGGCCAGCTAGGGGTGCAGCCCTAAAGCAATGTTCTACAAAGCTGGGCCCACATGGGAGGGTCCTGGTTTAAACATCTTGGGACCTTCCTGTTCTTGCTAGGGGTGTCAGTGCCTGAGATTAGTGTTGGCCGAGGCTGAAGTTGGATCATGGCATGGGGACTCTGTCGAGGTGCCTGTCTATCTCTCTCTGATGGAAGAAAGAAGTAAACTGTTAAAAAAATAGTTATTTGCTTTGCAATAGGATTTATCACACGACTTTTAAATAGAATATCACTTAGAACACCTAAAGGATGATGTCATTTGTCCCAAAGAGCTGAATTTGCCCAGATGGTCTCAGGAATGTGCCTTCATGTAGAACAAGTTTCATGCTTTCATTTATTTATTTATTTTTGGTGGAGCTTGAAATGCCAAGAGGTCGGGCCTGGGAGTGGGGCTTTGCAGGGACTATTACGCCACTGCCTCTTTCCTAGGGAGCAGCTGGCATGCTCGTTTTATAGCACTCGCCACCTCCTTAACATAAAAAACATTCACTCGGGCCTGCAATCGAGTTAATTAAGTTGTGCCAATATCAGTTTCCGGGTTCTGATAACATGCTGAACTCGCACAAGATGCTACCCCTGGAGAGAAGCAATCTGGTGATGGAAGTGACGCGACCTCTCCTTAAATGGGACTAGTGCCCTGCCCTGCAGCGTGCCCATGGAATTGGAGGGGAGGAAGACAGAATGCCTAGATGTTTGCAACATCTTGCGAGTCCATAATAATTTCCAAATTAAAAAAAAAAAAAAAGCCATGACAGGAAACAAAATATCCAACTTGTTAAATATTCAAAATGTTAGATTCATAATTAAATAAAGACAGTGTTCTGAAAGCCTTGGGACTATCTCATTTATAACTGTTTTAAAATAAGAATAAGCTACATGATTTAATTGCTAAAAAAAAAAATTAATTATTCAGCACCGGTGACCTCAGTCACTCAATGAAATGAGAGTGCCCTTGCAGGTCACCAAGTCCCCATGAGGCTCAGGCCACCTCCACCCCCAAGCACTGAGGAAGGCCTCCTCGTGCCCATGGAACCATGTGGATTTTCCTTCTCGAGCTTCGCTGGAGAATGGCTTGTCCCATGTAAGGTCCCTCACTTCTTGCCCTCCTATGGGCCCCACAGACCTCATAGAGGCTGCTGGTCCCGGGCACAGTGGATCTTCACCTCCAGGTCCAGAAAACAGGCTCCAGCTCTGGTGGAAACAACTGGAGTGCTCTCTTAAGGACAGCTCTCCCATACCCCTTTACACAGGACGTGACTGACAGGCCAGTGTCAGGCCGTGGGGAGCTAGAGGGCTAGCTCCCCCTCTACCACCCTGCAGGCCCTGCTCCCAGGTTTTCCGAGCCCGACCCCAGCGCCACTGCACAATACTGTATCTGTCCCTCAAGATCCAGTGGCAATGTCTGGGGTCAGCTTCTTCCTGGATGGAGCCTCAGCCTTTGACCACAGGAACCCTGGGCACTCGCCACTTTCCAGACTTACAGGCTGCCTCTGAACTCAGGCCACATACCACAAACCGGTGTCCTAGACCGCAAGGTTCATGGCTCACCTGCAGGATTTCCTGCCAGAATTCATCTGGCAGATGAGCAAGTACGTAGCCAAGCCAAGGATTCTCTCTTCTCTTGATTCTTTGGCTGTCTCTATGTCTCTCTCTCTCTGTCTGGCGAGCGCACGCGCCCCACAATGAAAATCTCTCCAAAAAAAAAAAAAAAAATATATATATATAAACCAAGGAAAGAAGAATTATTAATTTAAAGAAAAAGCTCTGGGGCCAGCTAGGGGTGCAGCCCTAAAGCAATGTTCTACAAAGCTGGGCCCACATGGGAGGGTCCTGGTTTAAACATCTTGGGACCTTCCTGTTCTTGCTAGGGGTGTCAGTGCCTGAGATTAGTGTTGGCCGAGGCTGAAGTTGGATCATGGCATGGGGACTCTGTCGAGGTGCCTGTCTATCTCTCTCTGATGGAAGAAAGAAGTAAACTGTTAAAAAAATAGTTATTTGCTTTGCAATAGGATTTATCACACGACTTTTAAATAGAATATCACTTAGAACACCTAAAGGATGATGTCATTTGTCCCAAAGAGCTGAATTTGCCCAGATGGTCTCAGGAATGTGCCTTCATGTAGAACAAGTTTCATGCTTTCATTTATTTATTTATTTTTGGTGGAGCTTGAAATGCCAAGAGGTCGGGCCTGGGAGTGGGGCTTTGCAGGGACTATTACGCCACTGCCTCTTTCCTAGGGAGCAGCTGGCATGCTCGTTTTATAGCACTCGCCACCTCCTTAACATAAAAAACATTCACTCGGGCCTGCAATCGAGTTAATTAAGTTGTGCCAATATCAGTTTCCGGGTTCTGATAACATGCTGAACTCGCACAAGATGCTACCCCTGGAGAGAAGCAATCTGGTGATGGAAGTGACGCGACCTCTCCTTAAATGGGACTAGTGCCCTGCCCTGCAGCGTGCCCATGGAATTGGAGGGGAGGAAGACAGAATGCCTAGATGTTTGCAACATCTTGCGAGTCCATAATAATTTCCAAATTAAAAAAAAAAAAAAAGCCATGACAGGAAACAAAATATCCAACTTGTTAAATATTCAAAATGTTAGATTCATAATTAAATAAAGACAGTGTTCTGAAAGCCTTGGGACTATCTCATTTATAACTGTTTTAAAATAAGAATAAGCTACATGATTTAATTGCTAAAAAAAAAAATTAATTATTCAGCACCGGTGACCTCAGTCACTCAATGAAATGAGAGTGCCCTTGCAGGTCACCAAGTCCCCATGAGGCTCAGGCCACCTCCACCCCCAAGCACTGAGGAAGGCCTCCTCGTGCCCATGGAACCATGTGGATTTTCCTTCTCGAGCTTCGCTGGAGAATGGCTTGTCCCATGTAAGGTCCCTCACTTCTTGCCCTCCTATGGGCCCCACAGACCTCATAGAGGCTGCTGGTCCCGGGCACAGTGGATCTTCACCTCCAGGTCCAGAAAACAGGCTCCAGCTCTGGTGGAAACAACTGGAGTGCTCTCTTAAGGACAGCTCTCCCATACCCCTTTACACAGGACGTGACTGACAGGCCAGTGTCAGGCCGTGGGGAGCTAGAGGGCTAGCTCCCCCTCTACCACCCTGCAGGCCCTGCTCCCAGGTTTTCCGAGCCCGACCCCAGCGCCACTGCACAATACTGTATCTGTCCCTCAAGATCCAGTGGCAATGTCTGGGGTCAGCTTCTTCCTGGATGGAGCCTCAGCCTTTGACCACAGGAACCCTGGGCACTCGCCACTTTCCAGACTTACAGGCTGCCTCTGAACTCAGGCCACATACCACAAACCGGTGTCCTAGACCGCAAGGTTCATGGCTCACCTGCAGGATTTCCTGCCAGAATTCATCTGGCAGATGAGCAAGTACGTAGCCAAGCCAAGGATTCTCTCTTCTCTTGATTCTTCGGCTTTTCCTATCACCCCCCCCCCCCCCC
>NW_006204113.1:3356847-3357993 GCF_000334495.1 Tupaia belangeri chinensis
ACCACAAGCCTGCAGAAGTTGCAGGCGGGCCTGAGGAAAGCAGCTGGCTGAATGCTCCAAACCATCCCTCAGACCCCACACCTACGCCACAGAAATGCCCAGCATGTCCAGCATCTCTGAAGCTAAAATGGAGGCTCCTCTGGACACAACGGGTGCTCTCTCCTTCCTCCTCTTAGGTTGTCCTTGCCCCAAAACTTCAGGCAAGGCAAAGGGCTGGCAGAGCGAATCCTAAGGCTGGCTGCTAACCTCTCCGGGGTTGGAAGAGTGAATTCTCTGGGGTTCTGCTGAGTCACTGGTGCCCAGGCGAGCTCGGGGAAATCAGTAGGTGACTTCAGATGCCCTCCCTGAAGGCAGAGGTAGAAACAAAGCCTGGAGCTGGTGGGAGGTAACAGCAGAGGCTGCAGGTACCCTGCTCAGAGCCCCTGTTCCAGCTGGGACAGCTTCCTGCAGCAGCAGGGGCTTGGCTGCTAAGTGCTCCCCCTGCCCCCTCTCCAGCAAACACTTGGGGGCTAAGTCCCCTTGCCCACACCCCCAGCCTCCGAGGGCATTGGCGGGCCAGCCCATACATGGTGAATGCCTGATACAGGGGTGTAAAAGTCATCCCCTATGAGGGGATAAGTCTGGTGCCATTCACCCTCTAGAGCTCCCTGTTGGATCAGCCGGGGCTAGACTTTGCCGAGGTCCCATGCTGGCCTCGCTCCTTCCACCACCCTGGCCTGCTTCCCTCCTCCATAGGACGGTCGCAGGCCTCCATAGAGCACACCTTTAAACGTTGTTTGCAGATGAATCCTCGTCTCAGGCTCTGCTTTTGGGGAACCTAACCTAAGACAGGCAATACTCACCTGCCCCTCTCTGACCCCCCTCTCCTCTCGAAGACCCTTTCTAATTCAGGGGTGGGTGGGGAATCTTCATGGCCCAGCTCCTCTCGGCCTGGTCTGACTGTGTTAGGAGAATTTCCTCAATCTTCTTCCTTTGTGTCTAAGCTACGGAGTGGGAAGAGTGTGAAAGGGTTCGGGTACTTTCTAGTGAGGAGGAGGACAACCAGGAAAAAGGCATTGGAGCTCTGGGGCAGGACTCAAATGGCCAGCAGATATCCACTTGAAAGTTCTGGAAGGGGAGTAAGTAAATGGGGAGAGTCCTTTCCTG
>NW_006204113.1:3358024-3366578 GCF_000334495.1 Tupaia belangeri chinensis
GGAAAGAAGCAACATCAGGGGAGAGGAGGCTTCTCCTTCAGGCTGGGCGGGGTGGGGCAGGCCAGCCTCCTTCCTCCCAGCAGTGTCACCCACCATGCCCAGGTCACTGGGGGTGACACTGGAAGCCGTGCCCATGCATCATTCTTCCCAGCAGGTCGTGGTGGGGGCAGGAGGTGGCTTTCTTTATTAATAACTGCCACCTACGGAGAGTTCAGTACGACAAGACAGGCACCGTGTAAGGTGCTTCACATGAATGCTTCTCGTCCTCACTGCAATCCTGTCAGAGGAAACGAGTCCAGAGAGGTTCCCAGTCCAGTAGCAGCTATTGGGTCCTCATCTCCTGAGGTGATGATGGGGAGGGAGCGCTGGCCCAGAAGTCAGGGGAGGAGTTCCAGGGCTGGCCTCACTTCCCGGCTGCACGGCCTTGCGTGACTACTAGCCTCCTCTGGCCTTAACTGCCTAGTCAGCAAAGTGAGGGTCAGGACCTCACCTGAGGGGGGACAGAAATGAGCTTACAAATGCGAGTGTGCGGTATAAAATGCCAGGCACGTAGGAGTCAGTGATGATATGGCTAACATTTATTCCACTCCGATCAGGAGCTGGTCATAGTTTTGAGCACCTGGGATGCATTAATTTACTGAGAGATGAGCACCCTTCACAGGGTCAGGTGACACCTTAAGCCCCTTCCTCCAGTCCTGCAGCCCATTGGATCTTGGGCACTTGTGTACATGCCCCACCAGTCGCAGGCTGACAGGGCTGGGGATTCGAACCGTGGTCACCATGAAGGATCCAGCTTCTGAGCAGCACGTAACTGCTGCACCACAGAGCCAGACTCCCAATAATTCATTTTATCCTTACAACAGTCCCATGGAATAGATGCTACGATCAGCCCTATTCTCCAGGTGAGGAATTTGAAACACAGAGAAGTTAATGCAACCAGTAACCCAAGAGTCAGGGATTCCTTTCGGGGCTCAGCTCTTGGCCCCTCTTTCAGGAGGCCCTCATGATTTCCCCAGCTCACAGTAGGACCTCTGCCCTCTGAGCTTCTTCGATCACACTTGGAACTCCATAGCAGTCAAGGGGGTCACATCCTACTTCAGCCATTCCTGATTATGGAGCAGATCTTCTCTAACTAGCCTAAGATTTCCTTGATAAAGGAAATTAAACCAAATCTGTGCTTGACTCACTCAGCCATCCCTGCCCTACCAGCCTGGCACAAGAGGTACCTCATGAATTCCCACTGAGCAAATAACAAGGTGCTCCTTCCCTGGGGTGTGGACCAAGAGAGATGTGCCAGAGCAGCCCATTCTTCTTGAGCCAACAGGCAGCCTTCGTGCCCCGAGGCCACCACTCACGACAGGGCACCTTGCTGGCCTGGCGTTGTCTCTGGAACACTTGTGCCCACAGCATCCCAGCTGTGCTCCCAGGTCCCTGGGAGGCGAGCACATCATGCAGGCCCTACCTGGGCAGCATCGAAGGCTATACAAATCCAGATGTTGGCCATTACAAATCCCCTCGAGACACAGTGAGAGCCACACTAGTCACCTCAGCGTAACTCCTAGGCCAGGAAGAGAGAAGCCAGACTCTGACTCCATGGCAGGACACCGGCGTGAGACCCCTATAACTGTACACCCTCACTGCGTAGTTCTGGCTTTGTCCAGTGTGTAGGATTTAGAAATCATTTCTTATAGCTAATTAATTGCTCCAACTGTAGTGTAAGGCTG
This sequence comes from Tupaia belangeri chinensis, assembly GCF_000334495.1. Classification (NCBI taxonomy): domain Eukaryota; kingdom Metazoa; phylum Chordata; class Mammalia; order Scandentia; family Tupaiidae; genus Tupaia; species Tupaia belangeri. The sequence continues at coordinate 3,359,749 of NW_006204113.1, forward strand.
AGGAAAGGTGGTAATGTGTTCTTGGCATTTGCTGCTATTATTTATTTATTTTTATTTTATTATTTTTTTAATTGCTGGAGAGCATATATGCTTGCCAGAGAGATAAAGAAACCACCCCCACCACCAAACCCCCCGCATGGGTTATGGTCACACTGTCATCCTTTCTCCACTTCTCCACTCTGCTGGGATTTTGAGCGTACACATACACACACCATCCATGTTTTTCAAACTGCTGGGGCCAAGAGTCAAACTGCAGTCAGCCATGTGCGGTCCACTCTCTAACCACTAGGCAATGAACCTGACTCGTCTGCTGCTTTGAAGATGGCGCAATGTGCGAGAAACACCTTCCAGGGAGGAACCACTCTCTGAAAGAGGTGATCCTAGGCTTACGTTCAAGTCAACACAACGTTCTGACCTGCTAAACCACGTGGGCTGGCGGCATGCCAGGGGTTAACGAGGGGCAGACCCTGCTTTTTGCAAAGGTCGGGCTGATTGCCCTTGTCCTAGAGGCTGGCCCATGGAGGTCCAGGGCCAGCATTATCCCAGGGGGAAGCCCACTGCACTCAAGGCTCCCCTGGGGACCAGCCAGGCCCTTTGGCTTGGGAAAAGTAGAGAATTCAGACAGCCTGGAGAAGCCTCACCTGTACCGCTCGGGGAGAGCCCAGATGGACAAGAGACCGGAGTTATTAGTTCATGCCTTCGCTCTGCCACGTTGCGGGCAGTCATTTAACCTCTCTGAATCCCAGCTTCCTTATCCTTCAGGGGAAATGACCAAGCACACCTCAGTACGAAGCTGTACACAGTCACCAGTGAGGGAGAACTTGTTAGCCGTACAGCGCTACGCAAACTTGGACAGCACAGTGACGGCCCAGATGACAGACCCGAGTTTCCCACCAAATTACACAACATAACTGTTTGCCTTAAACGCGTTCCAAATGGTACTGACCTTGACGGTCAGAAAGACCTGGGTTCAAATCCCGGCCCTGACAACTCAAGGCACGTTTCATAAGATGCCTCAACTACAAGGACCAAGGAGACCAGAGCCAGAGTGCACGCTCTGGTTGAGGCTGTCTGTGATTAGAATGGGAGTCGGAGGAGACAGTTCAACCGGGGCTCTTCATCCCTCCATAGGAGAACTTGGTCTGTCTGTGCTTTTTTTGTGAAAAGGAAGCCAAAGTCCAAGAGCCTGAGAAACTCCTCAGAGGGTACAAGCCAGGGGTCAGCAGAGATGGTCCTGGTGCAATGCGGGAGGTGCCTCTCAGGAGGCAGAATGTTCCACAAACCCCATGGGGAACTGTTAAGGTGCAGACTGCCAGCCCACCTGGAACGTCTAGCTTGGTCTCCAGCCTTCTCTTGGCCTTAGGAATGCCTCTCACCAGAGTCCCCGGCCCCGCGGTCGGGCCACCCAAAGCTTACCTGGAAGGAAGGGGATGATTCTCTGCTTGGGGTCCTTCTGGCCACCTTCGATGGGAAACTTATCCAAAAGCTGCATCTGAGAAGCCAGACAGAGAGGGACAGGATTCAGAAGTCTGATAGCCCTTGGCGTCTCTTCCCCACTCTGCTCCCCTGCTCCGGGCCCCACTGTCCTCACACGGATGAGTGAGGCCTGAAATCCCTCATTTCACAGACGATTAATAAACCACACAGGGCATGAGAGGGAGGGGGCCAGGCGCTTGCTCTCTGTGCTTCAGAAGGGACATCTGAACAATGTCAGGGAACGGGTGAGGGTGGGTGAGGGTGAAGGGGAAGGTGTGTGGAGATGCCTCTGAGCAAGGCTAGGGGCAGGGACAGCAGGCTCTCGGGCCAAGATTCAGGCAGGTTTCCAGGGCTTTCCCGGGCTCGCCTTCTTTCGTACTTCATCTGCTGGGTGAATCCTCTGGTCAGCCGCCAACCGCCATCCCAAACCCTCTTGGGCCGGAATGGAGGGAGGCCCCACCTGATACCTCAGACAGACCACCCACCCACCAGAACCACTCCATGGAAACAGACCCAGATGTTATTCTAATCGCAAAACCAAATCCATCTCGGCCCGCTGCTGGAAGGCCCCTCCCCCACTTCCTACCTTCCCACCCTGAGATCACTGCTGTTTTTCCAGGGACGGACCTACTGGAAGAGTTTCCAGGACTCTGGAGGAACAACTGTTTTCCTTCTGCTATTCTGGGCTAAAATTCTGTATAAACTGGAAAAACACACAAGGGACAGGATGGACGAGGCCAGGGCCCCCATGTGTGGCTGACCTCCCTTCTGAGGCACAGGCGGGGACTGGAGCTGGAAGGAGCCAGGATATGGCCTCGCTGCCCCAGCTGGGCCAGGTGGGGTCCAGCTCGTGGGAGCCAGACCTTGGGCGAGGCTTGGGGCCCGTCTCGGCCAGGCCTCACGTGCGTCCTTGCTAGAATGGAGAGGGTCAGTCAGAGGTATCTGGCTCATCCGTTCCTTCACATACTTACTGAGTACCTACTCAGAGCACTGGGCACTATGGAAACAGCAGAAAAGAGACCGTGCCTGCCGTCAGGGAATTTACACCCTGGTGGAGGGAGACAAACAATAAAGAAATGTGGGGGCCAGCTGGTGGCATCGGGGTTGGGACACTGGACTCCCACATGGCTGGCTGCAGTTTGAGTCTTGGAGCTAGTGGCTTGCTTTCTCTCTTTCTCTCTCTCTCTCTCTCTCTCTCTCTCTCTGGTGAGTGCACATGCCTTATAGCAAAATTTAAAAACATAACAATAAATAAGATGAAGTAATTTAAATAAAATAGAAGAAGAAAATATGCCATACATCAGGGGAGAAAAAGCAGCAGGAAAAGCTATTGGAGCAGCGCAGGGGTTGCGACTCCTCCCAGGGTGGCGAGGAAGGCCTCACTAAGCAATGGCGACTCCGCAGACTTGCAGGAGGCAAGAAAGAAAGCCTTACTGACATGGAGAAGGTCCCAGGCAGGGGGAACAGGAAGTACAAAGAGCTTGGACAGGCCACTGTGGCTGGAGTGGCAGGAGCAGTGGCAGAGGGACAGTGCGAGATCTGAAAGGCAGGACAGGCCTCACGGAGAGCCCTGGAGGCTGCAGTAAAGACTTGGGCTTTATCTTGGCTGCAGGGCAAGTCCTGAATGGTTTTGAGCAGAGGAAAACAGGCCACAGGGTGGAAGCAGGGAGACCCGCTAGAAGCCTGTTGATGGTGCTTAGACCAAGTAGTGGCAATGGGGTGTGAAGAGTGGTCCTACGTTAGATCGGTGTGCGTGTGTGTGTGTGTTTCCACCCACCTACCCACCTGTGCACCTGGCTCTAGCTCCTGATTTTAGGACGGCCTCTTGCACAATCATTACAATCATTACACAATACACAAAGGCTGTTTGGATCTGTGAAGGGCCAGTCATTGGTGGATTCCATTCAGAACAAGACCGAGACGGCACGATGATTAACTTTCACTTCCCTGAACACAGATGGACATGTAATGAAAGCTGGCTCATGAGTTTTCACCGCTGTAAGTTCAACTTCCGAATAGTTAATAACTGCCTGAGCGTGTAAGTGCAGCCGCGGGGGCCACGGCACCAGGAACTTGTACTTACAATTTTCTTTTTTCCTTTCTAAGTTTATGTTATTTTATTTCTTCTATGGAAGAGACAAAGAAAGAGACAGAGAGAGAGAGGGGCACCCCCCCCTTGGAGTCTCCACACCACAATCCACCCCCGGCCTCAGCAGCCCCAATCACAGGCACACATGCACACACCCAGCCTGCACAGGGAGACCTCCGGATGCGAACCTGGGCCCTCCCCATGCGGGCGCAGTATCACAGAGTGCTACATTACCACTGTGCCACCACTGCCGGACCGGGGTCCGCTTAGTTCAGAAATGTCCAAATAAAGTCTGCACAGAGTAGAGCCCCCATTTGCTCCTTTCCCATGTTCTTCACCCCTATACTGTTTTTGCAAACTTCACCTCTGCATTGTAAAGCAATTCAGGTTCCCTGAGGGTAAAAGCTAGAAATTACAGAAGCACTGAGTGGTCACAGAGTAAGACCCACTCATAATCTCTCCCCTTGAAAAAGCGACATTAACATTTGCGGGTACCTCTCCTTTCCAGGCATTCTCCCACGTGTGTAATTAAGTACACTCATCAGTGCTTTTATACCATCTGATGGATGGGTTCTCCATGTCACTGAATTCTTCTACATCAGCAGCCACTGTGACGTAGGTGGATGGGGCACAGTCTCTATGACATGTCACACTGCAGTGACCCTAGGCACACTTCCTAATACCAACGTACTTTTATATGTTTGCTTTATCTGGTCGTAGTCTATTCAAATTTATAAGTGCCTTAGATCTTTCTATTTTGATGTTTTGTTTTTTTTTTTATAGTGTGTGTGTATACTCAGAGAGAAAGAGAGTGTGAGACAGAGAGCCAAAAAGAGAAATCATCCCTCGGAGGGGATGGCCGCACCACAATCCCTCCTCCATTCATCTCTCAGGATTCTGGGCATGCACACACACGCTCCCGGTGTGATTTTCAAGCTGCCGGGTCCTGAACTTGAACCGTGCAGTTGCTCGTGTGGGATCCAGCATCTTAACCTCCCTGGCACCTGCTGACCATTAAATCTTTCTCTTTTTTTAAATAAAGTTTTATTAGTCTGGGGGGTTTAAAAGTTTGTTACAGGACATGTATGCTTGCCAGAAAGAGATGAAGTTGGTAAGGGGATAGTGAGAAAGTACCCCCCAGGGCGAAGGGCACGTCACAACCCCTTCTCCTGCATTCTCTTCTTGGGATTTTGGGCATGCCTGCACAAGCCACCAGGTATGGGACTCGAACTGTGCAGTAGGCCATGTGGGATCCAGCTGCCTTAACCACCAGGGCACCAGCTGGCCCTCCTTCAATATTTTCTAAGAGAAGACTGAGCATAAACAGATAATGACTCTGTGGAGGCCCGGTGGGGCCTCGGAGCAATGGCTCTGTGGTCTTAGGAGGAGGTACTGAGACGTCTGAGGAGAAAGGTAGGCCTAACACACGCCCAGGTGTGGAGTGATCGGCCCTCATCCGAATCACCCTCTCTCCAAATAAGGCGGCCGAACATCCGAGCTGCGGGACCTCACCCAGCTGCTGCACCTCTCTGAGCCCTCAGGGAGTCCGGCTAGAGGAACCTGAGTCTCCCGAGATCTGTCCTCTGACTCTATTCCCTCTCAGACCTAAGATTCTGAGTGTCTAATATGACCACGTACGGGGGATGCGGTGCGAAGAGGGGCAGGACGGGGCAGGTAGGAGCCACGCATCGTTCCTTTCTCCCCCAGCATGTACCATGGCCACCTAACGACAGGCCTTCCACGAGACGCCGGAAGTGCGTTAAATCGCAGCCTACGCCAGGCGCTCACGACCTGGCTTCAGAGCTGGGCTTCACGACCTCGCGCCCGCATCTGAGGCGGCGGCAACAGCTGAAAAGCAGGCCGGTTTAGGGTCTGGGCAGGAGCCACGATCCTGCATCTTTTCCAGCCTCGTGGGTGGTGTCCAGCTGCTGGGCTGTGGAGTGCTTTCGCCAAGCTCTGGGACTGTGCTGTCCTGTGGGAGCCCCCAGCCCCATGGCTACTGGACACTTGAAACGCGCCTAGTCCCAAACAAGATGTACCGCAAGCGTAAAATAGGCACCAGGTGTCAAAGACAGTGCCCAAAAGCAAACGAGAAGAATCCAAGTGAGAATGTTTGCACGCTGAGATGTTACTATGTTAGACAGGTAACAAATAAAAATTCTTTTTAAACAAACTTCATCTTTTCCCTTTATGTTTTCGAGAGATTGCTAGAAAACCTCAAGTTCCGTATGTGGCTCATGGTACTCCTTCCTGTTGGACAGTGCTGCTCTAGAGCACACCAACTCTCACAGTGTAGTTTGGCAGCTCCCCACACCCAGTTCACTGGGGGAGGTGCTGTTTGCTAACAATGAAGATTCCTGGGTCCCATCAGGAAGTTTGTGACCCTTCGATTTGTTGCTAGAGACAGACAAGCAAGCTCCAGAATGGTGGGGAATGAATAGAGCATACAAACAGGATCTTGTGAGAATTGAAGGAAGAAGTCAAGGAAGGCTTCCTGGAGGAGGTGAGACTGCTCTGTCCTGGCTGAGTGGTGGCCACATTCCCATTGCCATCTCTGTCAAAGTGCCGTCAGAATCCCTCCACTGAGTTCACATGCCTCCTGGAAGACAAGGGTCATCCAACAGCCGGCAAATAAGGGGGCGGATTTCAGTTTTCCTGGACGGGGCTCCTAGGAAGGTGCTTTGCAGTGACTTCTTACCTGCCTCCCTCGCCCTACTTCTGGCTTAGCCTGAGCCAGCCCTGAAGCCAGAACAAGCCCATCCACTGAGCGTGCTGGGTCACTGTGTCCTCTTCAGAGCTCTGAGACCCCACCTGGCCTGCTCCTGCACCCCTAGCCCTCAGGTGTCATGTCCGGCCACACCTGTCACTTGATCCCTCCTCTGGACTAGGCCAGCAGAACTTCAGCATCTGCCCTCCCAGATCAGTCAACTCCTTAGCCCACTGGCCAGGGGAAGATGAAGCGCAGTTACCTAGCTGCTGGGAAGTCACCTTTCAAAGAACGCAAATCCTCTGGCTCAGACTCAGGGGACCAGAGAAGGCCCGGCTGAGTTCCTGTGGCACGGCGGCGTGGCGCACTCAAGCTGCACAGGCCGGTGCCGTGGGCACATCCGGAGTGGCCAGTGGTGGGACAAACATCTGGGACCATGCTTGGTAGACAGTGCGATGGCACCCTTCCCGGTAGGCAGGCTGGCTGCAAAGGGGGTCCTATAACCTGGCCCATTCCCTGTTTGCAGAGCACGGTTCGCCAACTAAAACAGCCCAGGAG
>NW_006204113.1:3383528-3388519 GCF_000334495.1 Tupaia belangeri chinensis
GGCTCACGCACAGGCCAGGCCAGGCCTCCTAGAGGGAGAAGCCTGGGTGCGTGGGAGGGCAGAAGGAGGATTCTGGCCAGCAGGAGTTCTGCTTCGGCCACCTTTTCGCGCAGGAAGTGGGTTCTCCTGTCACTCTAGCAAAGGCCTGACTCAGGCTGGAGAAAAGCAGGGCTCCTTGCCAGGATCCCGCCTGGCGTGAGGGGCGTTTGGCTAATGGAGCCCTCGCAGCCACATCAGAACTTCACCGTGTGCCGGGGACGCCAGGCTGTTTATCTAAAGGGTGGGTAGTGGCAGAGATACGGGACAAGGCGGCTCCAGGAGCGGCTGTAGCTGAGGAGGCGGACTGGGCAGCTCTTCTCGGGCAGGGCTCCGCAGCAACAAACAGTGGGGCGAGAGCAGGGGCCCATCCCAGCTGGGGCACGTCTGTAACCCCAGAGGCCAACTCCTCGCCCTTCAGGAAGGGCGGAGTTCCCTGGGACTCCAGCTTTGGGGCCTCAGTCCTCAAACCAACCCCCCTAATCTTTGTGACCCTAATCCTTGGGACCATTTCCAGTTCAGGGACTACAAGCTGATGGGTTCCCGGACCCAGAAACTCCCCCTTAAGAAGAGACAAGGCCACCCACTCTCGGTGGGGAACTTGAGAGATGGAGAGAAACCTCAAAATCCATCTGTCCATTCTACTTAGCGAGGCCCCGTGTTAGATGCCACGGACACACCTGAGCATCACGAACAGGCAGAGGGACAACAATGACAAGTGTGGTTTTTCCTAAATACTCACCCCTAGAGGCCTGAAATGTGTTTCTCCCATTCCCTTCTGCCCTCCAATGACCTTACGAACAACACCTCCTCCAGAAAGCCTTCTTACCATCCCAGGTGAGAGTCAGGCCTCCCTTCTTTGAATTCCAACGGCACTCCTGGTTGGTATTCCCCGTTGCAGTACCTCATGCAGCCTTTTGTCCTTCACTGTTTTGTACAAGTTCTGCTCACTGTCCAAGAGGAAGCTGCCTTCGTCCTTACGTGGTTTTGCTATGCTTGTTGGGCCAATCTCACATGAAGATAATAAAATCGAGAAATCTGGGAGGGACTGGATAATACCTCTAAAACAATTACTAGGAATATATATATATTTTTTTCTTCAATTTTCTATAGGGTGCATATTCTTGACAAAGAGACAGAGAGAAAGAGTGAGAATGCCCCCTGAGGGGGAATGACCACATCACAATCCCTTCTCCTCCATTCTCCTCTCGGGACTTGGGGCACACACATGCACGCACCCAGCATGCCTGTCTGTTTTTTTTTAAGAGAGAGATTTTTGCTATAGGGCACATATGCTCACTGGAGAGACAGAGAGAGACAGGGAGATGGAAAGCGAGAAATTAGCCCCCTCACCCAGCAGGGATGGTCACACCACAATCTCGTCTCCTCCATTCTCCTCTTGGGATCTTGGGCACACACGCACACACGCACACACGCCTGGCATGAGTTTTAAGCCTCCAGGTCCAGGACTTGAGCCGTGGTCAACTACATGGGAGTCCAGTGATGTAACTATTATACCACTTGCTGGTCCTACCCAGCACGCCTTTCAAGCCACCAAGTCCAGGACTGAAACCACACAGTTTACCATGTGGGATTCAACCACCTTAACCACCATGCTACCTGGCTGGTCCATACTTTTTGTTTCTTAATGAGACAGAGAGAGAAAGCTTGGGGGTGGGGGTGATATTTTTGACAGGGTCTCAGTATATTGCAATCCTCCTATCTCAGCCTCCTAGTACCTAGGACCACAGGTGTGCGCCGCCAGGCCCAGCCTGGATGTCGGGCCAGGGACTGAACCCAGGCCTCCCACATGTCCTCAGCCACCACACAGCAGCACCCTCCTGCCTGTGCCACCACAGCTCGGCCAAGAGAATCTTTGTTTAAGGGAACAAGAAGTTCAGCAGAATTCTCTGTTCAAAGTATATCTAACATCAAACCTCAATATGTAATTTGGGGGTATAGAAATCTGATCATTTCATACAATTTTTGAAAAAACTACCCTTTTCCCATTGAATGGACACTGCATTGTCATAAGTCAATTCACTATATGTGTGTGGGTCTTTCTGGGCTCGATGCTCTACCACTAATGATACATCATGTGTCCCGACACCAACACCATCTTTCTTAATTAAACTATAATTTTTAGTAAGTCTTTTTTTCTTTTTTTTTGACTAGTTTTTGTTATAGGGCACGTGCGCTCACCAGAAAGACAGAGAGAGACAGAGAGACAGAAAGCAAGAAGTCATCCCCCAGGGGGGATGGCCATGCCGCAATCCCTTCTCCTCCATTCTCCTCTCGGGATCTTGGGCACGCACACACACGCGTCCGGCCTGAGTTTTAAGCAGTCGACTACGAATGCAGTCGACTACGTGGGAGTCCAGCAACATAGCCATTACGCTAACTGCTGGTCCCAGTAAGTCTTGAAATCAAACTTTCTTTTCTTATTTTGCCAGAGAGAGTGTGAACTTGCTTTAAATTTTAATTTTCTAATTGTTTGCTGCTAGTATATAAAATAATTTTTTTCTTTTTCTTTTTTTTGAGAGTTTTGTTTGTTTGTTTGTTTGTTTGTTTGTTTTTTGCTATAGGGCACGTGTGCTCGCCAGAACGACAGAGAGACAGAAAGCGAGAAATCACCCCCCCAGGGGGGATGGCCATGCCGCAATCCCTTCTCCTCCATTCTTCTCTTGGGATCTTGGGCATGCACGCACACGTGCCTGGCATGAATTTAAGCCACCGGGTCCAGGACTCGAACAGCAGTCAACTACATGGGAGTCCAGTGACACAGCTGTTACGCTAACTGCTGGTCCCAGAAATATGTTTTATCTTGTTTTCATTTTAGGAGGAGAGCATTCAGTCTTTCACTACTGAGTATGAGAATAGTTAAGTTTTCAGTAGATTTTCAGGTGAGGATATTCCCTTGATATCTAGTTTGCTGAGTTTTTTTTTTTTTTTTTTTTTAATCATAAATGAGTGTTGAATGTGAGTTACAAATACACTGTTGTAACTATTGATACAAATGTTCTTCCTTTAGGGAACCAGCAGTTAGGGTAATGGCTATGTCGCTGGACTCCCACGTAGTCGACCGTGGTTTGCGTCCTGGACCCAGTGGCTTAAAACACGCCAGGCGCATGTGCGTGCGTGCCCAAGATCCTGAGAGGAGAATGGAGGAGAAGGGATTGCGGCGTGACCATCCCCTCTGGGGGGTGATTTCTCGCTTTCTGTCTCTATGTCTCTCTCTCTCTGTCTGGTGAGCGCACGCGCCCTGTAGCGAAAACCTCTCCAAAAAAAAAAAAAAAAGTTCTTCCTTTATTCTGTTAACGTGGAGGACTACATTGACTGATTTTGAAATATTGAACCAAGTTACATTTTTTAGGTAAACTCTAGTTGGTTATGATGTACTCTTCTTTTTATATAATGTTGGACTTAATTTACTAATATTGTGTTAAAGAATTTTACATGTATGTTCACAAAATGTATTACTTGGATGTTTTTTAATGTTTTTATTAAGTTTTTATATCAGGATTATGCCAGCCAATTACTAAAAGTTAAAAAATTTTCCTCCAAAAAATGTTTGTGTGTAAGAATGATATTATTTCATCCTTCAATATTGGATAGGATTTACCAGTGAAACTATCTGGATTTGGAGTTTTCTTCTCAGGAAAGTATTTCATTATGAATTCGGTCTTTTTAATGGATAGAGAGGCCCTTAATTTTTTTCTGTTTCTTCCGAGTTGACTTTGGAAAATAGAGTTTTTCAAGAAATTTGTCCATTTCTTCTGATTTGTTGAATTTATCACGAGAAAACTGTCACTAACATCCCCTTATTTTTTCCTTTCAATGACTATAGGACCTGAAGTATTTTGTCCTCTTTCATTCCTGATATGGGTAATTTATGTTCTCTCTCACTTTAATTGTTATCAGTAAGAGGTTATAAATTTTACTAATCTTTTAAAGCCAGTTTTTGGCTTCGCTAATTTTTACTGTTTTCTGCTTTTTATTTCATTTATTTCTGTTCTTATATTTTTTCTTTTCTTCTACTTATTTTAAGCACAGGTTTTTCTATTCTATTAAAGGATAAGTTTAGATTATTACTTTTTAGATCTTCTTTTTAAATTTAGGCATATAAAGATATAAATTCCTCTCTAAGTGTTACTTCTTTAACAGTAATCCACAAATTTTGATATACTGTGTTTGTCTTAAGGTCTAAATATTTCAAAATTTTCCTTGTGATTTTTTTTTTTTTTTTTGCACTCACAGATCCATGAAACTCAACCAAACCCAAACACAAGCCATAAAGAAAACTATACCAAGGCACATGATAAGCAGGTTACTCAAAATCAATAAAAAGGTAAAAACCTTAAAGAGCAGTCAAAGGGCTCTTTGCTGCTCTTTACTGCGAGGATGAAGACCATTCTCAGCAACCAGAATGTCGCAGCATTCCGGAGAATGTGGACATCACCCTGCAGGGACGCGCCGCAACGTTATCGTCAAGGGCCCCAGAGGAACCCTGAGGAGGGACTTCAAGCACATCAGTGTCGAGCTCAGCCTCCTCGGGAAGAAGAGGCTGCGGGTTGACAGATGGTGGGAAAACAGAAAGGAGCTGGCGACCGTTCGCACTATCTGCAGCCATGTCCAGAACATGATCGAGGCTGTGACACTGGGCTTCCGCGACAAGATGAGGTCTGGGTCCGCTCATTTCCCCATCAACGTCTTTATTCAGGAGAATGGGTCTCTTGTTGAAATCCGAAATTTCTTGGGTGAAAAATACATCCGGTGGGTTCGAATGAGACCAGGTGTTGCTTGTTCAGCATTTCAAGCCCAGAAAGATGAGTTGATCCTTGAAGGCAATGATATTGAACTTGTTTGAAATTCAACTGCTTTGAAACAGCAAGTCACGACAGTTAACAATAAGGCTATAAGGAAATTCTTGGATGGTTTTTATGTCTCTGAGAAGG
>NW_006204113.1:3388555-3392304 GCF_000334495.1 Tupaia belangeri chinensis
TCAGTAACAAGCCTTCATATGACATTTTAAAGATGATAATAAAAGACAACAATTGATTTGGGGGAAAAAAAAGCAGTCAAAGGGAAAAAGACCTTTGGGGTGGGGGGCTAGAGAACATGTACACTCACGGGAAAGAGACAGAGAAAGAGAAGGAAAGTGAGAAAGCACCTCCTGTTGGGGACAATTATGCCACAAACCCTTCTCCATTTCGGATTTTGGGATTTTGGGCATGTACACATACATGCTTGGCATGCATGCAGCTGACCACTTGGGAGCCAGTCACCTTAACCACATATTTTTTTAAACTCTTTCTTTCTTTCTTTCTTTCTTTCTTTCTTTCTTTCTTTCTTTCTTTCTTTCTTTCTTTCTTTCTTTCTTTCTTTCTTTCTTTCTTTTTCTTTCTTTTTCTTTCTTTCCTTCCTGCCTGCCTGCCTGCTTGCTTTCTTTCCTTCCTTCCTTCCTTCCTTCCTTCCTTCCTCCCTTGGTTGCTTTCTTAATTTGACCAGAGAGGAACAGAGTGAGAGAGAGAGAAAGTGAGAAAGCAAGCTATCAAGTCTGGACTCGAACTGTGGTCAGCCCTGTGGGAGTCCAGTGTCCTTAACCGCCGTGGCACCTGCCAGCCCTGGATATCATTAGGCCATATTTTAGGCTTTGCTAGGCTGAATTTACAGTAGTAACAGCTCTGGCGTCTTACTTAGGTCCCTGCTCCTAAAGTGCAGCCTATCTGTCTCAGATGCCTCTAATGCTAATGAGGTGATAACAAGAATTCTTTCCGTTAACTGGGCTGGACAGTCAGCATCCTCTAACGCTGCTTGACCTAGCGTATCTTTATTCTCCTCGTTGGTGATCCTCTTGTAGTCTCTCACCTTGGGCATCTGCAGCCCTGCTCTTAGCCAAGAACTTGTAAAAAAAAAAAAAAAAAATACCTACACCTAGATGTCTAGCTCCTCCTCTCGGTGCAGCTCCTTTCTCTGACCCAGAAAGCTGAGGCTCCCACTAAGTTTCTTTCAGAGCTTGCAGTTTTGCTCTACCTATTGGTCAATGCCTGAAAATATTTGCCTTATATATGTTGACTACTTTTGTAATCTATTACATGGAAATATTAGTTTATAAGACACTCCATCACAGTTAGAACTGCATTTTTTTTACTTTTATTTTTTTTTATTAGAGAGAGAGAGATTTTTGCTATGGGCACATGTGCTCACCAGAAAGAGACAGAAAGAGAGAAATCTCCCCACAGGGGTGATGGCCACACTGCAATCTCTTCTCCTCCATTCTCCTCTTGGGATTTTGGGCACACACGCACATGAGCCCGGCATGAGTTTTAAGCCACCAGATCCAGGATTCAAGTGTCGGTCAACTACGTGGGAGTCCAGCGATGGAGACATTACGCCATCTGCTGACCCCCACTTCATCATTGTTAGAACTAGATGCTTTGTTCTGAGGTTCACGAATGACCTTAGAACTATAGAATGAAAGAAGCTGGAATTGATGGATTATAGGGAAAAGTAGCAGACTTGCAATACCTACCAAACCCCAAAGTTCCTCTACCGTGACACTGATCACAATTCTGTTTCACCTTAGGAAAGCTGAGTGATGAATTAAATTCCACCTGGTTTACAATATTCATGTAAAGAAACACAATACACAGAATAAACAGTATAAAAGTCTCTTCATCAACAAATAAGTGATGAAGTTCCCCATCCAAGCTGGGAAACTGTAAAAAAAAAATAAATAAATAAGTTTATTTATTTATTTCTTCTGAGAAAGACAGAGCTCGAGAAGAGAGAGAAACCCACAATAGGGTTTTGACATTGTTTCTATGAAAGTTCACCCAAGGTGTAAGAATGGCTCAGTTGGAGATCTATTAATGTAATTTAAGTTATTATCAGATAAATGAAAAATATATATGGTCATTCTCATGTACGGAGATAAAGTATTTGATACAATTCAACATCTACTTATGATTTTTAAAAATTTAGTAAACAGTGACCAGCAGATGCATAATGGCTAAGCCCCTGGACTCTCACAGAGCTGACCATGGTTCGCATCCTTGACCTGGCAGCTTAAAACTCATGCCAGGCGTGCACGTGTGTGTGGCCAAAACCCCGAGAGGAGAATGGAGAGGAAGGGATTGCGGCACGGCCATCACCCCGGGGGTGATTTCTTACTTTCTATCTCTGTCTGTTTCTCTGGTGAGCACACATACCCGATAGCAAAAATCTCTTTAAAAAATTAGCAAACAAGGGAACAGCAGTTAGCGTAATGGCTATGTCGCTGGACTCCCACGTAGTTGACTGCAGTTCGTGTCCTAGACCCAGTGGCTTAAAACTCACGCCGGGCGTGTGTGTGTGCGTGCCCAAGATCCTGAGAGGAGAATGGAGGAGAAGGGATTGCGGCGTGACCATCCCCCCTGGGGGGTGATTTCTCGCTTATCTGTCTCTCTGTCTCTCTCTGTCTGCCTGGCGAGCGCAAGCACCCTGTAGCAAAATAATAATAATAATAATAATAATAATAATAATAATAATAGTATATAAGAAATAGGAGTCAGGACCAGGACCAGCAGATGGCATAATGGCTACATCGCTGGACTCCCATGTAGTCAACTGCAGTTTGAGTCCCAGACCCAGTGGCTTAAACTCATGCTGGGCACGTGTGCGTGCGCGCCCAAGATCCCGAGAGGAGAATGGAGGAGAAGGGCCAGTGTCCTTAACCGCCCTGGCACCTAGCCATCCCCCGTGGGTGGGGGGTGATTTCTCTCTTTCTGTCCCTCTCTTTCTGGCAAGCGCATGTGCCCTATAGCAAAAACCTCTCCAAAAAAAGAAGAGTAAAATTTCTTAATCTGAAAATTGTTTACATAAAATAGGCTCAATGACTAAACAAAGGAATGAGACAAGGATCACTAGTTCTACCTGTTATTGTACTAATGATCCTTGGCAAGATATTAATACACACATACACAAACAAAAGCAATAGGAAACATAGTGTCTGCTCTGTAGGGTAGTGGTTACGGGTGTCGGATCCCACATAGCTGACCATGGTTTGAGTCCTGGTCCTGGTGGTGGAAAAGTGTGCCAGACAGGTGTGTGGACATGTCTCACATCTTGATGGGACAGAGAAATGGAGGAACAGGGACTGTGGCGTGACCATATGCCGTTGGGGTGGTGGTGTTTTCTATTAGAGGCAGGTACTTTCGATCTTGATCTCTTTTTGGCAAGTGCACACAACCTCTGGCCAGAAATAATATAAAAGAACAATAAAACAACAAAGGAATAAGCATAAAGACTGGTGAAGGGCTGGTCCCATAGCACAGACGTTGAGAGAGCCAGATCCCGCAAGGTCAGCTGCAGTTTGAGTCCCAGCAACTTGGAAAACAGGTCAGGTGTATGTGCGTGCATGCCCAAAATCCCGATGGGAAGGAAAACAAAGAAAAAAGTACCGTGGTGTGATCATGCACCATTGGGGGCTCTCTCTCTCTCTCTCTCTCTCTCTGTCACCTACCCTCTGGCACTTTGGAAAAAAAAGACTAAAAAAAACTGTTCGTTTTCAGAACCAATATGAAGTGTGTACAAAATCAAAAGGAATCCTTAAGAGATGTACACCTCTGGACCTTAAAAGATTCTCATATGCTCATTAAAAAGAAATTCACCCCTGGGACCAGCAGTTAGTGTAATGGCTATGTCACTGGACTCCCATGTAGTCGACTGTGGTTCGCATCCCGGACCCGGTGGTTTAAAACTCACGCCAGG
>NW_006204113.1:3393394-3408625 GCF_000334495.1 Tupaia belangeri chinensis
GGGGGAGGAAGGTATGGAGGGCAACCATGGATGCCAGGGAAAAAGGGGGGAGAAGGTGGGACATAGCAGAGGGTGGGGGATGGGGAATCAGGGATGGCAAGACAAAGGGCAAGGTATGCAGGACGTAAGAATTGGAAAATTATTTGCTGAGAACATATATGTGGATGTACTTGATTGAGACAATGCACAGTGTATTTTGGATGGAAAATTCATTTGTGTGTTGTGATGGTGTAAAGTGAATTAATAAAAAAAAAAAGAATACAAAGAAGCAAGTTACAGAAAAAAAATAATAAATGATAATACAGCCAAGGCAAAGATAAAAAAAAAAAAGAAAAAACAAGATGAAAAAGTCCTGAAGAAGAAGAGTGTGACAGTTGCACAATGATAGGAATATACTTAATGTCACTAAATACTCTAAGTTAAAAATGGCAAATTTCATGTTCTGTATATTTTGCCACTTCCTTTTATTTTTGAAGAGGTTTTTGCTACAAGGTGCGTGAGCTCTCCAGAAAGACAGAGAGAGACAGAGACAGAAAGTGAGAAATCATCCCCCAGGGGGATGGCCACTCTGCAGTCCCTTCTCCTCCATTCTCCTCTCGGGATCTTGGGCACACACACACACGTGCCCGGCATGAGTTTAAGTCACCGGGTCTGGGACTTGAACTGCGGTCAACCACGTGGGAGTCCAGAGACATAGCCATTACGCCAACTGCTGGACCCTTGCCACTTTATTTTTAAAGCATAAAGAAATGTAAAAAATAGCTAGCTAGCTAGATGACAGACAAGCAGACAGAGAGGGAAATGCTCTATAGTGTGGACAGCCAGCAGAGATGAACATGGTCCAGACAGGACAGAGGTACAGGTGGGAATGGGGCTTGGAGCAAGGGGAGTTGGGCCAAGCAAACATTTTGCCAACACGGGCCTCTACCTGAGTCTCCCCCACTCCCTGTCACCCAGGGGCAGCCATGCACAGAGCACTGAGCAGAGAAAACGAGCCTGGCACTGGGTTCCAAAGCGTGCTGGCTGAGGAGGGACCCTCTGCCAGTCAAATACCCTTGTCCATGCAGCGGGAAGATGATGCAGCTCACGGGGAAGATGGGGGAACCATGTGATGCTGTAGCAGACGTGCACAGACACAGACAGGGGCAGAGCAGGACCAGGCAGCGTGGCACCTGCTCAGACGTTCTCAGGGCAGGGCAAGGTTGAGGGTGAGTGGACAGGAGGGATGCAGGCTCTCCTGTCAAAAGCACGAAAGCACTTCACGGCACAAACAGGGAATCTGTTTCCTTGCTAAGAAAGTTTCTAGAAGCCATCTATATTCCTTGGCTCATGGCCCCTTCCTCTATTTTCAAATCCTAAGTGTATGGGGTGGGGGGACACGGGTGTATTCTGACTGCATCCGTTGGCTGGCACTGCCGTGACGAAGTACCACAAGCTGTGTGGTTTAAATGATGGGAGTTTATTGCCTCACACTGGAGGCTGGAGGTCAAAGAACAGGTGCTGGCAGAGCTAGCTCCTTTGGAGAGCTTCGAGGGAGAGTCTGTCCCTTGCTTCTGCCTGGTCCTGGTAGGCTGGGCGACTCTGGAGCTCCTTGATCTCTGCGGCCCCTTCCGAGGCATTCTCCTTGTGGGTGTCTCCATCCAAAGCTTCAGTGGGGCACGGGTCACACTGGATGAGGAGCCCATCCTACTCCAGCAAGATTTCATCGTAACTACTTACACCTGCAATGACCCTGTTTCCAAACAGGTTGCATTCTGCGGTACCAGCGGTGAGGGCTTCGGCACACGAATGCGAGGGGGAGGCAACTCAGAAGCTCACTCCTAACGCTAATAACACACTGGGAGAGGCATGCAGACGGAGAAAGGGCTGGCGCCGAGCACAGGAGATAAGGGAGTCAGATCCCACATGGCCAGCCGCAGCCTGAATCTTGGCCCCAAGTTATTAAAAGGCCACGTATTGGGGCCAGTAGATGGCGTTGTGGTTACATCGCTGGACTCCCATATGGCCGACCGCAGTTCGAGTCCTGGACCTGGAGGCTTGACACTCATACCAGGCGCATGTGTGTGCACAAGATCCCAGGAGGAGAGTGGAGAAGAGATTGTGATGTGGTCATCCTCCAGGTAGGCCATTTCTCTTTCCCTCTCACTGTCTCTGTCTCTCTCTCTCTCTCCAGCAAGCACAGGCATCCAAAGGCAAAAACGTTGTTAAAAAAATTAATAAAAAGCGAAGTATTTGCTCATACAGCCCAGTCTCTTCCTGCACCCAAAGCAGAGCCTGCACATTTCAGGACATGTGAATAGCAACCAGCAGCGGTGCACAGCCAGGCAGCTCTGGATTCAAACCAGTTTCTCAGCTACCAAATGGACACAGCAACAGAACCCGACTGGTAGGGCGGGTGGGGAACTCAGTGAGCTAACGCACAGAGAGCGCTTGGTGCAGGAGTCTGGCTCTGACTAGGTGCTCCACCTTCATTGGCTACTGTTGTCACTACTGTCATCATCGCCCTGGTTCTGACACCAGGCGGCATCCCTACTGCCAGGGAAAGTGCTCGGGAAAGCACAGCGCCGAGATCAGGGAGGTCGCAGGGAGAATGGGAAGCACATAGAGATGTGGAGAGGCCTTGGCCAGGCATCTGGGAGCCCCAGGGGAGCTGCCCAGCTGGTGAGCGTGGGCCAGGCTCGGGAAGGGGGCCCCTAGCTTTCTCAGTGACTCATGGGGTGTGTGGGGGCCGGCCAGGACTGTTTCCCATTTAGCACGGGGCTGACAGCCCAACGCCTGCAGGCCGGTGCACAGAGTGAGGACAGCCACGATGTGCGGCACGACGCTGTCCAGGGACGCCCACCTTAGGCCCAGGAAAGCCTCCATCTGATGCCTGGAAGGTGCCCACGCAGGCTGGCCACCCATGCCTCCCCTAAACCAACCCCACTGAGCTCATCCAGGCACCCTGTCTGCTGACCATGGCTTCTGGCAGGAGAAAGCACTGGGTTGGAGTCAAGGCAGGAGGGGGTTCAGCCTCGCCCGTCATGGACTTGCTGGGCAACTGGGACAAGTGGCTTGGCCGCTCTGTGAAATATCCGTGTGACCTGTCTCCATGAGTATTGTGAACATCCAAGGAGGCGTGTGAGAAAAAGCTGCTGAAGGCCAGATGCAATTATTCCGACTTCACCTCGCTGAGCCTCAGTCGACCCATCTGATGAGGCCAACCTGCTTTCCCCTCCCTGGGGGCTGATGTGAGGTTGCAAAGGAAATGTGAAATGTGTATCTGCGAAGTGCATTCACCGCTGCCAGGTGCAGAGGGAACCTTCGGTGACACTGTCTTTCTGGGATGGTTTGTAGTGAAATGCTTCCTTGCTGCATGACACTGGGGGTCACTTAACCCCTCTGTGACCCCACTTTCTTGTCTGTAAAGCAGGAGTGAGTGAACACCAGCCTCCCCTGGAGGTGTGTGGATTAGATGAGATGAAAGTGGGCAGGCGTGCTTGGCTTATGGTCGGTGCTTGGTTAATCCAAAGGAGAAGAGACTCCAGCGGTGTCTTCCTGTCTCTGATGCTCTCCTCCAGCCTTCCTGCTTCTGGGGAGCTGCTCTGGGCTGTCAGCAAGGCCCATCCAGCCCTCAGTGGCTTGAAGGCTTTCGTGGCCCTTCACTTCCCAAGGCTCTTTTTTTTTTTTGGAGAGGTTTTTGCCATAGGGTACGTGCGCTCGCCAGAAAGAGAAAGAGAAAGAGAGACAGAAAGCGAGAAATAACCCTCCAGGGGGGATGGCCACGCAGCAATCCCTTCTCCTCCATTCTCCTCTCGGGATCTTGGGCACACATGCACACTCACCCGGCGTGAGTTTAAGCCACTGGGTCCAGGACGCAAACCGTGGTCGACTACGTGGGAGTCCAGCGACATAGCCATTACACTAACTGCTGGTCCCTATTTCCCAAGGCTCTTGAAGTTTGTCCCAGCACAAGATCATTCACGCGACTTCAGCTCTCAGGGCCAAGAGGGCAGGGCCAGGTCAGACTGGATTGAGTTGACTCTGAGCCTGACTCTGGGCAGAGGTGAACAGGGCTCCCCTGGAGTCACACAACCTGAGACACAGTCTACTCTGGAATTGAATCTACAACCAGTCTCCCTCCGACGACCCAGCGTGCCAGCCCAGCTCCCTGCTGGCTCTTTACCAGGAGGGTGTTGGAGCTGAGGAGCCCAGCACTGGCTAGGGCAAGTATGGGGGCAGGGCTTCAGGGACCACCAGACACTGAGAGGAAGAACGTAGGCTTCCTCCTCTGGGCAACAGGGAGCCCCTAGAGGCTGCTGAGCAGGGCAGTAACTCCATGGAAGTGGAGTTCTAGGACGATGCATCTGGCCGGAACAGAGGATGCAGCAGTGGTGAGACATCTGCAGGGAGCAGACGGCCAGAGGAATTCTGGTATCAGCCCAAGTGTTGGCTGTGACACCCTCCCACAAGGAACAGGCTCTTCCCAAATAGGGCATGGCTCCTTGCAGGTCCCAGCTGTGGTCAATGTTTCCTCCTAGGGTTCCATAGAGATGCCCTAACCTCGCCAAGGTTTCTAACCCATTCCGCCAACCTACCCAACACTTTCTTTTCCCACAGGGACATCCAAAGACCATCCCCAGAAAAGGGAGAGGCAGGCCA
Organism: Tupaia belangeri chinensis; assembly: GCF_000334495.1. NCBI lineage: Eukaryota > Metazoa > Chordata > Mammalia > Scandentia > Tupaiidae > Tupaia > Tupaia belangeri. Next base: position 3,398,036 of record NW_006204113.1, read on the forward strand.
GCAGGTGGCGCTGTGGTTGAGGCTCTGGACTCCCACATGGCCAACCGCAGCTCAAGTCCTGGTCCTGGTGGCTTGCTTTCTCTCTCTCTCTCTCTCCCTTCTCTCTCTCTATCTCTCTCTGGTGAGCATACATGCTCTATAGCAAATTTAAAATAATATTAATAATAAATGAAATAAATAATTCTTTAAAAAAATAAAGCAAAAGGCCCTGAAGAAGGGGAGAGAAAGGAAGGGCGGGAAATAGGCTTTGACCCACTTTTTCTGGCTGACCACACCCTCAGCTCCTTTTTCTTGATTCTTCTCATCCTTCAAATGGCCCAGGACTGCGATCCCCAAAGTGCTTTAGTCACCATGGGATCAAATTGAAAACAAAGGACGGGGCAATGAGACAGCATTTTTTGGTAGAAGGGAGGGCAAGACAGACCCCGGGAGGGCAAGACAGACCCCTGGCGGGCCCAGGCCATGGCTGCTGGTCAAGGCAATGAGATTCTGGAACTGGTCCCCAACATACTCCCTGAAGAACATCCTGGAAACAGAAGCCAAGCAGGACCCATGTAAACAGCAATCCAACGTCCTTGCCCTCCTCCTCCCTGTCTCTAAGTGTCTCTCTCCCATCTTCCCTCTACTCCAAACGCGTCACCATACAACCAGGACTCAAACCCCCTTACCCAAAGTCTTGTGCAAAAGGATAAACAAGAGAATAGGCTAATGACCAAGTTGGGGTCAAGTGGTGGATTCAGATTGCCCCTGTGGCCTTGTCCTCATTACCCAGAGCTCACTGCTGCTCTGCTTGGGAGTGACCCTGGGACTGTGGGACAGCACCGGCCTCTTAGGCCTTCCCAGAAGCAATAGAGCTGGACATCCTAGAACTCAGCAAAGGGCACTGAAGGCCTTGTCAAAGCCAACAGAAGCACCAGCAAGGCTTGCGCTGCCAGACAGACCCAGCAAAGGCCAAACAGACCACCAAATCTGGCCAGCAGCACTGCAGGTGACTTGCGGAGGTCACCGCCCCACTTTCAGCCCCTTCTCCCCTGTAGCAATGTCACAGAGCTAAGCCAAAATACATGTGAAACCTCTTTGAAGGCCCCAGAAAAGAAGGCACTAAGTACACACCAGTCCCTGGCGCTGCTGCAACTTGCCCTGGCCTGACGGACTCACCTCTGCTTCACAGCCTTTGCTGGCTCCCTGCCACCCACATGATACCAGCCTGTTCGGGACCTCTGCCTGCCTGGCCTCCCCAGTCACAAGCCCCGCCACCCTGCATGTCACCACATGGCACAGCCCGCCGGTGGTCCTCCCAGGCGTCACATGCCGCTCAGCTCCTCCTCTGCGTGTTTTCTGCAGAGTTGGCACACATCCAGAACTATGCCTCCCACACCACTCCGTTTCCTGTTTAACTGCCAGAGGGTACAAGAACTTGCCAGAGAGACAGGGCAACAGAAGACGGAGAGAGAGAGGGAGAGAAAGAGAGAGAAAGAGAACCACCCCAAGGGATGTGGTCAGCCATGCCCCTCTCTCATTTCTCCATCCCATCAGGTTTTGGGGCATGTACCTACATACGCCTGGCAGCCACACTGTACTACAATGATTTACTTACATACCTATTTCTCTGCAAAAGCCTCTGAGTTTCTTGGAAGCAATGTTGGTGCCTTGACAGTCCCACTGACCATCACAGTGTCCAATACACAGAGGAATACAGTAGACTACATTTCCCAGCCACCCTTGCTGGTTCAGTCATGTGACTAAATCCTGACCAATGGAACCAGAGTAGGGGTGATGTACATCTGCCCAGGCATCAACCATAAAACCTCCATGCGATCCTCCATATTCTCTCTTCTACTGCCTGCTGCTGGGTATAAAAATCCATATAGAAAGAGGTCACTAAATGATACAGTCTGAATGCCTGACTCTCTGGAGCAGAGAACTCAGAGAACAAGCAGGGATTTGTTTTGGTCTGAGAGGTGGGCAGAAAATAATCCTTAATTATGTTGAGCCGCTAAGAGTTTGTTACACAGCAGTTAGCCTAGCCTGACTACTACACAGGAGCTCAGACAAGGTCTGTTGAAACAAACTGAAAAAGAAAAGACAATTTGAAATGCAGAACCTTCCTAAGGGTTCTCCTTCTCTGCATGACCAAAGTACTGCCCAAGCCATGCCACTACTCTCCTCTCCACCCTATCTCCTGAATCACATGTACGGTATTTAGAAGCCTAAGTTTTCCCCAGGAAGGACTAAGAAGGTGAAGGGCCTTTAAAAGTCACCGTAAGTGAATGAGTCACGCCTTGAGATCCTGGTTGCACAAGTCTGTAAGAGGCATACAGAGACCCAAGGCTGAGTTGTAGGGACGGGCCTCCTCCTACACACAGGCACCCATACCCAGGCACGTGACCTTTCAAGTTCATGACCACCTTCAATGATGGGAACCTACGACCTCTGAGGAGCCCACGCTATCCCAGGCAGCTTCTGGGAAGCACCAGAACAGGTCTTCTCACACAGAGCCCAAATCCACCAGGCCAAATTCCCACCTGATCGCAAGGACCAATGGTCACATGGAGCGAAAGATCACATTTAGACAGACGGAAGAAAAAGAAAAGAATGGAGATGAGGGCCTTCAGATTTACCTTTCCGGTATTCTCTGCCTGTGATACCGAAGCTGTGACCCTGAGACTAGCAGGATCACCGTCACTGGCGAGTTTAGTGAAAACATACGCAGCCCCAGGCGGACCTGCTGAGTCAGAATCTGCATTCTAACAAGATTGTCAAGTAGTTCAGACAAACATTGAAATAGGAGAAGCCGGGGACCGGCATGCAGTGTGGTGGTTAAGGCGCTGGACACTCCCACATGGCCGACCATGGTTTGAGTCCTGCATCTGGTAGCTTGCTTTCTCGCTTTCCCGCTCTTTCTCTGTGTGTGTCTCTCTGTGGTCAAATTAAAATAAATAAATGAATAAATAAAATTAAATTTAAAAATAATTCTTTTAAAAAAATAGAAGTTCTCACTGTTCTTTGCCATAAGGATTTCATTTAATCTTTTTGTTTTTGTTGTTGTTATGGGGTTCGTGCACTCACCGGAGAGAGAAAGACAGGAAGAGAGAGAAGGCACCTACCACCCAGAGGGGTTGGGGGAGAATGGCCATGCCCACGCCACAATCCCTTTTCCTCCATTCTCCTTTGTGTGTGCACGCAGGCACACACACACACACACACACACACACATATCATCAGTTTGTCAAGTCACCAGATTTAAGACTTGAACCATGCAGTCAGCCATGAGGGATCCTAACTCTGGACCAGCCGGTGGCCCAGAGTTTCATTTATTCTTTAACAAGTGAATCCCAATACCAAATCCGGTCTACAGCAACTCCAGCCTTGAGCTCCATGCAGAAGGAGCTAAGAGTAGCTGGTCTCTAGAGTGGAGGAGGAGTGTGAGGGGGTCCCTCGCACTCAGTCCCAGCTCCCCTTGTGAGCATTTAACCACTCAACAGGGACTTCCCGAGTACCCGCTTTGTGACAGACACTGTCCTAGGCACCAGGGAAACCAAAGCCATCCAGTAGGCAAAGTCCTGCTCACTTCTGGGACACGAGGGAGTGGAGGGGTGTCGAGGCAGTGAAGCAGTAAGTAAAGAGTAAACACAATAACAAAAGATTGTAACAAGTGCTCTTGAAGACAATAGAAGGTGACACAGTGACAGGGCTGAGGCTAAGAAAGTGGTCAGGAAGGTGCCCCTGAGAGGTGTCACGGGACCTGAGGCCCGACAGTGACTCCACTGCGAGGAGCCAGCTGCTTGAGGTTAGAGGGGGAGGGAGTTCCAGGCAGAGGGACTGCAATGGACACCCAAGGTGCTGGGGCAGCATGAGCTTAGCATCTGAGGAGGAGCGGAGCCAGCGGGCTGAGAGCACCAGAAGGTGCATCTGCAAGGGTGGGCGGGGCATTGCCCAGGGCCTGGGGCTAGGCAAGGGCTTAGAGTTCATTCCAAAGAAAGGAAGTCTTTCAGTAAGGTTTGAGCAGGGATGACGGATCTGACTTAGGGTTTTGTTTTTCTTTGTTTGCTTGTTTGTTTTTAGGTTTTTGCCGTAAGGTACATACATTTGCCAGAGAGAGACAGAGAAAGGGAAAGTGAGAAATCACCTCCTGGGGGGATAGCCATGCTACAAATCCCTTGTCCTCCACTATCCTGCTGGGATTTGGGGCTCACATGCACATGGGCCCGTGTGATTTTCAAGTCACCAGGTCCCGGACTTGAACAGTGGTCAGCCATGTGGGAGTCCAGTGCCTTCCCCACCACTCCAGCTGCTGGCCTCTTTCTGTTTTTTAATTGCCGGAGGGTATGTGCACTCACCAGACAGAGAAAGGGAGAGGAAGGCAGACCCTCCCCCATGGGGTGTGGTGGTGCCACTATCCCTTCTCCTCCTGTCAGGGTTTGGGCGCATATGCACACACAATGGGCATGATTTTCAAGCCACCAGAGCCAGGATTTGAACCCTAGTCAGTTATGTGCGATCTGGCTCCCTTAACCATGGGGCTATGGGTCTGGCCCATGACTGGTGTTGTAAAACGATCCCTTTACTTGGTAGGAAGACTGGATTATGAGGAAGCGAAGTAAAGAGTGGGAGACCTGAGCAGGGCATCTCAGCTGCTCAGGTAAGAGCTGACGGGGCTGGAGCAGGGCGCGGGCAGAGCAATGGAGAGGATGAGGCAGATACAGGCTAACACCCGAGGGAGGTCTGAGACAACCTGCTTGCTGTTGGGTTGGGTGTGGGATGTGACTGGGCAGGTTTAGAGTGTCCCAACTGGGTTTGAATACTCTTTGGCATCTCAGGTGCTCATAAGAGCTGACCCAGGCAGCCGGCGTGCCCCAAACTAGCCTGATGGCTTCAAAGGCTGAGGCGCGCACCTGCTGCACAGAGGGCTCCCTCCCCGGTCCCTGAGGCCACGCGGCCCACAGGAGTCTTCTCTGCTAACTTCTTTCTGGGATCTCCATAAGCCAGGGGCTCCCTAGAGTCTCTTCATGTTGGGGAAAAGGGGGGAACAGGGTGGAGCCCAGATGGAAAAAGAGAAAACTCCCTGAAGTGGAAAATAAAACTGGGGCTGCGTTGCCAGGGTAAGCCTTGTAAAAGCGGCCCACGCGGTTAGGCATTAGTGGGCCAGCCTCAGCTTCCCAGACTCCGCTGCCAGCTCTGAGAACAAGGTTTCCTGGGGGTGGGGGGGGGGGCCAGGGAGGTGGAGGAGCTTGACTCCCGCCAGGGAGCTGGGAAGGGCAAAGGGAAAGACCTTTGCAGAGCAGCTGCCTGGCTTCCCAGGTGGCAGCCTGCTGCTGAGCCAGGAGATGGCTTCCTCCAGGAGACCTCGTATGCAGGGCAGCTGCCCACCTGCTAGGAGGTGCAGGAAGAGGAGGAAGTACGAGGCGAGGCGAGTGGCGCTGGCTGCCAGGGCTGTGCAGACCCCCGTGTGCAGGCTGCTCTTTTCAGGCTCCATCCCCCAAGGCCACAGAAGCAGAGGTGACCCTGACCTCCGTGCATGCCTGAGGCGGCCCTGCCTCTGCACCTTCATGCACGCAGGGTTCCCTATCTGAATGCCTCCTCAGCCACCTGAACCTGGCCCTTCTCCTAGGCCACCTCTGGTTCCGCTTCTCAGTAAGAAACATCCCAGCACCCCCAGGCCCGAGACAGGAGGCAGCAGTCTGTTATTGTATTGGCCAGCCCCTCTTCTATCCGACCATTCTGTTGGGTCGTCAGAAAAGTCATGATGCAGTTTTGCATAGAAAAATACACCATGACTTTTCCGATGACCCAACATTTCTTTTTAAGAGAGAGATTTTTTTCTATAGGGCGTGTGTGCACACCAGAGAGACAAAGGGAGAGAAAGTGAGGAATCACCCCCCCCCAAGAAGGGATGGCCACACCACAATCCCTCCTCCTCCATTTTCCGCTCAGTATTTTGGGCATGAACTCATGCGTGCCAGATGTGAGTTTTAAGCCTCCAGGTCCAGGACTTGAACCACAGTCGAGTACATGGGAGTCGAGCACATGGGAGTCGAGCAATGTAACCACACAACACCTGCTAATCCCATACCTAGTAGTTCCCCCCAACCCCCCACCAAAAAAAAAGGGCATCAGAATCAAGGGGCAAAATTTTAACAGTTGTTAAATTTGTATAGCAGGTCCATGGATCTCTCTTACATTGTTTTCTGCAGGATTGAAAATTTCCACAATTATAAGTAAACAATAGAAAAGCCAAGCTGGCCAGCAACAGTGCAGGGTGCTGCTGGAAGGGGCTGGGCTGGAGCACAGGAGTCCTGGTAAGAACACCAGACACAAGTGAGAAATCTGGGGGATGGGTCTGCAAAGGGAGACAGGCAGTGGAGGAGGAGAGGAAGGGGAGGGGAGCAAGAGGGAGAGAGAAAAGAGGAGAGAGGGGAGGAAGAGAATCATAAAGGAGCGTAGGGGAGGTGCAGGAGGGGAGGAGGAAAGGAAACGGAGGGGAGGGAGGCATAGGTGTAAGGGCGAGAAGAGGGAGGGAAGGAAGAGGTACAGAAGAAGGAATGGGGGCAGTTGTGGGGAGAGTAGAGGGGAAGGAGAAGGGTGTGCAGAGAGGTCCAACCAATCTGGAACTCAAAGCTAGGAGGGTCAGCCTACGCGTGCCCACTGGGACAGGCGTGGTCGCCAGCAGGTCAGCTCCTGATCCAGCTGTCCCTACTCTGAACCAGTGACTTGCCCACAGCAGGTGCTTGGTAGGTGGTCAGGTGCTCGTCCTCGTCCTCCCCGACCCCCTAGTTCACAGCGGATGCTGGAACCAGAGGAACCTGCCCTTTACTGAGAGAAGACACTATGCAGAGGGCAAGGCCCTGCCCCGCCCTGTTCCCAATGCTACCTGAGCCAGGTCGCTGACAGCTGGTGGGTATCTGGGGCAGCCTGACCCTACAAGACCACTCCCTTCCCTGGGCCAAGGCCCAGTGCTGTGCTATCCGGCAGGGAGAGCAGTGTGGCAGGCAGGGGCCGCAGGGAACAGCTAGCGAGGGATTTGGTCATGGAGCCAGAGGAGATCAGAAGGGGAAGGGCCAGCCCAAGGCTCCTGGCCCAGGCCCAGCACAGGGACCCTGAGCCCTGCTCTTTGGGGATGGCCTGGGAGAGGACTGAGGCTGCTGCCAGCACTTAGCACTCCCCACTCCCCCACAGCACAGCCCAGGGACAGGAGAAGCAGTCACCTCTGTCCTGGCAATGCCTGGGTGTCCTCTGGAGGCAGAGCTGAGTCCCCACCAGGTGCCAAGACTGCCACCTGGTTCTGAAAGGGGAGCTGCCTGCAAGCCACTCGGGGAAAGGGTAAGAGCCCACAGCTCCTAGTGGGTTGGCGGGGATGTGGGGGGACACCCCCCTGCCCTGCAAGGGCTTAGTGACCAGCACACATCAGCGTCAGTCAGGCCCTGCCCTCCTTCCAGGCGTCTGGGGGAGGGAGACAGATACAGACAAGAGACTTACAGACCGACAGCTACCGAGTGACCCCCGAGTGACAGTGAGGCTGACATGAGCGGAAGGAGGCTCAGGGAAAGGATAGGGGCAGAGCCACAGCCACAGACGGGCTCCGTGAGACTCAGAGACCCTCAGGGAAAAAGAGTAGAGAGACGCAGGAAAGAGAGGCAGAGAGAGAACGCCACAGGATGGAGAGAGCCTTCTGGGCAGAGAAAGGACATGGACAGACACGGGCAGCCGCTCTCTATGCCCAGCCCAGATTCCGGCCCTGGCAGAGCTCAGGGCAGTGCCCACCTGCCCCGCCCCCAGAGCCCACGTGCCCTGCAGCCTTCCTGGCAAGGGAGGGAAGGACCCCTCTCTTCCCCGAGTGCTCCGGCCCAGGCAGAGGCCTTCTCAAAATGGCAGCAGAGAAGAAGTTCTCCATGTGGATGGATTCCAGAGCTGACAGCTCGCTCTCCATCCTGGCTCCTCCACCCTCTGTGGTGGGACCCCGAGGTACCTCGGTCCCCTAAACTGAAACGGGGGAGCCTAGTGGGGCCGAAGCAGGGAGTGGTGCAGGGGGATCATGGAAGGGCCTCGGACAGGGTCTGCCACAGAGGATGTGCTAACCAGGTCTGGGAGTTACCATGCTCCTCGCCCTCCCCCGCCGCACGGGACAAATGTCCTTGGTTCTTGCCTTCCATCTTGCCCTTCCTGGGCATAAAAGAACTTGTAGAGATGAAGGAGGCCCTTGGCTGTCGGGCCTGAGCCCAGGTGGGTGGAGTAGCCCAGAGCACAGCAGGACGGACACCCACCAGCAGGCGCCACCCAGGGCTGGGAGCGGGCACTCAGAGGCCCCAGGCATCTCATCTCAAGACGGTATAGTTCTGGAGTTCTGCTTGGCATCTGAATCCCTTCCTAAGGCTATGTGAACTTCAGACACAGGGGCCTACTTCTGGACAGTCAGAGTCAGAAGGTTGGGTGGGGAGCTGAATTCTTTTTTTTTTTTTTTCTGGAGAAGTTTTTGCTATAGGGCGCATGCACTCACCAAACAGAGAGAGACAGACCTGACAGAAAGCAAGAAATCACCCCCCAGGGGGGATGGTCACGCCGCAATCCCTTCTCCTCCATTCTCCTCTCGGGATCTTGGGCACGCACGCACACGCACCCGGCGTGAGTTTTAAGCCACCGGGTCCGGGACGCGAACCGTGGTCGACTACGTGGGAGTCCAGCGACATAGCCATTACACTAACTGCTGGTCCCAATTCATTTTTATTTTTATCTCTTGAGACAGAGAGAGAGAGAAGCAGCCTCAACAGGGACTCATGCTGCAATCCCCATCAGCTTCCCAGGCAGTCAGCCAGGTGTGTGTGCCCTGTGTGTTCAGGTCAACCAGGGACCCACCCACCATCGTCCACGTGAGTCCAGCTTTGCTTAAACAGCATGCTACCGCGGCTCCACCGGGCCGGCCCTCAGGTTTCTTTTATATTGAGGTTCACAGATGAACCCAGCTCATGTGTGATTCAGAAACCCACCTGGGGCACAGCCCCATGCAAAGCTCCACCTTCCCCCACATTGCTTTTTAATTACCCAGCCAAGAAACCCAGGTGCTCCAAACCAGCCCTCTTCATCCAAATGGCCAGACTCTCCCCAAAATGCACAAAAACAAATATAAAGCAGTGGATAGAAGCACATATGTTCAGTCCTCCTACATAATTGTCCTAAAACTTCAGCACGTGGGCAGATTTCTTGGCCCAGTCTCTTATGTCCCACTCTTGGGCGGATGAGGAGCAGACTCCACCCAGCATCCCAAGGGACACTCACACAGAGCTTCCCTCCACCCTCCCACCGGGGGTCCCTCCTCAGAAGGTCCCAAGGAAATGAGTGACCTGGGAATCTCAGGACACAACACGCCAGTCTTCTCGTGGAGTGAGACAGGCCGGCCTTCACCAGAGCTGCCCTCAGGAGATGCAGCCGGATACCGTCTGGGCATGAAGAATGGCCAGATTGTCACGCACTCAGCCACTCTCTGCGAGCATCTCAAGTCCAGCCCGTACACCAGCCCCGCGCTTCCTGTTTGGTTTGGGTTTTCTCTTTTCTTTTTTTTTTTTTTTTTTTAAGGTGTATCTGAATGTGGCCCATTTAGCCCCAGGGACCCACCCACTCCTAGCCTCCTCCCAGGCTCTCTAGCCACTCTAAACTCAGAGCTCCAGCGTGGCTGAACTGACCACTGTGTTCGGCCGGGCACCAGATAAAGGCTTCCTAATTACCAGATGGAGCCAAACCCTAGCTGGCTTTGGGGCCTGTCCCCTGGCCAGCCCTAGAACATTCATTTGCTGTAGCCTCGAGGTGCCCAGAACCCTTTTGTGGCTGGGAAAATGTCCCCCGGGTCTAGGCTGGGCAGCCACTGTGTTTTCAGGGAGGAACCTGGAGACCCTTCCCTTCTCCAGGAGGCCCAGAGGCAACAACGTATGACCTCACAGCGAAATAATCCAGACAGGGAGGGAAAGGTTTCCTGCGCCTTATCTCCTTAAAATCTCCCAACAACTCTACGAGGCACTTTTTGCAATTAGAGCCATTTTGCAGATGAGAAGGTGGGGAGTCCTGGGATCAGGCAATGGCCCAGTTAGAGCAGAGACCACGGCACAAACCCACGTAAGCCTGATAACACAGCCTCAGCTGTCCCTCCTGCAAGATACGGCCCCACTGGGAAGGTTGGGAATTTGGCACCAGGAATCCCACAGGCTCTTTCGGAGAGCCTGATGTCATCCAGCTGTGGAGGTCTTGGGACAGCTGAACTCTTTTTCCCATGGCTCCAGCTAAAATGAGGATATAAAGGAAACAGCTTCAGTTCTCCAACAGCCCCTGCAGTGGTCTGACTTGAAGCAGCATCCGTGAGACGCTGGGATCGCAGTCCCTAAACACTCGGGACTGAGGTCCAGCCTGGGTGGCAGCTGCTGCTGAGGGAACGGGTGCAGGTGTGTCATCCAGTCCCTCTGCTGGACCTTCCAAGCGATGAGCGAACTGTCCCTCAGAGGGCAACTCAGGCTCCCCTCACTGTCCCACACGCCTCGTTCTACAAGAGTCAAAAGCAAAACCAACTGCTGCCATGTCAGCAGGGGCAGGAGGGTGGAATGACGAGCG
>NW_006204113.1:3409040-3414725 GCF_000334495.1 Tupaia belangeri chinensis
ATGCCGAGAGCTCTGGGCACAGGCTGGGAGCTGCCTCCACAAGCCCGAAGGATGCCCAGGGCATGCGGGCCCAGTGGAGGTGGTCTACACTGAGGCAACACCCACCTGCACATCCTGCCTTGCCCCAGTTCTCCCACCAGTAGGCCCAAGGGTATCAGCCTGGCTCTTCCACCCAGAACAACCCTGACTTTTCCCCTTGCATCCCCAGACCAACTGCAGAATCAGGTATGTAGCTGACACTCCTCCAGCAGTGCCAGGATTGACTTGGAATTCCCTCTGGCAGGGAGTGACTCGGTCAGAATGTATGTATACACACATACACGCACGTACGCGCACGCAGAACACTCACCCGGCCGCCACCAAAGATCTTCCTTCCCTTCATTCTCCAGTTCGGAGGGGGGCGCTGTCCCCCTGCACACTTTCCAGCCAATTTCCCTGTTAGTTATCCAAAGAAGGGTGGATGGGAGCCCGGTGAGGGCAGAGCTGTTTTCTAAGTCGGACCTTTGGGCCCAGGACTGGAGGAAGGAGGTGACAGAGGTAGAAACTGCATTCCAAGGCTGCCCTGACGTGACACCCAAACACACCCTGACACAACACCTTGCACTGGGCAAACAAGGCGTGCAGCCCCGAGCGGTCAGGCAAGTGCTGAGTGCTGACTCAGCGCTGCTCCAGGCAGAGCTGGGCTCATCACCAACGACGAGAGCGGTGGTGGCGGTGGGCAAAGGTGTGGGCTAGGCGACATAATTCCTCCCCGAAAGAGACATTTTCCCAGCGGAGCCTGTGCCCAGCTTTCTGGGAGCCAGAGAGAAGTCTCCCAGTCTTTGAACAGGGCAACTCCTGTCCAGGGAGTAGCTGGTTCCCTCCCAGTGAGGCACCAGAAGCTTCTCACCTTCCTCCGCCAAAACAGAAAAAGGAGTACTGGCTGAGAGTCTAGAATCCCTGGTTGGAATGAACTAGAAGCTGGAGTACCTGAGTTCTAGTCCCGCCCTGCTGCCACTCACGGGCCTATGACTTTGGACACGTCATTTTCCTCCTTGGAGCCTCAATTCCTAAGCTGTTAAATAATGGAAATGGGCTAGATGGAGGGCGGCTAGCCGGTCTCGTCCAAGGTACTTCTGCTAAGCAAGAGGTGGTGATTTCCTGGAGTGTGTGTGGGAGGTATATATATACACTCGTGCACGCATACATACACATATAACGCATACACATATATGTACGTGTATTTATTTATTTCTTCCATAAGCGAGAGAGAGAGAGAGAGACAGTGGTGGGGGGGGGAGTGAGGAGAAACAACATCCCCGCCTCAGTCTTTAGGTGACAATCTATCCTCAGTGTAAGCCAGCCCTAGGTCATGGTCATGGGCATGTGCATGCCCAGCGTGTTCAGGGAGGTCTCCAGACGTGAACCTGGAACCTTCCCATGTGGGTCAACCTCATGGAGTGTTACCCCATGTCACCGTCTCCCCCTGGTTTTGTTTATCAGATATTCTGAGACCATGTCTGAGATCATGATCGATTCAACAATGTCTGCCATGGGCGCAAGATGGGAGAGTGTTGTGGTCGATTATTGATGTCTGCTGTGGACATGGTTGGAAGATGGTGACATGAATGCCATATACTAACGATCTTGGTAAATTAGCTCTAAGGGCCTCACGGTTGTAAAACTTATAATTCTACCTAGTTCCTCTCCCTGTAAGAGACATTCTCATCAGTCATGCGGGGAAGCCACCAGCAGAGTGGACAGCCCCCAAATGCCTGTCAGTGTCCACACTCAAAAGACTAAACTCATTAAGTTTAAAGCCGGTATACAGTGTTCGGCCTTAATACTCAATTTAGCATCTCTTACAATTTTCCCCAGTCTACAAAGGCGCTCCCCTCACTATGTAAAATTTCCACCCTGATCTTAGTAAAGGCAGAGGAACCAACCGAGGGCTGAGCTGCGTTCTGATTTCCCAGTACACAAACAAGGGTCTGATCTGACAGGGTCTTACATCCCTTAGGAACAGGATATGGTTGAACACCTAGGCCCAAGATCCATGTGCCTGGATCAAATATACACAGGTACCCGAAAATGCACTCCCAGAACAAGTACTTATCTGTTTAGGACCTAATTTTCCAAGCACACCTGCAGCGTGGCACATAGTCTACAACTCTGAGCTGCTTCAGGGTGAGCCAAGTTCCTCTCTCTTTGTACCCACAGGCTCTGCTTGCCTGGAAAGTTCTGCAGGCCCCAAAGTTGTAGATCTCAGCATCTGAGCTTAGTTCAGATGTGCAGAGGCCCTCACCTGGAAAAGCCATCCCTGCTGCCACCACCCTCCCCCACCACCCTCACCATCTGTTGAGAGCTAGGTCCTGAGTGGCCCTGGACCTGAGAGGCCCCAGGTGCTCAAGGGTTTGGAAACTGCGCAAGCTGCAAACTCCATCTGCTTAGAGGGGAAACACTAAACCCAGCTTTCCCAGCTCCCTCCAGCTGGACACCAGATAACCCCGGATTAATACCCAATGGTAAGCTGCTTCCCTATGCCTCAAGGTACCATTTCACACAAGCCCTCTCCTCCCAACACCCACAGCTCTCCCCACCCCAATGCTCAGGGGAACTGCAGAGTTGGAGGGAGGGAGCTGACCATTGGGACAAGGCTCCCAGAGGGAGGGGAGGCAGCCACGGAATCCCCAGGGGCGGCCAGGAATCCCTCTCTGTTCTATCAGGAATCTGAAAGACGCTTCTTTCCAAGAGCAAGAAAAAGCTGTCGACCAATAATTACTTTCTAAAAACCAGTGTTTCCCTAACAACACTACTAGGAGGAAAGTGGACTGCTAATTATACTTTGGAAGAAAAAAGCATTTAAAATCCCTTACCACCCCCATCTGCCTCTCCTACCTGGAAGTATGCAGACCTACTTGGTGAAAGTGAAGTCTGTACCAATGAGACGCAGGAAGAAACCTCTAACTCTGTGCCTGGCATTCTTTTTCTTTTCTTTTCTTTTTTCAATTGTAGAGTGCATGTAAGCTTGCCACAAAGAGAGAAGGTGGCAGAGGGAGAGGGAGAAAGCATTCCCCATGGAGCGCAGTCCTGCCACAGGCCTTTCTTTCTATTTCTCCCTCCTTTTGGAATTCTGAGCACACAAGTACACGTACTCAGCCTGCTTTTAAGTCGCAGGAGCCAGGACTCGAACCACAGTCAGCCCTGTGGGCCTCGGCTCCCTTAATCACTGGGCTATGTACCTGGCTTTCTGTAAGTAGACTGATAGTCTCATTTCATTCTTAGTATTTACTCTTCCTTTTTTCCTCCTTTTTTATTTATTCATTTTATTTGCTATAAGGCGCATGTGCTTGCCAGAGACAGAGAGTGAGAAAGTGCCCCCCCCAGGGGAGAAGGTGTTGCCACACGGTAATCCCTTCTCCATTCTCTCAGGATTTGGGGATTGCACACACACGCAGCCACCGTGTCTTTCAAGCTGCTGGTGTCATCACCATGTGGTCAGCCATGTGAGACCCAGCTGCCTTAACCACCGCACCAACCAGCTAGATCAAGACAGGTACAGATGAGAAATCTGAGACACAAAGAAGTTCGATAGCTCATCAAAGATCATACAGTTAGGAAGTGCTGGAACCCAACCATTCTAGCCCTGGAATGCTTGCCCTGAACTGCCATGCTCCACCATCACACAGTTCTTACTGTGGCTTCCTCATGACAGGAGAGCGGCCTCCCCAGTGCTCCTTGCCCAGTGCACAGTTCGTGGGTTTTGAGCAATGTTTGAATACAAGATTCCAGTCTGACAAGATAATTTGGGCAGGTCCCTGGGATTGGTTGTAATGGGAGCTAACCAATTACATTCCATAGGAATGATCTTGAATGATGATCCAGGAAATATGAGGTAATGTGATTTTTTTAAAAAATAATTATTTTATTTAACTTTAATTGTCTGTTTTAATTTGATCAGAGAGGGACAGAGTGAGAGAGGGAGAGAGAAAGTGAGAAAGCAAGCCGCCAGTGCCAGGACTTGAACCATGGTCGGCCATGTGGGAGTCCAGTGCCTTTAAATATCACAACACCTGCCAGCCCCGGTAATGAGATTTTAATCATTATTTTTCATTTTCTTTCTCTCGTTAGGTATGTCCTTAATTTTTTTTTAAGTTTTTTTTTTTTTAAATCTTGTTATTTCATAAATGAGAGAGACAGAGATACAATACCCTTGACAGGGTGGTCTGGACACCATGATCTCGCCCCCCAGCCTCAGCCAGCCTGGATCATGGTCAACTACATGCCCAGGGTACTCAGGGAGACCTCTGGGCTTGAACCAGCAACCTTCCTGTGTGAGTCTGCCTCACAGAGTGTTGTGTTTTACCACTGCACTACTATCAGGCCACGTTAGATAGGCTCTTTTTTTTTTTTTTTCTTGTTTGTTTTTTGGAGAGGTTTTTGCTATAGGGAGTGTATGATCGCCAGAAAGACAGAAAGTGAGAAATCACCCCCCAAGGGGGGATGGCCATGCCGTAATCCCTTCTCCTCGTTCACCTCTTGGGATCTTGGGCACACACGCACACGTGCCTGGTGTGAGTTTAAGCCACCAGGTCCGGGACTCGAACCGCGGTCAACTACATGGGAGTCCAGCGACATAGCTATTACACTAACTGCTGGTCCCAGATAAGTTCTTAATGTCCATTTATTTAAAGCTGTTTTTGTTTGTCCATTGTACTATAAGGACAATGAGAAACATCTTTTTTTTTTTTTTTTAGATTTCCCTACTCCTACCATATGTAGAGGCCATACGTGCTTTTTATTTTTATTTTTATTTGCTATAGGGTACATGTGCTCACTGGAGGGAGGCAGAGAAAGAGAGAGAAAGTGAGAAATGATCCCTCAAGGGGGATGGCCATGCCACTATCCCTTCTCCTCCAGTTTCCTCATGTTTTTGTTTTGTTTTGTTTTTTGTTTGTTTGTTTTTTGAGAGGTTTTTGCTATAGGGCGCTGCAATCCCTTCTCCTCCATTCTCCTCTCTCGGGATCTTGGGCACGCACGCACATGCGCCCAGCATGAGTTTAAGCCACCGGGTCCGGGACTCGAACCGCGGTCGACTATGTGGGAGTCCAGCGACATAGCCATTACACTAACTGCTGGTCCCGAGTTTCTTCATGTTTTTCAAGCCACCAGTTCAGTCGGTCACGTGGTATATAACCAACTTAACCACCTTAACAACGACACTACCAGATGGTCTCATAGGTATCTCTTTAATGATTAAATATTATTGTTGCAAATAATGCATTAAATGTGTTCTCTCTTTCTCTCTTTTTTAAAAGAGGTTTTTGCTATAGGGCGCATGCATTTGCCAGAAAGACAGAGGGAGACAGAAAGCGAGAAATCACTCCCCAGGGAGGATGGCCACACTGCAATCCCTTCTCCTTCTCCTCCATTCTCCTCTTGGGATCTTGGCCATGCATGCACACGCGCCCAGCATGAATTTAAGCCATGGCCTCTGGGACTTGAACTGCGTTGACTACGTGGGAGTTCAGCGACATAGCCATTACACTAACTGCTGGTCCCTGTACTCTCTTTTTTTAAAAAAAGAGTAAAATAGTACAGTTAAGGCTAAAGTTTCCCCTTCAATAAAGCTCTGCCCTCCCCAGGCCCTGCGCGGCCCCCCGGGGCCCCGCGCCTAGGCTGCGACCGGCGGCGGGCCCTGCGCTG
>NW_006204113.1:3415516-3486442 GCF_000334495.1 Tupaia belangeri chinensis
GCATGGAGGGCAACCATGGATGCCAGGGACAATGTGGGAGGAGGATGGGACATAGCAGAGGGTGGGGGATGGGGAATCAAGGATAGCAAAACAAAAGGCAAGGTATGCAGGACATAAGAATTGGAAAATTATTTGCTGAGAACGTGTATGTTGATGTGCTTGATTGAACCAATGCACAGTGTATTTTGGATGGAAAATTCATTTGTGTGTTGTGATGGTGTATAGTGAATTAATAAAAAATAAAAAAAAGAAACCCTTCTATCCTAGATTTTTAAATAGTCAATATTTTCTCTTTATGTATAATATTTTTATTTAATTTTAATATTAATTTTCTATATTTTTACCCAAAATAAATAAATAAATAAATAAAGCTCTGCCCTCCTCCCCGATGGATTTCCCTAACGTCCATCTCTTACTAATCTGGAGTACATCCTTTTAGATCTTTCAAAAATATTTATATGGAGACCAGCAGAAGGTATAATGGTTACATCACTGGACCCCCACATAGTCAACTGTGGTTTGAGCCCCAGATCTGATTTAAAATTCAGGCCGGGCACATGTGTATTCATGCCCGAAATCCTGAGAAGAGAATGGAGGAGAGGGGATTGCAGTGTGGCCACCCCTCCCTGAGGCGTGATTTCTCACTTTGTATCTCTCTGTCTCAGTCTGTCTGGTGAGTGCAAGTGCCCTATAGCACAAATCTCTCTTAAAAAATATGTATATACATATGCTACGTATAAAGCTGCAAAAGATGTATCTTCCAGCCCAGCATTGTAATCAGTAGATACTGCAAAAGAGCAATCACACCAGAGGATTATCTTTATATATATATATATATATCACCCCCCCGGGGGTGGGGGGATGGCCATGCTGCAATCCCATCTCCTCCTTTCTCCTCTCAGGATCTCGGGCATGCACATGCACACGCCCGGCGTGAGTTTTAAGCCTCTGAGCCTGGGACTCGAACCACGGTCAACTACATGGGAGTCCAGCGAAGTAGCTATTACGCTATTCTCAAGATAATTTTCTGGGTCCCACCAGAAAATTATCTTGAGAAAGACTTTGAAGGAAGAAAAAGAGACTGATCTTTGCTAGCAGATGGTATATCACAGAATACTTGGTAGGCAGGGCTGAATTGTGAAGGTTTGTGTGACTAGAGTGCTGGGCATTTGCTTTCCAACAATTTGAGTAGCTGATATGTAAATATTTACTCAAAAATATTTAAAACCATACTGTCTCTATTGTTACAGAGTCACAAACAAAATTATACAAAATTTTAAGAAATATTTTGAACATGATCTCTAAAATTCAGTATTCTGAAATTTTGAAAGTTGTTTATTAACTATCAAGAACTATGGAGTGGGGCCAGCAGGTGGCATGGTGGTTGGGGGTGCTAAACTCCCATGTGGCCAACCATGGTTCGAGTCCTGGACCTGGCGGCTTGCTTTCTCACTCCACCCCCTTCTCTCTCTCTCTCTCTCTCTCTCTCTCTGTCTCTCTCTGATCAAATCTAAATAAATAAAGTTTAATAAAATAATAATAAAATAATTCTTTAGAAAAAAGAACTGTGGAGTATGGGCAAAAAATTTCTGATATGTAAATATTTGTGGAAAAATGTAAAAATAAATAAATGAATGGGGGGAAAAGATGAATCTTACTGTGAGTGGGCTTTCCGTATAATTGCTACCATACTGTAAATGTTGTTTGGGACTTGTATTGTTTATTCATTAACTTTTCCTGAAGCTCCACCTACGGGACTGAGATTAGGCTCAGTTATCCTGGCAGTTGTACTAAGTGGTGTGAGAATACCACATTCCAGTTGGCAACCCTCTATGGATAGTCACGTAGGTTGTTTCCCATTTTTCTCTATGGCGAACAACATGAGGCTCTCTGGGCCTTCCTGGGGCTGGGGACCGACCTCAGTCAAGGCCAATGCTGAGCGTGGATGAGCAATCACAATGACCCGTAGCTCACTGCACTTGCTGGGGCCTACGCTGCTGCCAGAGCAGAGAGCGCTGGGACTCAATCATTCTTAGAACTTGGCAGGGCACTTCCCCAGGCTTTGAGCCCCTTGCTGTTAGCCCAGGGTCAATGATCTGAAGCAAACTCCTTTGATGACTAAAAGGCAGCATCGCCTGCAAAAAAGAAATCCCCTCTCCCTTTTTCTGCTCCCAGGGTGGTCCTTGGCACTCACCAGGATCACCTCAGTTTGACCTCAGCTGAAGCCCACTCTGGACACCAAACCAAATTAAACAGAAAAATCAACACAGTTCTTGACCTGCAAAGTGAGGCACTTGGAATATCAACTCCTCTAATTCTGAAAATGCAATAATCCTATGAATCTCCATAAACTACATCATAACGCACCCACAGCCACAGACACAGCTATTCCAAGGCTGGCTATTAGTGATTCAGGGATTATATTTTGTTCACCAGTCATTCGTCAGGCTATTGGAGAGCTGGAAAGTGAGTATGACCTGGGCCAGGGGACGTGGGTGGAGAGTCTGGAGAAATGAATAAGGAAGCTCTTCAGGATAGGTTCAATCCTTTAGAGCAAATGAGCAAACCTGAACAACTCTCTTAACTCTACCTTCCAAGCCGTGTGGGGGAAGCTAAGGGCCTCTCCTGACGCTGATTAAATATTGACCCTGTGCACTCCCTGGCCCGAGTTCAGACTAAAGGGTGAGCAGCACCGTGGAGCCAATGTTTGCAGAGCAATTACTGCAGCCCAGTGCCTTGTAGGTCAGGTTGTGAAACAACCCTCAATGGAGCCAGGCCTTCAGAGAGCCTTCCGGTCCGTTCTTGGTGGGACCAGGCCATTGGGGAGACACTTCACAGTGAAGAATCTGTGCAAGGACATCGACAGAGTTTGGGAATGTGGTCCAGCTGCCAATGACAGGGCACCTGGACAGGAGATCTGCAGCCCCTCAACCTCCTCCCTTACTTACCTGCACTTCCAAGGGACCCAGGCCCTTTAGAGCCAAGCAGGCCTCAGCACTAGGCCTTGTCCTGGCCAGCTCCCTCAGGGACAGGCCCCTTTCCTAGGTGGCTAGGGCTGAGTGGCTGAGTTATTTTTAGAAGAAACCAGTTTCCACTTGGAGACAAAGAGGCTCACCTCTTCCCTGTTCTGAACTTGACATCTGAAAGGCTCTTAGAAGCCTTCTCTGGAAACTGACCTGGTTTCCAGAAAAGGTGTTTGGAATACCCATTGAACTGAAATGCTTCAAAGACGGGCAAGTCATGTGGGAACATGGCCTCTTTTTGCTGGATCCTTAGAAGATTTTAAGGAACAACTTGAGGGGGCAATTGGAAAAGGACTCTAGGGTCGAGCCTGATGTGTATTCCAGACAGTCTAAAGCACACAATCCAACAGAACTTTCTGTGATGATGGGAATGTCTTAAATCTGCTCAATACACAGATATCAGCCACTGTGGCTACTGAGCAGTCGTGATGTAGCAAGTGCCACCAAGGAGCTAAAACTTTACATTTGATTTAATTTAACTTTTAAAAAAATAATTAAGTTTATTTATTTACTTCTCCCACGAGAGACACAGAGACAGAAAAAGAGAGGGAGAGACAGGCACCTGCAACAAGGTCCTCATGCCATGGTCCAGTCTGGTTTCTGGCAGCCTGGAATACAGGCACCTACATATGCCCACTGTGAACAGGGAGGCCTTGGGATGTGAACCAGGGACCTTTCCATGTGGGTCCAGTTGTGCTACTGCTGCAATACTGTCTAGACCCTAAAAGTTTTTAATTAATTTAATTTACGCAGCCCTTTGTTGCTAGTGGCTACTGCACTGAACAGCACATGTCTCATGCCTCCGTAACCTGGGGCTTTCAAGTGTGGGCAGGAAGAGGGGTTGGGCTCAGTGTACAGCCTGTTGGGTGCGAAGGAAGAAGAATCCCGGGCCTGAAGTTCAACACAGTAGATAAAGGGGAGGGAAGAAGAATGTCGGGGGCAGAGTAAAGGGCCTTATCCAGGTGCTCATGGGTAGATTTCAAGGCTTGTCAACAACCAAAAAGTTATTAGAATTGTCTACGTGCATTCACGCATTTGTCTGGGGAGAGAATCTTTTGCTTTTTCTAGAAGCACAAAAGAAACTCTGATCTCAACAATAAAATAGGATTAAATAACTCTTTGATCTGTCAGATAAAATGCGTGCTTCAGGAAAGCCTACTCTGATCCCAAAGTATAAGTTCTCTTATAATATGTCTATGACACCTTTCTTACAACGACTCTCAGTAAAATAATATAATAGTATCAAGTTATATTGCATGATTATATTAATCCAAGATCTTGTCTTCCCTCACAAAGCAGTAAGTCCCACAAAGGCAGGAGCCAGGTCTGCTTTTGCGCATCGCTGTATCCCGAGTCTGACATACTGCCTGGAACAGGGAAGGCAAACATTTGATATTGGGGTGATGGGCAGATGGAAGGACGGAGGGAAGGAAAGAAGGAAGAAAGAAGAGAGGGAAGAAAGGAACGAGGGAGGAAGGAAGAGAAGAACTAAACACATACTTTGCCCAGATCACTGTGTCTATGGTGTGAATATGACCCCCAGAGCACAGCTGAATTTCACAGTAAAAGCACCTGGGATGGGATTTGGTTGTGGTGAGATTAAGAGGATAGAGACTTAATCCAACTATGATATTGCAAGGTGGGCCCTTTGGGAAGTGAATGGGATCGGATGAGGTCATTGTGGTGGGGCCCATGATTGACTGCTGATAGCTTTACAAAAATAGCAGACACAGGGACACAGGGACACAGACACACCAGCTGTCATTCTGTCTTGCCATGTGGTGCCTTTCTGCCTCAGGACCCTACAGAGAGCCCCACCAATAAAAGCCCCTTGGACCTTGGACCATCAAAACCTTGAGTTAAATAAACCACTATTCTTTTTTTTTTTTTTTTTGAGAGGTTTTTGCTATATGGCACATGTGCTTACCAGAGAGACAGAGAGACAGAAAGCGAGAAATCATCCCCCAAGGGGGATGGCCACACCACAATCCCTTCTCTATTCTCCTCTCGGGATCTTGAGCACGCATGCACATGCGCCGGGCGTGAGTTTAAGCCACCGGGTCTGGGACTCGAACCGCAGTCGGCTACATGGGAGTCCAGCAACATTGCCATTATGCCAATTGCTGGTCCCCTCTTTTGTTTTGTTTTAAGAGAGATGTTTGCTACAGGGAGCATGTGCTAGCTCGAGAGACAGAGAGAGGCAGAAAGTGAAAAATCACCCCCCAGGAGGGATGGCCATGCTACAATCCTTTCTCTTCCATTCGTCTCTTTCTTCTCTTGGGACTTTGGGCACACATGCACACACACCTGGCATGAGTTTTAAGCTGCTGGGTCTGGGATTCAAACCATGGTCAACTATGTGAACGTCCAACAACATAATCATTATACCATCTGCTGGTCCCAGACTCAGATATTATTATTAGCAACAAAAAGCAGACTAGAACACTATGATTCTCAACAAAAACCCAGATCCTCCTTCCCCAAACCAGGGTCAGGGCTTGGGGCTCTGTCACTCTTGACTCTTGTCACCAATCAAGACTACATGGGCATCTTCTTTGTTCCTCCCTCCAGGAAGAATGCTCTTTCCTTCCTCTTCGCTCCATAGAATGTCACATGTACCTTGATCTAATATTTATTTAATCTATAGTGGGCTTAATTGCCTAAAAGTCTATCTTCCCAGGCCAGCTGATGACATGATGGTTAAGGCACTGGATTTCACATGGACAGCTCCCTGGTTCTAGTCCCAGACCCAGTGGCTTGAAAATCAGGACATGCATGCGTGCCCAAAATCCCCAGAGGATAATGGAGGAGAAGGGATTGTAGCATAGTCATCCCCCTGGGGGAATGATTTCTCACTTTTCCTTTCTCTCTGTCTCTCTCCGGTGAGTGCATACACCCTATGGCAGTAACCTAAACAACAACAAAAACTATTTTCCTCACCAAACATAGGCTCCTGGAAGGAAGGGACCTTGTCCTTCTCAACTTTGAGTTCCAGCTTGTGTTACTTTTGCCCTGCAAGAGTCAGATGCCTTGAAGATTAAAACTTAGGCCAACCAACTCTTACCCTGAGCCGGCCTGGACTATTCATCTTTACACTTCCGGCCTCACCATTCACACTCACAGCCGGGGCAGGTTGCCACATTTAGCGAGAGAAAATACAGAAGGCCCAGTAAAATGGGAATTTCAGATAAACAGCAAATAAGTATATCCCATACAATATTTGAAATATACTTATCCTAAAAAAAAATTCATTGTTAATCTAAAATTCAAATTTAATTGGATAGCTCATATTTATCTGGCAACCCTAATCCAGGGGCTCATAAGTAGCAAGTAGCCAGAAAGTAAAGTGTGTGGGTGATGGGGGTGGGAATGGGGGTACGGAGATAAGGGGATCTGCTCTGTACAGTCCAAAGGCTTCAGATAAGCATGGAATGAGCCGTCACTGGGCGATCTGTGGTTTTTCTCCCCTAACCCTGTGACATCCCCCAGTCCCTGTGAATACCTCCCCAACACAGCACCAGAACTCTAAGTACCCTGCAGGGGACTCATTAATGCCATGGTCACTTCTCTTGTCCCAGCACAAGCCTTCCGGCTCCTATCTCCCTCCTGCCTGCTGTCCCCTCGGCTGGTTGCTCTGGTGTGTCTGAGATCGTTCATCTCCAAAGCTTTCCTGAGAGCCTCAGACGCAGCACAGTTAGGTCCTGGCGGAAGCTTTAAAAACACAACCCAGAGTGATGGTCTGCACCCAGGGCTGGGGAGAGAGGTGGGAATGAGGGACAGGATGTGGGAGGCAGTGCCAATATGGAAGCTGAATGGAGAGAAATGGAAAACCCAAGACCGCAGTTTCTGTTCTGACCTATAACGCAGCACCTTCAAATACGTCCTACCCTCATGACTACAGAGCATGACGCCAGGGCACAGCTGTCCGCCTCCCCCCCTGCCCCCCAGAGGGAGAAGGAGAGGGTCCGTGTGCTATTCCAAGTGAAATCGGATCTGCACATACCCGAGGGCCCTTGACTGCATGCTGGAGGAGGCTCAGGGTCCACTCGGTATCCCTTTGCACATGATTCCTGGGTAACATTAGTAGGTGGGACCCGAGGCCTCTTGGTAGTAACCTGACCTCCGCCAGGAACAAAAGGCACCATCTGAAGAGGGAGAAATAAGAGAGGGGAAGTACAGGGAGACCTACAGTGGAGACAGGGCCACTGGGGACAAGGAAGAGATGCAGGGGCCCATCACCGGGGTGTCCAGGCTGCTCTTATCTGAATGTCACAAACAGACCTCAAATGGAGCCCAAGTCGGACCAAC
Organism: Tupaia belangeri chinensis; assembly: GCF_000334495.1. Taxonomy (NCBI): domain Eukaryota; kingdom Metazoa; phylum Chordata; class Mammalia; order Scandentia; family Tupaiidae; genus Tupaia; species Tupaia belangeri. The sequence goes on from NW_006204113.1 coordinate 3,422,848, forward strand.
TGTGGTATGATTCACGACCTAAACTCGGTTAGCTCAGCGGTTCGTCACTGGGGGTCCATGGGCCTGTGAACACCTGACACTGTGTAAAATTGCACAGAGACACTCTTTTCCTGGGGAGAAGGCTTCTTCCAGTTCACGGAGGGGCCTGTGGTTCCCAGAAGGTCCAGAACCACGAGTTGGTTTCAATTTCAGCAGCTTCCCCTAGGCTGGCTTAGTGAGAGCATGGGTCTTCCAGGGTCCAAGGTGAGGCTCAGCCCAAAGGGGTAGGAGCGAAAGGTTTCTGGGAACAACCCCTGTGGGCCACACCCCAACTCCCAACACTCTCGTCCTGCCCCAGAGGCAGGTTCCAGAGAGGAGCCGTGACCCACGAGGCTCTGATACTCTGGCACAGGGCACCTCATCATGGCAGAGTGAAGCCAAGTGAGGAAATCAAGAAAGCAACACCATGGGATGGGAGTAGGTGTAAGTCCCCAGACCCTGCAGAAGTGCGGCCCAGCGTCGTGGTCACTCGGTAAGACCAGACAACTCTCTAGCTGACTCAGTATCGGGAGCAACATGGAACTGCTCATTTCATCTCCCTAACAGCCATGCTGGTGGATGGTATTCAATCTTCCTACTATGAGTGGGAAAACGGGAGAAATGAAGGAGCCTGTCCAGGGTCACACAGCGACAGCCAGCAACTACACCCAGGCAAAGTGTTCCCAGTGTGTAAACTCCAGGTCACTCTTTCATACAACTCAGAAGTTCAGTTCTGAGGCTCAGCAATTCCCCCAGAGAGTTAGCAATTCCATTTACTCTTCCTCTGCAGGAGACACCACGTTGAAATCAGCAACGTCTGCAAAGTAGAAAGGCGTTCCAAGATGAACGCCACCTAAAGCCACCACGGCCTCTGAAATGGGTTCACAAAGACGCGACACTTGGCTCAAAGGTTAAATTGCAGAGAACCATCCAACACCTTCCCAAACCGCCTCTACAGGGTGGCACCACCCACATGGACGGGCCTGGCCTGGTCATGGCCACTCACGGCTGAGACCAGCACGTGTACACACTCCTCCATGCTCGCGTCCCCTCCCGGCACACAGGAAAGGAGCCCTCCAGGCACTGGGACGTGGGGGAGCAGCATTCCTTTCTTGTGAGATTCTGTAATTGGGGAGAGGGTGATGGACCAGATGGGGGGGGGGGAGAAAAGTTCTGATTTGGAAGTTTCCACTGGCTTTCAGGCCCCCTCCAGCTCATCAATGAGCCCTTTCAGGGTTCCCTCTCCCCAACTGAGTTATCATTTCCTGTCCAGCACACTGCACCCATTGATGGGGTATCAGCAAATCCCACCAGTTTATGCCGGAAGGACCCATGGAGACTGGACGGGAATTGAGGGGGAAGGGGCAGAAGGCGGGAGGGAAGGAGCGGCTTTCAACCCCAAATTCAATGGATATTCAATCCCATATTGTTGGATTAAGAGCGGATTTGTAATCTAGGAAGCTGGCTCACCTTTGGCTTGTCTCAGGTAGAGACAAAAGGACAGTGAGATAAAATCAGGTGTTAGAGGCAAACATGGAGGCCTGGCCTTTCCAAGATGACTCACCACCCCAGGCCTGCAAAGGTTGTAAGGACTAGCAGGTTGTCTCCTCTTTGTGCTTTCATGGGCTTAAACAGACTTACAGCCCTGAAGAAGGAACTATTAGCTAGGTTTTCCATTCCTGGAACAGGGAGGGTTGCTGCCCAGTACACAGTGATTCTCCCTTCTCTGGGACTTGCCTCTGATACATGGGGGTGGACCCCCTTGGAGCCGTGTCTGTGTGACATGACCCTCAACCCTTGGCTGTGCTGACTGGTCTAGAGAGAGAACCCAACCCAAGTCAGGTCAATAAGACTCTTCCCTGAGATTTTTAAGGTTAGAACTGGGAAATAGGCCCTCAGCTCCTGGGAGCCAAGATAAAAAGCTCAAGAGCTGCTGACAGCCAAGTTCTCGAGGTATGGGGTAACAGCAGCTGAGGACAAGGGCCAGAGGAAGGTAGAGACGAGACAGAGGAAGGGCAGATCATGCTTGCAGGCGTTCCAGAAGCCCACTCCTCCCTGCCCTTCTCCCTATCTTGCTGACTTTGGTTTCCCTGGGACAGTCTTCCCACCACGCCTCCTTTGTCTGAGCCAGTGCACGTATAAAACTGCCACTCGTAGCCAAAGAGCCCTAGCTGAATTAGCTGGCATCGCGGTGGTGTCTGCAGTGGCAGCCATATTCCCAGCCCTCTGTGCAGACACGACTACGTACGTTAGAGACACATGCATACCATACACATGAAAAAACAGGGTGGTGAGGCAGACACAGCGGTATGCCCAGTCTGTGTCTGTAATTGAAGAAATGGCTTGTTTTCTGTTTCGGTCTCCCCTGCGTGTTTGCTTTTCTTTGCCTGAAGTGATGTGGCAGCTTGTGCCTCACCCTGGCTGTTTAGAGAACACGTCTGCTCAGCACACAGCACCCACAGCCATCCTCCCGCCTCTCCAGCACGGCTTCCTCACCCCAGGCGAAAGAGGGTGACAAAGCATGAGTGTTAAGACCATCTGAAGAAGACAACAAAGCCCTGAGTGTCACGTCCAAGACTGAGTGAGCCCAGCTCCCCTGCAGAGCTTCTTCGGCTGTCCCTCTCCCCCAGCCCCGACTGCTCCAGCAGCACAGCGGGGGGGCCTCGGGATGAGTGAGGACACGAGAAGACAGCCCACCCGAGACGCGGGCCACCTTGAGCTCTGACCAACTCACCTGCAGGTCAAAGAACTTGCTGTACCTCCGGTAGATGGTCTGGGAGGTGGAGTCGGACCAGGTCACGTTGATGATGTACACCTGTGGGGAGAAGGCGGGCAGGTGAGCAAGGCTGGCTTCAAGCTGCGCCGGGCACCATGGAACACGGCTGCGGATGCTCTGTGGCCAGGCCGTTCCCTTCTCCTCCATCCCCAGGACTTACAGGTCAGGCTCCACGTGGATGCTATAAAATGTGTCCACACACACACACACACACACACACACACACATTTCTCCTTGTCCACTGTTTTGCTTTCCATGGTTTCAGTTATCTGCACAATAGGGATTTCTTCTTTCCTTTTTTTTTTTTTTATTGCCAGAGTGCATATGTGCTCACCAGAGAGAGAAGGGAGACAGAGAGAAAGAGAAAGAGAGAACGTGCCCCTCAGTAGGGTCATGGTCATGGCACAATGCCTTCTCCTCCACTTCATCCTGTGAGGGTGTGGAGGATGCACACATACGTATTTTCAAGCCTCTGGGGCTGGGATTTGAACCACGGTTGTCATGTAAGATCCCGCTTCCTGAATCACTAAGTTATGAGATCAGCCCTCCAATAAGATATTTTAAAAGTTTATTTCTTTTGTTCTGAGAGAGAGGGGAGACGGACAGACTCCCCACAGCGTTTGGTCACGAATCCCTCCCCCCAGCTCTCTGGCCAGCCGGCATCATCATGGTGCCCAGGCGTGACTGTGGGGCTCAGGTCAGTCTAGGATCTGAACCCTGGGCCCTTCCCTGCGGCTCCAGCATCGTCCAGTGGCACCTTACAGCCTGTGTCACCAGGGCTGAGACTACAATAAGATGTTGAGGGGGAGAGATCAGTCACATAACTTTTTTTTTCTTTTTTTCTAGAGGTTTTCACTATAGGGCATGTGTGCTCACCAGACAGAGAGAGAGAGACAGAGAGACAGAAAGTGAGAAATCACCCCCCAGGGGGAATGGCCACGTCACAATCCCTTCTCCTCCATTCTCCTCTTGGGATCTTGGGCACACACACACACACACACACACACGCGCCCGGCGTGAGTTTTAAGCCACCGGGTCTGGGACTCGAACCATGGTTGACTACATGGGAGTCCAGTGACATAGCCATTACGCCAACTGCTGGTCTCCCATGACAATGTTTTTATAGCATATTGCTATAATTGTTCTGTTTTATTATTAGTTCCTGTTATTAATCAATTACTGTGCCCAATTTGTAAGTTAAACTTTATCATAGGTATGCATGTTTGGAAAAAACACAGTATATATGGGGTTTGGTACCATCCATGGTTTCAGGCATCTCTTAAGGGTCTTGGAACAGATTCCCCATGAATAAAGGGGGACAACCATCAGTAGAGGGCCGTTCTATGAAATGCTAAGTAAGGATGATTAACTTATGAGGGAAAGGCTAAAATAAATGCTTCTCGTTTCTTCCATTATGTTTATATGTATTTTATACAATGCATATAAGACTGGAGTCATTCACTTTGTTTCCTTTTAGGTAACTAATTTCTACTGGTTCTCAAACTTCAGGGTAAATAAGCTCCCTCAAGAAGGCTTCCGAAGTCACAGGTGTTTGGGCCCAGACCATTCTGCAGAAGTGCCCGGTGTGGGGGTGCTGACATCCACACTTTTAACAATGCTATTTTGCTGCAGTTGATGCTCAGGACTCGCTCTGAAGAACCCTTCAGGGGACCACTGGCATTTCAGAGATGTGTGTCCCATCTCAGCTCCCTAAGTCTTAGCTCAGCACCTGGCACAGAGCAGGTGCTTGGAAAGCATTCTGCCACACTGAACCACAGAACCGGTCCTAGCAGGAGGGATGCCAGCATATGCAAGGTTTGAAGTTTTCTTCAGGTGCCTTGTGATGAAGGAGCTGGGCTGTACCGCAGTGCCCAAGGCCCACCCAGCTCTGCAGAGCGGTTGCCTCAGGCCACTCTGGAAGGCTTGCCTGACCCAGGAGGTCACCAGAGAAGAAGAAAATGTCCCTTGCCCATCAGTCTGGCCTGCTGTTCCCACTGTTTCTGTCTCTCTTGAGAGAGGCAAGGGCTGGAGGGGTGGCTGCCCTCCTGGAGCCTCGGGGCTATTCCGCTCAGCTCCCCCAGGGCCTCCTCCAGGCACCTGGACAAGACACTAACCAGCACTTCCTCCCTCAGGAGACAGGCAGAGCTGGAGGGCCCTAGTGGTGGCTCCCATGCCAGGACACCTCTCAGAATCACCTGGGGAGCTTAATAAAATTCAGATTTCTGGACCTCTACCCAGTGCTTGGGATTCCCTAGGCCTGGGTTTTTTCCACCAGTAAGGAGAACGAAATAGCCAAGAAACCAGCGATGTCCACTCTGGGGAGAAAGAGGCACAATAGCAGAGAGGAGCATTCAGAGACCTTGGCACCGCAGAGTGGCCGACATGTCAATGCTCAGAGCAGGGTCTGCACACACGAGGGGGGTGGCATGCTGGCTGACTGCTCAGTCACTGGGCCAGGAAATGGACTTGGAATACAGTCCCTCCTCCCCTCCTGCGGCCTAGTCTCAAGGTCAGCCTCCTGATCATGGGGTGGGGGGGTTCATCTTGAAATGTAATCAAGGAAAGGGCCGTAAAGTTAAAAAATTAAGAGCTGAATGTCACCACCCAGACGCAGTGTGTACGACACGACCCCGACAAGGAAGAACATTAAAAAGCCATCCCTATCCTTGCGTGCTCAAAATAAACTACTGACTGTTACTGCAATAAAAAGGGATATGCTTTATTTTATAACCTACATACAATACATTGTAACATTATTTATTTATTTTAGTTTTGCCAGAGGATGTGTGTATTTACGGGGGCAGGGGGTGGGGCGCAGAGGGGAGAGGGAGAGAGAGAGAAGGCATGTGAGAAAGCACTCCCCATGGGGAATGGTCATGCTGCAATCCCTCTTCGTCCACCTCTCCATCCTATTGGGATTTTAGGTACGCATGCACACAAGCCCAGTGTGTTTTTCAAGCTGCCACGTTCGAGACTTGAACGGTGCAATAGGCCACGTGGGATTCAGCTGGCCCCATAAAACCATTTGGATAACTACGTATTACCTAATGTTTAGATAACCACTCAATAACTGCTAGTACATCCCAGTACAGTGTAAAGCATTTAGAGCTGACCCTGCTAGCCTCAGACAGCTGCAGATTCAACCAACTGTGGGTTCAAAATGTTACTTTGTCGATGACGTGTACTACACAGGTAGGCCTGCAACAGTTGTGTCTGCGTTGAACATGTGCAGATTTTTCTCCTCATTGTCGTTCCCTATTTACATTGTCTTAAGAATTATAAGTAATCTAGGGACCAGCAGTTGGCGTAAAATGGCTATGTCGCTGAACTCTTCACGTAGTCAACTGCCGTTCGAGTCCTAGACCCGGTGGCTTAAACTCACGCTGGGTGCATGTGTGCCCAAGACCCCAAGAGGAGAATGGAGGAGAAGAGATTGCAGCGTGGCCATTGCTCCTGGAGGGGTGATTTCTCGCTTTCTGTCTGTCTCTTTCTGGCGAGGGCATGTGCCCTATATCAAAATCCTCTCAAAACAAAAAAATTATAAGTAATCTAAAGATGATTTAAAGGATATGGAAGGATGTGTGTAGATTATATATAAACAATATGCCATTTTATATAAGAAACTTAACCATCCTCCCATTTTGGTATCTACAAGGGTCCTAAAAGCAACCCCCTGTGGATAACAAGGGAAGACGGTATACCTATGAGCTCATTTAACTTTGGTACAGTGAGGTAGCCACCAATGATACTGCGGCATTGTAGAGAAGGTAGGTGAGGCCGGGAGGAGCTAAGTTGCCTAAGACCACAGAGTTAACAAAAACGGCGAAGGGCTTGACCCTAAGTCTAGCTGAGCCCAATCCCCATGCACTTAACCACACTGGACTCTACTTGTCTGCATGTAAATGTAGCAGTGTGGCTGTGTATTATTATTTAATTATTTTATATTCAATCACTGTGCATCATTACAACATACCAAATGGATTTTCCCATCATGAATACACTGTACGTTGGTTCAGTCAAAGATAGGCCATACCATAGACCATATCATAATCAACAGATCGTTTCCCATTTCTGTGTCCCTTACCTGTTTTGCTTCTTTCTTTTCACCCTGGATTCCCTTCTCCTCACTCTCCCACATTCCCCACCCTTCTACCACACTGTCTAATAGCCACAGGTGCTCCCCATGCCTTTCTACCTTCCGGTCTTTCAGTTTCTGCCAGAGCGCAGGCATTCCGTGTATATTTAGAGGGGACATACAATGCCTCCTTTTCATAGTCTGGCTTGCTTCGTCTAGCAGTTAAGTCTCCATATTCATCCACTTTCTATCAGATGCTAGAGTCTCATCTTGTTTTTTTATGTCTGAGTAGTATTCCATAGTGTGTATGTGCCACACTTTTTAATCCATTCATCTGTTCATGGACATTTGGGTTGGTTCCATGTCTTAGCAATTACGAATAATGTCGTAGTAAACATGGATGTGCAAGTGTTTTTCCAACTGAGTGCATTCCTATCCTTTGGGTAGATACCCAGGAGTGGAATTGCTGGATCATATGTTATTTCTAATTAGAGGTCTTTGAGGAATCTCCATATTGTTCTTCATAGTGGCTATACTAATTTACATTCCCACCAACACTACAGGAGGGTTCACATTTCTCCACAGCCTCACCAACACTTAGCATTCTTCATCATTTTAATCTTAGCCATTCTGACTAGGGTTAGGTGGTATCTCATTACGGTTTTGATTTGTATATCCCCTATGATAAGAGATGTTGAGCAGTATAGCTATTTAAACCAAATTGCTTCAAGACTAAATGAAATCTTTCCAAAGCTTTAGGTGGTCTGAAAAGTATGCACAGCCCTTGTGCAGTGAATGTCCCTGGAGGGGACACTCTGAGAGGAGGAAAGCAACTCTGAGAGCCCAAGACCAAGAAGAGATGGAACACGGGGACCCAGACAGAAGTCAAGGCTTAGGAATGCTACAAAACCAACCCACACGGAGGAAACCCTCACACACAGCTGGCTTCACTAGCGTGTGGCGGGATGTTCTGGCATTTTCACAGGGGTCATAACCCATCCCATCCCCCTTCTGACTCCCAGCTCCACCCCCCACCCACAATGCTCCTTCCCACAGGTCTCGGGGCAGGAAGCAGATGCATGCACACATCAGGCTGCCCTCAACCTCCACCCCAGCAGCAAATGTAAGGAGGCCACGGGTGGACGGGTGGCTCAGCCCTCCCTGGAGAGAGGGAACCTGCATTCACCTGCAGGACACTAGGCTGCAGCCTTTCTCCTGGGCCAACCAAGCAGAGCTCAGAGGAAAGGCTTAACCCAGGCTTAACACTCCTACCCTCCAACCTTTCTGGTAATGAGGGGCTCCCCTTCACCTCCCGGAGAGAATTAATCACAGGCAGCTGCAAGGACTGAAGGGAGGCTGCTCCTTTTGCAGAGGAGGAAGCGAAGGCCTAGGACGGTAATTTGGTAAGAAGGGGACCGGCCAGGTGAGGAGGAGCAGCCAGATCTGGGCTTCACTCCTAGCACTCTCTCTGCTGGCTGTGAGATCTCAGCCCAGTCTTTCAGACTTGCAGACTCCTCTTCTACTCAATGTGCACAACTTGCAGGGCCTCCAGGCCAGTTGAGGACTCCATCTACAGCCGAGCTGGGGCAGAAACCTAGGCCTCCCAATCCCCAGCCTGAGACTATCCTGGGCAGACCTGCATAGTTGCCCTGTGGAGAAGTCCTTCGCTGTGTACTCTTCAAAAGAGCTGAAACACACAGTCTAACCTGTGACCTGCACCCACGCCCAAGGCAGCCCCTCTGGGGAATCAGCCAGTGGGAAGGGGCGACAGACTGTGAGACTGTCAGCAGAACATAGCCGTGTGTTCCCCAAATATGTTCTTTTCTTGTTAGCAAAGGGACTGCCCCTGCTAACATCTTACACCCTGCTTTCTATGCCCTGAGCAGGCGGGAATACAGCTCAGCAGTGCGGCTGGGGAAATGGACCCCTCTTCCCAGGTTTTCCCAGACTTCTAGGATTTATGAGTCCCCTGCTTCACTCCTGGACAAACCGTTTAAATCCTTGTTTGAGGAAGTGCTCAGAGACCTCCCTGGAGATAAGCCCAGAGATAGGAGGACAGTGTCCAGACCCCTTTTCTCATCTCAGCAGGAGGCTTGTCTGCTTTTGTCCAGACCCTGAACGAGCTGGACTGTCTCTCCGGATGAGCGATGAACACACAGTTCAGCCCAACCAGTCCTGGTTCTCCTACCCAGACGCCAGTGTCTCAAGTCTCCCTGAGCTGGCCCTGCCGGCCGGAAACTTCATAGATAAACCGCAGAGAAAGAGCAGGTGACAGGGACGGGGACAGGGCAGAGGTCACTCGAGAGAGTCAGCTCTGTTGAAGCCTTCGCTGGCCTCGGCAGTCAAGATACCACAGCCGGCAGCTGGGTGTCCAGAAAGGCCTGGCAATTAGACACCCTGCTTCCAAACACCACTTGGGGTTCTGTTCCCCGGGTGGAGTTTCCCTTCCTTCTGGATTTTCAAAACCCATGGATTCTATTTCTCCCGTGTCCAGCCGTTTCAGACAGATGGCAGGTGTCTACGAAGACCCATTGGAAGCCGGCAGCTAAAGCCAGCAGCCCCTGGGTCAGCCCAGAAGTGCGTCTGACATCCCGCTGCCACGGTCCTCGATGGAAGAGACTCCACCATTGACGTGACTGAAAACTCTCGCTGGACCCCCAGCACGAAGCCTCGGTCCAGCCAGCTGCCCATTCTGAGGGTGTACAGGGCGGCCCCCCGTGCTCAGCTGGTGAGGCCCTGCCATGTCCTCCCAGTGGGTCCCTCTCTCTCTGTTAACCTTGCTCCTTTCAACAAGAATGGCCTCGATGTGCAGACTCACAGCTCAGCACCAGAGACTGAAAATGAAGCCCAGCGTGGTTCCTACCGAGGAACACCCACGGTCGGATCTGGGCTGTCACCAATTAACAAGCACCAATTTACAACCCAGCCACTCCTAGAAGGCCTGGCACCTGCCCCAGGGTTAATTAGAAAGAGCCAGTACGTACTTCGTGCCCTTCGCTAACAAAGCGCAACCCAATGAGAGGAGGCGAGGAGTCAGGAGCTGAGGAGGGAACCAGGCATCGCCGTGGCATTCTGGCTCGGTTTACTGAGGGGGGCCTTATTTCCCCTGAACCCCTGCCAGCTGCCCTAGCCCCGGGTCCAATGGAAATTCAATGACAATCTTCCCTCACCTGCTCACACCACCATGGGACTGACACCAGCTGGCCAGGGCCAGGGTCACTGCGTGGAGCTGGACAAGTTGTTCGCTGCCCAGATGTTGCTTAGTCAAGGGACAAGCAGGGCGGAAATCTAACATACGCTCCACTCCTTAAATCTCACCCTGCTGGCTCGGCGCTGTAGCCACGCAGACAGGGTTGCCGTATCTAACGCCCACAGCACCTTATTCCCCTGGGGGGGCCTGTCGGTGCTTTCCAAGGGCTCTGAGGTTGTAGGGTCATCTCCCCAGCACCCAGCCTGTCAACCTCCCCAGACTTTCTGAAGTCTGCGGATGAAGGGCTGCCTAGTTTGGGATTTACTGCTAAAGGATACAGCCCCAAAGTCGGCAGCAATAAAGGGGAGTGACATTTGGGGACAGGATCACTGCTCTGGCTTCCTGCTGCCAAGTTCTTCCCCTAGGATGACATGAGCCTATCTAAGGTATCAATCAGCTCTAACCACCTTCTCAAGGTGCCCCATGCCCTGAGTTCTATAGTGGATGGGTGGGGGCTGGGGTGGCACAAAAGTCCCAGATTTGCCAGGCTGGTCCTCTAGAACCGTCCAGACCACCCAGCATGGGGGACCCCAAGGCTGCTGCTCCCACTGCGAGTGGCTCCACCAAACACTGGCCATTGCCCTAGCTCCTCCCTGCATGGCCCACTGGGCCCCACTAGAAGCAGGGAAGGCCCCGGAGTTAAACACCCTCTTGAACACATGTGGCTATGCCTGCGTGGGAACCCTCCCAGAGTTCCAGCTCTGAGCCGGCCCCACGAGTCTAAACCCACCCCTGTGGTCGCAGTCTGCTCAGCTCCATCTGCCCATGATCATGGCTGCCTCTGCTGGCTCACTGCTGGCTCAGAACCACCCAGCGTTTGACATAGACTGTATTGGCCTCTAAACGCAGGTGAGATGTCTCCCTCCTGGGTTACCCTGTCAACGGTCTTCTCTTCTCCCCTGAGGCTCACTAGACCTCCCAACCTGCCGGGCACTGCAATAGTCTAATGCCATCCTCTAACCCAGGGGTCTGACGCTGACCACACGGGTGGCTGGCAAGACCCTTGGAGACTGCCCTCGTCCCCAGAGTCAAACCCCAGCGGCCGAGGCACAGACTTCACGTACTTGGAGGAAGTCATCGCCGTTCCCAAACCCTACCTGCAAAATCAAGTCAGTCCCTGTGACCACTGGGCTGAAGTCTCTGAGCTCAGCTAGAGAAAGATGAACACCCTCAGGGTGTGGCCCCATTGACATCCCAGCTCCTCCTGTGGGTGGGTTATCGTTCATCTGTGACATGGGTAGGGAGTGACAGTGGATTTAGAGGACTGGTGCCCGGAGGCCTGGGCTGGGAGGATGACCTCCCAGGCTGACCACAGACTTAGAGACCAGGTGGCAGAACCTCCCTAGTGCTCAGACCATCAACTCCAGGCTCTTGGGACTTCAGCTTCATGGAGCAGTCCCTGTAAACACAGAAGACGTGAACTCAGAAAGGCTCTGGCAGTGATGGGGATGCCAGGAGAAGGCTCCCCCAGAGTCTCACATCTACCACTCACCCCCCAAACACAGAAGCTGCCACTGCAGACCTGGGCCAAACGGGGCCTTCTCTTGGCAAGGGGCTTTGGCAAGGGCTGGAGGAGGGCCCTCAGCAGATGCCTGCGCTGTGCAAACACTGGAGAGGGTAGCCGGTCCCAGCATCCTCGTGCCTGCTGCATTTGCTGGAATCATGGGCCTTGGTCATGGATTCAGTTTGGAGGGCGAAGGGTGGGTGTGGGGGGTCTGGGAGAAGCCTCCACATCACTGACCTTCGTTATTACTCAGCAAATGAGGATAATAGCAGGTGCTCACTGGGGGGGGGAGGTTTAGGATTATGTCTCTTCACTAGAATGGAACATCCTGAAGGCCATCACAGCAATGCCCTCTTGACACCCAAGAACACTTAATGTTCACAAATAAGGGAAGGAACAGAACTGCGGCAAATATCAGGGGCGTGTTGACTTGGTGCCTGGCCTTGCGCCAAGCTGAAGAGAGGAGGCGAGGCCAGCCAGTGGCATGCTGGTTAAAGAGGCTGGATACCACATGGCTGACAACACAGTTCAAGTCCTGGAACTGGTAGCTTGAAAAACTCATCGGGCATGTGTGCGTGTGTGCCCAAAATCGAGACAGGAGAAGAGAGTGTGGTGTAGCTATCCCTCACCCCATGAGAGGGCTTTCTCGTCTACCCCCCACCCAGTCTCTGTCCTGTGAATGCACATGCCCTGCAGCAAATTTAAAAAGAGAGAGAAGATGAGGTCCTATCCCTGACCTCCTGGCCTTTATAGGTCAGGGGGGGGCAGCAAGATGGAGTAGTGGGGTACCAGAAAGTGAGCTTCAGGGGCCAGACAGCGGCACAGCAGTAAAATGTGACATTCCATGAGGCTATCCCACAAGAGAAGGTTCCCAGTTTAAGTTGGAGACCTTCCTGGGTACACCAGGAACGCATTTGCCCATAATCAGGGAGTAGTTGAAGGCTGGGGGTAGGCTGCAGTCCTGAGACCCTGCTGGAGTTCTCTCTCCCCTTCTCACTCTTTCTTTCTTTCTCTCTCTCAGAAGAACACATAAATAAGCTTTTTTTGAAAGGTTCAGAAGTGGGACCAGCAGGTGATGTGGTAGAGGTGCTGAACTTTCACATGGCTGACCATGGTTCAAGTCCTAGACCTAGCAGCTTGAAAATCATGCTGGGTGAGGCCAGCAGGTGACATGGTGGCTAGGGGCACTAGACTCCCACATGGGCAACCATGGTTTGAGTCCCGGACCTGGCGGCTTGCGTTCTCACTTTCTCTCTCTCTCTTTGGTCAAATTAAAATAAATAAAGTTAAATAAAATAATTCTTTTAAAAAAAAAATCACACTGGGTATGTGTGTGGGCATGTCCAAGATTCCAGGAAGAGAATGGAGAAGGGACTGCAGTGTGACCATCCCCCCAGGGGGTGAGTCTCACTTTTCCTCTCACTGGTTCCCTCTGGTTGTGTCATGCACCCTATAGCAAAAAGTTAAATAAATGAATAAATAAAGTAATGGCTTAGAAGGGACAAGGGGCAGTGCCAGTCTCAGGGAGAAGGGAGACAGCCCTGAAAGCACCCGATGGGTTTGAATTTCACTCAGTTCTAATCAACACTCCCCAGCTCTGTGGGTTTGGGCAAGTGTCTGAGCTCTCTAGTCAGGGTGTCCTCAGCTGCTCACTGTGTTTTACCTCGGGAGCATCCCATAAACGTGATGAGGTGGCGGGGTGCTCAGCACAGGGCCTGGCATGCGGTAAGTGCCCGGTGATCGTTCACTCCTTCCATACCCAGCAAGAAGGAGGGAGTGAGCGGACTTCCTTCCATTTGCTATGAGACCTGGGCCGTGACGTCACGAAGAGGAATAGGAAGGGAACAGGAAGTGGGACACAAGTGAACACACACACACACACACACACACACACCCGGCAGTGGTGGAATCACTACTAATAACAAGCCCGGCCTGGGAAAGTAGAAGAGCAAAAAATAACCCTGCTGCCCGGAGCCAGGAAAACAATGACGATCCCCGGGAGCGTCCCCAGAAAGGATGGACGTGCTGCAGCCAGCCCCTCCAGGGTCGGAGGCTTTTTCTTTTTTTTTTTTTTTTCCTCTCATATTTCCTGGAGGGGGAAATGGACGTATAAACTAGGAGGTCGCAGGATTCACAAACCCTATGTGGACCTTAAGAAAAGGTTCCGAAAATCAGAAAAGCCAAAAAAAAAGAAGGTTCAACTGTCAAAGCTCCATCCTTAGACTTGTCCAGTGTGGGGGAAACCAGCAGTCAGGTCTCACAAGGCCTTTGCTCACTTTTGCAAACGGGATGCATCAGGAATAACAAGAACAGGAATCGCCGTGACCATCTGTTGAATACCTACTGCGAACCGGGCCTGACGAAGCGCTTTATTCAGATGATCTCAGCTCCTCTTCACTCTAATTCAGTGAAGAGAGCGGTATGGTCTCCCGTTCACAGATGAACACACTGAGGCTACGAGGTCACGGGTCTGCCCGAGGTCACTGCCATGGCGAGTGATGCGCTTCAGACACAAATGCACTCCCTCCACAACCTGACCACTTTGTCGTCTTTTTTTTTTTTAATAATGTGGTTTATGTCTAAGCAGAATATGAGCGACATGGGTCTGGAGAGGAGGCAAAACATGCCTTTCTCGGGGTGATCAGGTACAGGGGTTCCTTTTATTTGATTTTGAGAGTGAGAGCCAAAGTTTGGAATTTAGTGAAGAGTTTTTCCATTGGTCTTGCCCAAAATGGCAGGACACACTTTGTTGTCTTTAGTAAGAATAGAAGGGACAGAATAGAAGGGACAGCCCCTTTGAAGCCAGGTCCTACACAGCTAACCAGGGTTCAAATCCTGACCCCAGCAACTTGAAAAACATGCCAGGCATCTGAGCGCATGCAAGATCCAGAAGGATAGAAAACTGGACAAAAAAGGATTGTGGTATTACAAGGTACTGTTGGGGGATGATTTCTCCCCCTCTTCTTCCTTCCTCCTTTATTTATTTGCCAGAGGGTGCACATGCTCACCAGAAAGAGACAGAGAGGCGGAGAGACGGAGAAAGCACCCTCCAGTGGGGCATGGCACACTGCAATCCCTTCTCCTCCATTTCTCCACCCTGTTGGGATTTCAAGCATGCGTGCACATGCACCTGCTGTGTTTTTCTAGCTGCTGGGTCCAGGATTTGAACCATGGCACATGGAATCTGGCTCCTTTACCCATGAGGCCACAGGCTGGCCCTTTCTCCTTCTCTCTCTCATGTGCACGCATGCGCCTTCTGGCATAAACCATAACAATGGCAGCAGCAGACTGCCTGGGACAAGACAGAGTTCCTGCCACTAGGATTTGCCCTGGTGGTTTAACCCAGCTGCTCTGCCAACTCGTTCCTTCCTGTGCAGGTGATCTATCGGTTAAAACTGAGGCAACCCAAGAGGGAAACCGGTAGGAATCCCTGCCTGGGACAAGTACCCTACTTTGCATAATGTAGAATCAAAATAGCATGAAAAGTATTATTGTCTCAGCCTCTGTTCTCCATCCATAAAATGGAGGTGATAATACCGGCCTCGCTGTGAAGACTGATGAGAACACAAGTAAAGAACAACCACAGTGCCTGAGACCCTGTAGGTGCTCAATTAAGGTGACGTTCCTTCCCCGTTCTTTCCCTTCCAAGTGCCTGGCAGGGTCTTCTGCATTCTAATCATTTTTTTAGTCTCTTCCCCAAGAAGATTCTGGAGGCACTTATTAATGCCGGGTCTGAAAAGGAACCTACTTTTGATTTCCAGAGTTCTGGTTGTGGTCCCCACTGAGACATTATCCAGAGTACCGGAGGGGACACGGCTGGACCTCTGTCCCTTCCTCTCCCCGTCCCCTCCCCTGCCCCGGCCCCAGCCAGCTCAGAGCACAGGAGTCTGACACCCTGAACCAGCAGGCGCTCCGGTGGAGAGGCTCCACACGCACAGTAGATGTCTTGGGTCATGTCCAAGAGCCCTGAGAGAGTGGCAGTGTGCCCAGGCTGGGGGACGAGGGTCACCCTCGGATGGAAATCAGGAGAAAAGCTAGATGCACTCTGACATTCAGGAGCTGGAGTGCTGGCGTACTCTCTCCTGACCTGGGCTGCCCTGGGGCTTGCATACAACCAGTGGATCGAGGAAAGAGTTAGAGAAGGGGCGTCTTGTTCCACACATTCCCAAATCAATGACTGACCCAGGCCGCTGACCTCGACACACACATCCCGGAAACGTGCCCCATGCCATCGTCACACCCTGGAGAGCAAGGCAAAGGTTAACACACACGGCTCGGTTTCCTCTTCCTGGGAAACACAGCAGCCCGGGAAGGCCAGAGGCCAGCGGCCTCCCCTACACACAGTCTGCGGGGGAAATGACCCCACCGCTTCCTCCCCACCGGCTGACACACTCACACCTTCCTCTCTGCTGTGCTCAGCAAAGCTCAACTTTGGACACAAGGCGAAGCGCTGTCACTAGGAATTCTGTGGCATGGGGTTGATGGAACGACCTTTGTGGAGAACAATCTGTTTGCAAACTTGCATTCCCTTTGACTCAGCAATGTGAAGTCTAAGGGCTTCTTCACACCAATGTGTGTACGTGTGTGTATTGTGTGTGTGTTGTGTGTGTGTGTTATATAAAGATATTCACTGCAGAAGAGAAATGAGGAATAATGAATGTTGGCTGATTTTTCAAAAAGGTCAAATCAAGTATATTGCATACACTTGTTCAAGATAAGGAGACTTTTCTTGGGAACCAGCAGTTAGTGTAATGGCTATGTCGCTGGACTCCCACGTAGTCGACCGCGGTTCGCGTCCCGGACCCGGTAGGTTAAAACTCACGCCGGGCGCGTGTGCTTGCGTGCCCAAGATCCCGAGAAGAGAATGGAGGAGAAGGGATTGCAGCGTGACCATCCCCCCTGGGGGGTGATTTCTCGCTTTCTATCTCTCTTTGTCTGTCTGGCGAGTGCACACGCCCTATAGCGAAAACCTCTTCAGAAAAAAAAAAAAAGATAAGGAGACTTTTCTGTATCATTATGGGAAAATGTCCACAGTATATTAAGAAAAGAAAAAAATTTTCAAAACAACATCTATACAATATGATCACCTTTATTTGGGGGGTTATGTGGATGTGGGGGATGCACATGTGCATATACCTGTGCATTGAAAAGAAAAAAATATTTGATACAATGAACTGATAATAGCAGTTATTTGGGAGAAGAGGGATAGAGCGGAGAAATGGGAAGAGTTTTGCTTTCTACTTTATAAATCTCTATATTATTTCATCTCTTTTGAACATGTATGGCTTCCATAATTCTAGACTTCATTTCCATCTTAAAAACAACTGTGTCGGGACCAGCAGATGATGTGGTGGTTAAGGCACTAGGTTCCCACGTGGTTGATCACAGTTTGAGTCCCAGACCTGGCAACTTGCTTTTTCACTCTCTCTCTCCCTCTCTCTGTCTCTCTCTGGTGAGTGTACGTTTTCTATACCAAATTTTAAAATAATGATAACAATAAGTAAAATTAAATTTAAAAAAATTGAGTCAGGCCAGCCAGTGGTGTGGTAGTTAAGGCAGCTTGAACCCACATGGCCAACTATGTGGTTCAAGTCCCAGACCCAGAGGCTTGAAAAGCAACCCGGGTGCACGTGCATGCAGACCCAAAGTCCCGACAGGAGGGAGAGATGAAGGAGAAGGGACTGAGGTGTGGCCCGTTCCTATGGGGGTTGCTCTCTCACCTACTTTCTCTCTGGAAAGTGCACATACCCTTTGGCAAATTTAAACAAAAGAAGCAATTGTGTCCTCCTAGTCTGTCCTTCGGCCCATGCCAGCTCCCAGTGCTGACCAAACTCTGTATTTCCCCTCTCCTGGGCTGCGGGGAATTTCTCAATGCTGAGCTCTTGATGCCAAGGTCTGCAACCTGGCTGCACATTAGCATCACCTGGAGTGCTTTAAAAACACTGGTGCCAGGCCCAACTCACGTGATTTAAACAGACTCTTGGAAGGTGGGTGAACAGTACTAGTTTTGGTTGTTGTTGTTGTTGTTTTGTTTTCTTAAGAATCATTTTATTGGGTGACCAGCAGTTAGCGTAATGGCTATGTTGCTGGACTCCCACGTAGTGGACCACGGTTCAAGTCCCGGACCCGGTGGCTTAAACTCACGCCAGGTGCGTGTGCGTGCGTGTCCAAGATTCCGAGAGGAGAATGGAGAAGGGATTGCGGCGTAGCCATCCCCTCTGGGGGGTGATTTCTCACTTTCTGTCTCTCTGTCTCTCTCTGTCTGTCTGGCAAGCGCACATGTCATATAGCAAAAACCTCTCCAAAAAAAAAGAATCATTTTATTGGGACTAGCAGATGGAGTGGTGGTTAAGATGCTGGACATTCCATGTGGTCAACCACAGTTCAAGTCCCGGCCCTGGTGGCTTGCTTTCTCACTTTCCCTCTCTCCCTATCTGTGTCTCTCTCTGGTCAAGTTAAAATAAAGAAATGAATAAATAAAATGGAAATAAAGTGATTCTTTAAAAAAAAAAAAGAATTATGTATTTAATTTAATTTTATTTTTTTAATTTGGCCCGCGAGAGAGAGAAAAAGTTAGAACGCAAGTCACCAGGTCCAGAACTCAAACTGTGTTTGGCCCTATGGGAGTCCAGTGCCTTAACAACCATGCCACCTGCAGCCCCTCCACCCCCAAAACTGGTAGTTTTAAGAGCTCCCCAGGCAACTCCACGGGTTGTTACAAAGAACCACTAAGCTGAACTAACACCAAAAATACCACTCAACTAGCTGAAAAGAAAAATACTCTTTAAATGGAAAGTAATATCATAATATAATTTGTACTTCAAGGAAACATCTCTGCCTTCAAGAGATCTGGTTAGGAAGTTTGTGTTATAGGTATTTTTCTCAAAACTCTGCTTCCGGTTTTGGAATTCACAGATCAAACAGGGAAAAGAATACAGGGAGGCTTGGGTTCAGTAGTCCTGAGCTGAGGCTGAGATCTGGACTTTCACGGGCAGCTTGAGTCCACTTTCATGTCCTCCCTCAGCGACTAACAGGTCAGAGTTCAGCCCTTCTCAAGCTCCAGGAGAATAGCTTAAAGAACTAGACAGGGTATTCAAGAGACACACGATAGCTGATTTCAGGCTTCTTAAAATTTTGTTATAGGGTACATATGTTTGCTGGGGAGAGTCAGAGATAGAGGAGAGAGAGAGAGAGAGAGAGAGGGAAAGTGAGCAAGCACCCCTGGGGAGGGCCACACCACAATTCCCTCTCCTCATTTGAGACCCAGCTACCTTAACCCCCATGCCATCTTCTTTCAATTTTTTAAAGGACCCTCGATATGGGAAGTTCAATTCCAGGTGCACCTAAAAGAAAGCAGCAGGGGACCAGCAGTTGGCGTAATGGCTATGTCGCTGGACTCTCATATAGTTAGTCGACTGTGGTTCAAGTCCCAGACCCAGTGGCTTAAACTCACACCGAGTGTGTGTGCGTGCGTGCCCAAGATCCCAAGAGGAGAATGAAGGAGAAGGGATTGCAGCATGGCCATTCCCCCTAGGGAGTAATTTCTCGCTTTCTGTCTTTCTGGCAAGCGCACACACCCTAAAGCAAAAACTTCTCCAAAGAAAAAAGAGAAAGAAAGCAGCAGATACCGAGCACAAGTTACAGGAAGCAGGTCTCCGTCCACATCAGGAAGAAGTTTCCAGCCATCAGAGTTGCCCAAGGATGGAAGGGGCTGTCTTGAGAAGTAACGGTGCACGGAGGGAGGAGATCACCGGCCGCCACTCCGTTATGCTCCCGGAAGCCCTCCACGCAGCCCTCCAACTTCCAACTCTAAGAGGCCCGAAACACGATTTTTAACAAAATCCACTAGGAAGACAGTTTCTTTAACAAAAAGTTTTCTCTTCTCAACAAATATAGCTTAGACGCCAGCGCCAGGCACTGTGAAACGTGGACAGAGAAGGAGATCCTGCCACTCATGGCGATGTGGACAGGGAGGACACCATGTCAAGTGCAATAATCCATCCAGAGATGAAAAGTGAGGCCCGACCGCACCTACATGCAGGATCTAAAAAAACACAAACACACAGAAGCAAGAGCAGCACGGTGGGCACGGGTGGGCATGTGGGGAAGACTGGGTTGCTGGTCAAGCGGTACGGAGTTGCAGTGACGTAAGACGAGTGAATCTAGAGCTCCTAAAGTACAGCATGAGGACTGAGGTTTACAAAAATCAGCAAAGAGTGGGTTTCAGGTGCTCTCGCCACCTTCCAACATGTGTACATGTGCGTGTGTGTATGTGCGCACACACGCACACACACAGATAACCATGTAAGGAGCTAGATACGTTGATTTGCTTAACAACAGTAATCATTTCCCTATGTATGTGTTTACCAAAACATGTCATACACCTTAAATATATACAATTTTATTTGGAAAAAAAAGAATGCTTATGATTCAATAATAAAAAAATTAAAAACTCAATTTAAAAATAGACAAAGGGGGACCGGTAGGTGACATGGTGGTTAAGATGCCGGACAGTCCCATATGGCCGACCATGGCTCAAATCCTAGACCTGGTGGCTTGTTTTCTCACTTCTTCTCTCTCTCTCTCTGGTCAAATTAAAATGAATGAATGAATAAATAAAATTAAATAAATAATTCTTTTTTAAAAAAATAGACAAAGGAGGGGCCAGCTGGTGGCGTAGTGGGTACTGGGTTTCTACATGGCCAACTGCAGTTCGAGTCCAGTACCTGGAGCCTTGAAACTCACGCCAGGTACATGTGCATGTGTGCCCAAAATCCCAGAAGGAGAATGAAGGAGAAGGGATTGTGGCATGGCTATCTTCCTGGAGGATGATTTCTCACTTTACCTTCCCTATCACTTTCTCTGTCTCTTTCTGGTGAACCCATGCACACAAGGCAAAAAAAAAAAAAAAAAAAAGACAAAGGATCTGAAAGGACTTTTTTTCAAAGAAGATATAAAAATGGTTATAAAGGGGCCAGCCAGTGGCATGGTAGTTAAAGTGACTGGATTCAACATGGCTGCCTGCAGTTCAAGTCCAGGCCAACAAGCTTAAAAATACACCAGGTGTGTGTGTGTGTGTGTGTGTGTACACGCGCGCATGTGTGCATGTCCAAAATCCCAAGAGGAGAATGGGAGAGAAGGGATTTCGGAGCAGTCATCCTTCCTAGAAAGTGCTTTCTTATTCCCCTCCCACATGTGCCCCATAGCAAACTTAAAAAACAGATGGCCAATAAGCACATGAAAAGATGCTCAGGGCTTAGCCATCAGGGAAATGCAAATCAAATGAAGTAGCATTTCACACCCACTAGGATGGCAATAATCAGAGAAAACAAGTGTTAGTGAAGATGCAGAGAAACCGCAACCTTCGCACGTCACAACCTTCATAACGCAGCTGCTTTAGAAAACGGTCTATCAGGTCTTCAAATGGTTAAACACAGAGTTGCCAATTCTGTTCTGAGGTACCTACCCAAGGGAAATGAAAACGGATGCCCACACAATAACTTGTATGCAAATGTTCACAGCAGCCTTGTATTAGAAAACATATGTGTTAGGTAATAGTACCAACAACCCCAAAATAAAAATGACCCAAATGTCCAGTACTGATGAACGGGTAGATAAAATACGGTATATCCAACAATGAAATACTCAGTCATGAAAAGGAATGAGTATGCACTGCTTTAAGGGCCTCAAGAATGCTAACGGATGCTACAAAGGGACCTTGGACACATTATGCTAACTGAAAGGGCCCAGACAGAAAGGCCACCTCTCATGGGATTCCGTTTATAAGGATGCTACAAAGGGACCTTGGACACATGCTAACTGAAAGGGCCCAGACGGAAAGGCCACCTCTCATGGGATTCCGTTTATATGAAACATCCAGAGTAGACAAATTTATGACGACAGAAAGCAGGTAAGTGGTCGCCCAGAGTGAAATGGTGATGTCAGGGAAAGTAGGGAGTGACAGCTAACGGGGTTTCTCCTAATACGATGAAAATGTTCCCAAACTGACCGGAGATGGTGGTCGCACTTACCTGTGACGACACGCCTAAGTCCCACATACCAACGCTTCAGTCCATGACCGACCTCACATACAACAGTGGCCCCTGAGAGGACAACAGGTGGGGCCGGCAGGTAGCATGGTGGTTAAGGTGCTGGACTTCCGCATGGCCAACCACAGTTCGAGCCCCAGACCTGGTGGCTTGAAAATTATGCCAGGCTCCTGTACCTCTCTTTCTCTGTCTCTTTCTGGCAAGCGTCCACACATGTCCTATAGCAAAAACCTGGAAAAAAAAAAATAGGCTATACAATACTGCCTAGGTACGCAATGGGCTATTCCTTTAAGTTCGTATAAAAACACTAAGTGATGCTCACACAGCAAGAAACCACCTACTGACACGTGTCTCCCATTGTTAAGTGATGGATAACTGTACCGAAACCCATCAACTGTATATTTTAAATGGGAAAATTGCATGGTGTGCAAATTATATCTCAATAAAGCAGTT
The DNA here is from genome assembly GCF_000334495.1 of Tupaia belangeri chinensis. Classification (NCBI taxonomy): domain Eukaryota; kingdom Metazoa; phylum Chordata; class Mammalia; order Scandentia; family Tupaiidae; genus Tupaia; species Tupaia belangeri. Next base: position 3,444,973 of record NW_006204113.1, read on the forward strand.
ATTAAATAATCAGAAGGAAAAAGACGTCACTCTTGATGAAGGGGTTCCTGCCAGGAAGAGCTCCATTCTTCCATCCTCTCGTCCTAATTCCTCCATGATCCAATCAAGATCCACCACTTTCTAGAAGCCTCCCTGGATTGCCTCAGCCCTGGGTGCTCCCTCAACTGGAACACAGTGTTCTGTGGGGATTGGGGGGTCTTGCACTGGCCATCAGTCTTAGAGGAAACCTCTGCTGGACCTCTGCGACCCTCACATTGCTGGTCACCTACACCGTCATATAAGGGACATACCTGGCTGTTAGGGAGAAAGCCTAATGTTAAGAGAAGGCACCTGGTTCCCCAGACTTGGCAAGAAGAAAGCAGCTTCTCTAACACGGAAAACTAGAAAGAACTGATGCCTGAAACATCCTGTTCTCTTTGCCTGGAGAGTCTGCTGGCCCCGGCAGACCCTGGCAGCCAGTAGCTATTTCCCAATGAGCAGCAAAACTGGGAACGCCATCAGCTTCTGTTTGGCTTGATCCAGGACAGAGAAACTACTTGAAATCTGTCAACCTGTTCTGACCCGAGACGATGCTGCGCGCAGGTGAAGTCAGCCCACCTTCTCCCTCAGCTCACCGTCGGGACTGAGGTCGGCCTTGCCTTCCGCCCCGCTGCGCCCGTCCACCCCACCACTGCCCAGGCCTTCCCAGGTGCAGCTCCGCTCCCCTGTCATAAAACCGCGGTGTCTGCTTCGGCACTGGAGAACCAGACAGCCAGTTTCCCGCCTGTCCATTCTCAGTCCAGTCCCCGAACGTCCTCAACTGGGTCATTAGGCCCTCACAGCAAACATCTTAAAATGCCAGAGGGCATGTGCACTTGTTCTCTCTGGCTGAAAAAAAGAAGAGGGAGAAAGAGGAAGCACCCCCAATGTGGTGTGGTCACGCCACGATCCTTTTCCCACGTTCCCATGAGGACCCTGGTCACGCACATACATGCACCCAGGGTGTTTTTCAAGCGGCTGGGACCGGGATCCAAACAGCAGTGGGTGGTGTGGGATCTGGCTCCCAGTACACGGCACCAAACCACTGTCACCACTTGGGGGCCAGCCCAAAGCAAATATTTAATCCCAACTTTCCTTGTTTTCTCTACAATATCTAATAAGTTTGGGGGCATGGAAGGTCCTCAAAAGACATTACTCGGCTGGTAAAATTCCGTCAGTCCAGTAAAGGAGTATGGAGTGCTTGCTGGGCATCAGACATTGGCAACACACAGGCAGATGAAAGCCGCTCTGGTCCCGGGGCACTCCCCGAGTTGTGAGGAAGAGTGGCACCGTGCCAGAGGAACTCAGAGAGGCATCAAGCTAGGAAGGCTTCCCAGAGGAGGTGAGGTAATACTGGAGGTGAGGTGACCAGTGAAAGATGAGGAAAGGAGGCTGGGCAAAGATGTGGAAGGGTGTCCTCAGGGGAAAAAAAAAGAAAAAAAAAACCAGCACAAAGGCTGGGGTGGGGGAAGAGGGCATGAAATGGCCTGAACAGGGTGGGAGAGCCAGGGCAGCTGGGGAGGCTGGAGCCTGGAGCCCACCAGCACCAGGAGCAGCAGGCTTCACTGTGGGGCCTACAGTAAGATGGGGGCCCAAGAGGGGAGGGAGGGGAGAGGGTGGGGAAGTGGAGGGAGAGGGCGGGGAAACAGAGGGCCGCAGAAGCTGGCCAGGGGGTTGTGCTGTTTCCTGAGTGGCGAACTTGGCAGAGTGTGGAACTGAGAGGGAGGAAAGGACGGGCGTGAGAGTGATCTAAGGCCCAGAGGAGCTAGAGATTGGGGCCCAGAGTGAGCTAGGGGGCCTCGAGTGAGGGGCACGCATGAACGGACAGACCACAGGGAAGCCTGGTGTGGAACTGAGAGGGAGGAAAGGACGGGCGTGAGAGTGATCGAGTGATCTAAGGCCCAGAGGAGCTAGAGATTGGGGCCCAGAGTGAGCTAGGGGGCCTCGAGTGAGGGGCACGCATGAACGGACAGACCACAGGGAAGCCTGTCAGAATGGAGCCCCTGGGGAAGGGAGAGGAGCTGAGAGCCAGGAGGGGCGTTTGGAGATTGAGAACCCCCATCCCAAAGGCCCCCAGGTGACCACAGATGGGATGCGATGGACTGTCTGGAACAGAGCTCAGAGTCGGAGCGGGGTCAGGGAGACCCGGGACCTGGCAGTGCAGAGGGGGCTTCACCTGCTCCGTTTTGGACAGTTCAAAGAATGCCTAAGACCTGGAAGCATTCCAGGCAGAGAGGGTGTTAGCAACCTTTGGAAAAGGAGAGGGAGGGGTCAGAGACGTCATTTTAGCTCCGTCCACTCCCAGGCACTGGATCTGACAGCAAACTTTCACGCCTCTCCGATGCCCCCCAAACTTGGCTCAAAATCCTGTTTCACTGGAAAGAGGGAAGGGGTACCAGTTCCTGTCCTCTGAGTCCCCCGCCCAGCTCTCCCTGAACCTCCTGCCATGTGGTGAGAGGAGACCCTGCACTCTGCCACAGCCACCTCCAGGAGGTCATCTGCTCCCAGGTCCCCTCAGGGAGGGGTGGGGACTGCGGAGCGTGCTAGAGAGCTCTGCACGGGCCAGGGCAGCCTGCCAGCACTGCATCTGGTCGGCTTCCCGCCCTGGGTCCCGATTCCTCATCAGGCTGACACTGAGGTGAGAGGAGAAACACAGCCGCCCTCCTCCCCCAGCACCCGCCAAAGTCACGTCATCCAAGCCTTCCCTGGGGAGGCCGGCCCCCTCCCTCTGACCTCAGCCTGTTTCCCTTGGCCAGAGCCCACCCCCCGGCCCCTCCCCACATCCCTGCTCACACCCAGGCCCATGCAGGGAAAAGAGAGCTGCGGATTCCAGCCCTCCCAGGCGCACACCAAAGCCCAGGACAGGGCCTGCCCTCCCAGCACTCTGCTGCAAGGCTGCAGAACTACCTGGGGACTGCAGTGCTGCAGACTGGGGTGCTGGGGCGCTCGGCCAGGACACAGTGGCCCTCTGGCACCCCTAAGGGAAATCTCGCTCCACTTTTAACCAAGGTGTCAGGACTGGGGAGAAAAATACGAAGGTCCGATGTGAGGCGCCAACGTGGGTATCACATCCAGCTTTGCCTCTTATTGGGTGCGATCCTGGGCAAATTATTTCGTTTCTCTGAGCCTCCGTTTCCTTGCTTATAAAATGAGGGTAATAAGAGAATATGCCTTGGAGGGGCTGAGTGAAGATGAAACTGGAGCATGCACGTGAAGGCCTTAGCGCGTGCCTGGCCCACAAGAAACACTCAGTGTGCGGAAGTCCATGCTTTTTACTGCCTGCATTTCCTGGGAACTGCACAGGGATGGTGCCCAGGGAGGCTTAATACCATCCTTGTGATCTCCATCAGCTGGTTCCAAAGACAGGTGCGAGTTCTTTTATTATGACACTCAATTTACTGTGGAGTTACGTTCCAACGAACCCGGGATACACTGAAAATGCCAGGAGTCGTAAATCTATTCAATGCAGTGCCGAGGACCTGTTTGCCCTCCTGACCGCAGGGCTGACTGGGGACTGGCTGGGAGCCATGACCAGAGAGTACTGTACTGCATATCACTAGTCCGGGGAAAGACCAAAATTCAAAGTTCAAGGTGCCATTCCTACCGAATGCCTATAGCTATCACACCACCATAAAGTTAAAAATGTGTTCGTCCGACGGCTGTAAGACAGGGAGTGTCTGTGTTTTCTTACTTATGTCATCCTCCTCATTTGGCTTATTTTTATAATAATTTCTCTTGGGTAACAGACAATTGCCCTTTCTTTGGATAATATGCATACTATACACAAAGACACTTCGGTAAGCATGTTCCTTTTGTTATTTGGAATATATTCACTGAGAAAAAAACTCTGCATGCATACCTCCTTGCCCCTGCAGAAATTCAAGAGCTTGCACACAGCTACACATCCACTACATCCTGCCACGGCTCCCCACACCCTGAGTTCAGAAAGTGGTGGGTTCCGGGAACCAGTAGTTAGTGTAATGGCTATGTCGCTGGACTCCCACGTAGTCGACCGCGGTTCGCGTCCCGGACCCGGTGGCTTAAAACTCACGCCGGGCGCGTGTGCGTGTGTGCTCAAGATCCTGAGAGGAGAATGGAGGAGAGGGGATTGCAGCGTGACCATCCTCCCTGGGGGGTGATTTCTCGCTTTCTGTCTCTAATGTCTCTCTCTGTCTGGCGAGCACACGCGCCCTATAGTGAAAATCTCGTTCAACACCAAGCCCCCGGCCTGGCTGTCCGATCACACATGCTCTGCTCTGCGACACTGCTCAGCATTGGGGTGGGGAGCAGTGCCTCCCTCTCTGTGAACAAGAAGAACCCCAGGAAGCTCAGAACAGGCCCAGGACAGCCCCTTCCCAGCAAGGGCAAAGCAGGTTACTTCCAACTCCCTGCCCAAAAGGAAACTGATCTACACACCACCGCGCCTCCTTGGAGAACACCTCCCTCGCCCCAGAACAGCCTTCTAAATCCACAAGAATGAGCTGAACCACCCGAAAGAAGAATTTTAAATGGGCTAAGAATGTGGATAGGCATTTACCAGGAAAGAAATACAAAGAGCCAACCCATATACGAAAAAATACTGAGGCTCACGTGTCACTGAAAAAAGCCAAACCAGAACTACCACACAGGGTTCTCTTCTTTTTTTTTTTTTTTTGGAGAGATTTTTGCTATAGGGTGTGTGCGCTCGCCAGACAGACAGAGAGAGACAGAGGGGCAGAAAGCAAGAAATCACCACCCAGGGGGGATGGTCACGCCGCAATCCCTTCTCCTCCATTCTCCTCTCAGGATCTTGGGCACACACGCACACGCGCCCAGCATGAGTTTCAAGCCACCGGGTCCGGGACGCGAACCGCGGTTGACCACGTGGGAGTCCAGCGACATAGCCATTACGCTAACTGCTGGTTCCCTTTTTTTTATTGTTATTATTATTATATACAGGGTTCTCGTCTATCTGACTGACAGAAGCATTCCAGCTTGTTAAGACCCAGCGCCGATGAAGTTATGAGGAAATAGAAGGGAGATGAATTCCTTTAGGAGGGTCATTTGCCAATATATGTCAAGATGAGAAATGCAAACACTTTGACCCACCAATTCCCCTGCTAGAAATGTATCTTGGGAAAGAAACTCACAAAAGGGCATCAAGGTGCATGGGCAAAGACATTTTTGGCAGTACCCATCAAGCTGTTCTGGGAGTCAGAATAAATGCTGTACCTATCCCAAGGGTTCGGAAGGCCAGGTTTGCCCTGAGACACCAAGCCAAGGGCAGAGGGAGAAGAACAGGTGCAGAGGACTCGATCCCCTTTACACTCACTCGGACTCTTCAAGGCTTTGTCTAGACATTCCTACCTCAGAATGGGGCTTCAAACCTTAAATCCACCTTTACTAGGTCTTGCATTAGCCACTGCCCTTACAGGGTTGGGAGCACCATCCTGACCTGCCGAGTCACAGGGTACCACAGTTCATGGCACATGGGTTAGAGATGCAGACCCCCTGGCTGGTTCCACATGAGGCTCTACGCTGGATGCAGCCACACGTAGCTGAGCTTATGTGACCCGTGCGATCCGGGGAGTGGGTATGGATAGTACCCAGACTAACAGAGGCAGCAGCTGAGGTTTCAAGAGGGTCAGTGACTCTCCTGGGGCCATACAGCCAGGCTGTAGAGGAGCTTGGATTCCAATCACCAAGGGCTTGATTCTAAACCTGGTACTTTCTCCCACTTCACAGAGAGACTTCATGCTAGAACTCGTGACTCTTGGACATCTGAGGGAGCCTGGGGAGCCCCAGGGAGCAGGAAGCAGGGGGGAGCCTGCAGTGGTGACCAAGCTGATAGAAGGACGAGAAGAGGGCAGGGGCAGATCTCAGCTGGCCTGGCTAAGCCTGTCCGGCGTGCTTGGCAAGGCCTTGCTCACTCTTGCAGAGTGATCTCAGCACTCACAGCCCAGTGCCCTCACCCGCGGTCCCTCATGCTGTCCCCTGCCAACTGCGTGCCAATTCCCCACCCTCTAGGAGGAAGCTCACAGTCTTGCCAGGCTGTTTTGTAAGTTCGAAGCCCTATGGAATGTGCCCAATATGGTATTCCCCTGGGTGACCTCTCCCCCACTGACTGTCCAGGACTGGACATCCTCCCATACGCAGAAACGCTGGGAGCACCAAGCTAGAGAAGTCAACCTCCACCTGTACGGACTGATGTAGACAGGCCGAGAGGGCGGGATGGAGGCAGATGCTTGCCGCGTCCCACTTCCTACATGCTGGAAGCCCTCAACTGTGAAATGCATTCTAAGAAATGTGGATTCCACGAATGCATCCCCAGGAGAGGCCCTCCTCTCTGACTGTGTGCTGGCTTGCACTCAGCTCCCAAGCAGCCCAAACTCTGAGCCCTCGCCCTCCTGCTTTCCTGAAAACCACGTTTCCTGCCGCCTGCAGTAGGGCCTGCAGTAGCGCCACGGATCGCATGTGTTAAAACCCGTGCCATTTAAGCCTATTCAATTCCAGCCTTCTTCAAGGTCCTCAGGAGCTGGCCTGTTAATGGGAGCACTCGCTCTCTCTCCTTCCTACCAATGTCACTTGTAAATGTGAGCAGGGTGACACCAAAATGCCATCCAAATCACTGACTGACATTTGGGGTCAGAGACAGAACAGAGACCACTGCATAGCCCTAGAGGCTCTCCTTCAGGTCAGCGCTGACATACTCAGCTTGTTTCAATACAGAGCTGAAAACGGATGAGTAAAACACAGTTGTATATAACACAGTTGTATATAACAAATCGTTTTATTTTTCGGACTTTAACAGGAGTTTCCTAAGTAAAAGAACAATCAGTAAGCTCTTTCATAAAATGAGAAATCCTCTCATAAATTAAAAAAAAAAAAAATTACAAACTGACCTGCTTAGTACACCCAGAGCTCCATGAAATCTAGCTAATAAAGATGCCCATGGCAGCCCAGGTCCACCATGGGTAGGCATGCAGGCACACTGATAGCATCGCCCCGCCCCGCCAATGTCTGAAGCAAGGACATATGGGCGCAGAGAGGTCTGTGACTTGCTGAGGCCACACAGATGTAACCCTGAATGCATGCCTACGTCTGTTTGCTTCAAAAACTGTTTTTTTTTTTTCTCTGTGCAATGCTGCTTCTCAGGTTTGCTTAAAGAAGACTTTCTGTACCGTCTCCGGACTCAGCCCAGAAACCCATCCTGGGCCCCAGTGTGCTCCCCAGCTCCTGTCTACAACCATGTCGACTCAGACCTACAGCAGACCCTGGCAGATCTGGGGAAATAGAAAGGAGCCCAGGATTTTGGTGGGACCAGTTTCCAATGCTAGTTCCCCCCCAGTCCCCTCTAGCAAGCGTAACTTTTTCCAGTGCCCCAGCACATTTCAGAACCTAGCAGCAATCTAGACCTGCCCTAAGATAAGGAGAAGGACAGTCCTGGGCTTCATTTAACTACCTACAAAATGGAGACGACAACAGTAATAGTCGTATTACAACTACTTCAGGGACCAATGGGCGGCACGGTGGTTAAGGTGGCTGGATCCCACATGGCTGACTGCACGGTTCAAGTCTTAGATCTGGGAGCTTGAAAAATACACCAGGCGCATGTACATGCGTGCCCAAAATCTAGAGAGGGGAAGGGAGAAGGGATTGTGGTGTGGCTAACCTCCCTGGGTATGATTTCTCACTTTCCTTCTCTTTCTCTTTCTTTCTCACCAGTGAGCACACACACCCTATATCAAAAGACTAAAAGGAAAATAAAAAAAGGAAGAAGAAAAGAAAAAAGAAACTGATTTCATGAAGATATTCTGAGCAACCTGAAACACCTCACTCCCACCTACAACTGGACCTTTGCCAAAATGTTCCCTCTGCCCAGAGCACCCTTCCCTCTTTGCAAGTTTACCGAAACACCTGCTGCCCACACTTCAGAGTGTCCAGTCCCTGTCCAGTCCCTGTTCTGTCAATCCCTCATCTCCATAATCTGCATCCATGCTGCATGTCTGCTCATGTGACCCACTGGTTCACACCAGGCACCCCCGCCAGCCTTAAGTTCCCTCCTCTCCTGCCATGTAATTGCTCTGGTTCACCAGGGACCTGCAGCACTGACCTGTGTCTAACGCACTGTAAGCACTTAATGCTTGCTGGGTGAAAGAAAGGAGGTCAGAGGAGATGACAGATATGGGCATGCTTTTCACCAGGTCAGCAAGGGGTCAGCATGGTCACTACCAGGAAATTAAGAGATGCTGTTTGCAGGGGTTTGGGGGCCAACGGAAGGGTGTTTTCGGGTTGGACAGGAGGTTGGGAGAAGCAGAGGGCGTGGGAGGGATGAAGGGATGAGCCCAGCTCCTCCTGCACGAGGCTGTCCTGCGGCTACTCTGTCATCTTGACAGGTCCACGTTGCAGATGACCGCATCTAACGAATTACCCAGGGAGCCGGGGTGGGGGAGGGCAGGAGACTCTCCACCCCAGGGCAGCCACACAGCCATTATCTGTCACAGCTAAGTGATATTTGGGATGGCGAAGACTGGGCCAGTTGTGGGAGGTGCTGGTGGAGTTCCTGCTGTTTCCCAGACCCCCCTCCCTCTTCTGCTCCCCCAGCTGGAATGTGCACTCCTAACTCCCTCTCACCTCCTACCCACCCTGGGAGCCTTCCTCGCTAATGACTCTACTAAGCTGGAGTCCCTTTCTTGGTCCCCTGCACAGAGAACGGGCTTTGGCGTTACAAAGACATGGAAGTTCAGGCCAGGAGCTGTGTGGTGCTGGGCAGGCTGCATGAGCCCTCCGAGCCCGGCCCTGTATCTGTAAAATGCCTCACAGGGACGCTGTGAGAATTGAAAGAGGTCATGGAAACAAGGCCTGGGCACACAGCCTAGCACTCGGGGTGCTCGATGCACCACGAGCTCCGCCAGCCTCCTCCCTAGAACTCCCTCGGAGTGTCTGGTACCCAGTTCTGCACCCAGGGAATGATCTGTCCATGTAAGGTATTCTCTCTACAACTAGACGGTGAGGTTTGGGTATTTATTTATGTCTTAGATAAGCAAGAGAGAGAGAGAGAGTGTTTCCCCAAGAGGGTCCTGACACCACAATCCACCCCCAGCCTCGGCCAGCCCCAGAACCTTCCCACATGGGTCAGCCTTGTAGAGGGTCATGTTTTACGGCTGCGCAACAGGTTTCTGAAGGCAGGGCAGTCCTGGCCATCTCTGCACAGCCCTGAGACGAAGCACCGTCAAAAAGTCACGGGCCCGAGATGTGAGCTGCAGCTGGGCCACAGACTCTGTAAGACCATGAGCAAACACGCACACACCTTCCAGGGTCTTTTTCCTCCTCTGTAAGATGGGGAGAACAGGAGTAGATGGTAACAGTCCTGCCCTGCAGAGGGCTGCTGTGGGGCTTACTGAAGGTGGGCATGCACAGAGTTCTGCACAGCGTGTGGTGCAAGATCCCGCTCAGCGCGTGCTGGACACCATGGCCACTGTGCTGCAGGGGCACTGGCACATCTTTGGGGAGAGACGGAAGTCTTTGTAACCAGAAGCTACAGTTCTGTTTCTGGATAATGGAGCTGACTGTAGGGAGCCAGACCCGGCAGGAGGGTGTGGCCGATGCTAAGAAGGGAAAACTAAACAGCTCGTGTGAGTGCTAGGTCCCGATCCGCTGAAGGGACGAGAGTCCATTCTCCACACCTGGGAGTTCTGCCCCATGATTCATGGGCAACATACTCACGATGCAAGTCCAGCGAGCAATTTTACTGCCACTCCTCTAACGAGCTTCCCCCCAGCTCATTAAAGCCTGCAGGCCAGTTGCTCAGAACTTGGTCAGCTTTGAAGAATCGCTCTCCCTGGGGGCGGCCCTCAGATAATCCAGTCTAACTTTTTAATAAAAGCAAGATGATTCCTTGATTCCTGGGTCTCTTTCCAGTTAAAGTCAGGCTGCCCGGCCTTCTAGCCTCCTTCAGCTTCACAGGCTTCACCTGGGGATGGAAGGCAAGCAGGAGAAGCCAAACGAACTCCATCAGTCAGATGTTCTCCAGAGTCAAGGGACGCTGGCCGCGATGCTCTGCGATCCCAAGGACAGGCCCTCTGCTAGAGCCATCAGCCCCGTCTGTGGCCAAGCGTCCATCTTCATTGTGCAAGTCCAGCGAGCAATTTTCCTGCCACTCCTCTAACGAGCTTCCCCCAGCTCATTAAAGCCTGCAGGCCAGTTGCTCAGAACTTGGTCAGCTTTGAAGAATCGCTCTCCCTGGGGGCGGCCCTCAGATAATCCAGTCTAACTTTTTAATAAAAGCAAGATGATTCCTTGATTCCTGGGTCTCTTTCCAGTTAAAGTCAGGCTGCCCGGCCTTCTAGCCTCCTTCAGCTTCACAGGCTTCACCTGGGGATGGAAGGCAAGCAGGAGAAGCCAAACGAACTCCATCAGTCAGATGTTCTCCAGAGTCAAGGGACGCTGGCCGCGATGCTCTGCGATCCCAAGGACAGGCCCTCTGCTAGAGCCATCAGCCCCGTCTGTGGCCAAGCGTCCATCTTCATTGCAGACCAGGATGAGGAGTCTCTTCCTGTGAATCTGCCTTTCTGGTACTGGGAGAACAAAGAGCGTTTATGTTCTGCATTTCCTCCTCCTCCTCCTCTTCCTCTGCCTCCTAACCTCGCCCTAGCCTGAGTCACAGTGGAGGATGGCTTGGGTGAGCCAGGAGCCACACAGTGGTGCATTAATTTATTTCCCAGGTGAAAGGCGGTGTCACAACTCCTGCAGCCACACATGGAATACACACACACTTTCCTTTTCTAATGGCGGGGTCACCCGTGCAGCTCATGCTGTCTTGATAGCTCTTCCCCTTTTTGAAGTCTCCACCACATCTTCTGCCCACTGAGTGGGAAGTCCCATGCTGCTGCGCTCTTATTTTCTTAACACGGTGGAAATATGTGGCCTTTTCCCTAATATTTAGCTCTCCTGATACAATACACAGGCAGCACTTTTTTCATGTTGTTTTCTCAAGGGGCTGTTTATTTAATAGCGATCTGTCGGATACCACACACTGCTCTGGGAGGCCAGCCCTGCAGACGGCGGCGGGCGCTGAGCAGAGAAGCCACCTAGGACGCTGTGCTCCTCACCCACTTCGGGACGCATGCAGACCTCCAACCTCCCCTGAAAGGGTATAACTAATTATGTCTCTTTTAAGTTAAAGAGGCTCTCTGAGTCACGCCCCAAAGACTCCCCACCCCAAAAAGCAATAAATGAGAGTAAAACGAACACTGGTGAGGGTAAGAAAGCAATGTCACTTTTAAAAGGAGGGATTTTGTTTGTTTTTTTAAATGGGTCTGGTTCTAGCCTTTGAAGATGATGGATTAACATGTAATCCTGTGTCAACCACCCAGCAAGTATTTACTGAGCACCTGCTAAGTGCAAAGCACTGGGGAGCAAGGCGGGGTGGGGGGCAGGCCCTGAGAGAAGAAGGCTAGGAAAGACCCTCTGGCTGCCCAGAGCACATAATGCGATCGAAGAAATCAGACACAGACACACCAGCACAGAGCACAGGACCTCAAGCTATGGTTAAGCCTTGCTTCAGCAAGACAACACTTCAATAATAGTTCGCTCCAATATTACAGGATGTCGTAGAACAATTACAACGATCAGTCAAACGGTGCAGGCCAAAGGTTGGGTGGTATTAGGCAGGATTCTTTTCCCTATAATTATCCTCAGCAAATAAACCCAACTTATTTCCGTTTGCAAACAAGGCTATAGGCCACAACTTAAATGGAACTAAATCCCAAACCCAGCTTCTGTGATGGGAGTGATATCGGGGAAGGACTAGACCCCACACCATGGGCAGACTCAAGAGAAGCTGTGCCTCTCAAGGGCCATTCCTGGGGCAATCTACAAGAACGGCCAGTGCAGCTTCCAGATCCTGAGCAAAGAGGGTTAAAACAAGATAAGGGGTTTATTTCAGATTAAGTTGAAAAACAAAAGAGGTTTAGTTTTGAAAAGCTGGCTGAGTTCTTAAGATAATGGAGGAAGGTTTTAGGTTTCTGGTCCCATTAGTGAGAATTGGGTAGGAAATTATAAAAGGACTTTCATTCCAAGCAAGGGAGGCAGGCCAGGAAGGAATGATATGAGGAGATTAAAACTCACTATGTCTTCCAGTACAGGTTGGCTTGGTCCTTGGGAGCTAGTGCCAGCAGCGTGGAATGTCTTCTGGGTTAGACACCACGGTTGGTGAGGATGTGGGGAGCTGGGAACCTCGTTCACAGCTGGTAGGTGCATAAGCTGGTATTGCCCTTCTGAGCAGCCACAGGGCAGTATTTACATAGATGTGTGTGTGCCCTGGGCCGGAGAGCTCCACTCCTGCTTACGTTTACTGCAGAAACCTCTGTGGTATTTGTAAGGGCTGCGGCGCACGAGGTTGTTTGCAGTAGAGGCTTTGGAGGCAACCTTGGTGTCCATCAAGGGGGGCAGCAAATAAGTAAAACACAGTGAATGAGGGTGTGGAATACTTTGCAGCAGTCAGAAGCACTAAAATAGATGCATATAACACTCTAAATAGATCTTAGACAGAGTACTGGGCCAGCAGGTGGCACGGAGATTAAGGCAGCTGGATCCCACATGGCTGACTACACAGTTCAAGTCTAGGACTCAGCTGGTTGAAAATCATGCCAGGGGGCCAACAGGTCATGTGGTGGTTAACAGCACTGGACTCCCACATGGCTGACCGTGGTTTGAGTCCCAGACCTGGTGGCTTGCTTTCTCACTTTCCCTTGCTCTTTTTCTCACTCTGTCCCTTTCTGGTAAATTAAATTAAACAAATAAATGGATAAAGTTAAATAAAATAATTATTTAAAAGAAAAGATGAGACCAGCAGTTGGTGTAATGCCTATGTCACTGGACTCCCATGTAGCTAACCACAGTTCGAGTCCCGGACCCGGTAGCTTAAACGCATGCTGGGCACGTGTGCGTGCGTGCCCAAGATCCTGAGAGGAGAATGGAGAAGAAGGGATTTCGGTATGGCTATCCCCCCGGGGGGTGATTTCTTGCTTTCTGTCTCTCTCTGTCTTTCTGGCGAGTACACGTGCCCTATAGTAAAAACTTCTGAAAAAAAAGAAAAAGAAAGAAAAGGAAAGAAAGAAAGAAAGAGAAAAGAAAAGAAAAGAAAAGAAAAGAAAAGAAAAGAAAGAAAGAGAAAAGAAAAGAAGAGAAGAGAAAAGAAAAAAGAAAATCATAACAGATGTGTTGTGTGTGTACATGCCTAAAATCCGGAGAGGAGAATAGAAGAGAAGGGACTGCAGCATGGCCATCCCTGCTGGGGGGCAATTTCTCACTTTCCCTCTCTCCAGCTCTGTCTCTTGCCAGCAAGTGTGCATGCCCTATGCAAAAACCAATAAATAAATAAATAAAGATCACTAAACAAAATCAATAGCACAATCCACTCATATAGAGTATGACCCCCACTCCCACCCCTACCCCTCCCACACACACACACCGAATAGCACAACCTACTGTCTGAGAATACACAATCTTGGATTAAACAAATTGGAGCAGATGCTAAGGGAACAGGGATAGGAAGGATGATGATTAGGACTGAAACTGGGGAATAAAAGCAAAGCAATTGGAGAGTTTAGCAATGGAGAGAATATGCAATAAACTGAGAAACAGGATTACTTTAACCAGCTGCACCCGAGGTCAGAAACCCAGCACATGGCCTACACTTTTAGGTGGGACAGGCCATACGTTGCTAGGCAGGATTGGTAAATAGTGACGGTGTTACCCTCAAGTCCAGCAAAGCCCCTGTCCTGAAGTTGGTTTGCATCTAACAACCCGGAGTTGAAGGATGGGGCCCTGTCTGTCCTCTCCCCACACAGTGCCTGGTGCCTTGTCTCACACACATTGGTTCAATACATAAATCAGTAATTACACAAGAGAGAATGGAGGACGCCTGTCCGCCTCAAATCTAGAAGACCTTTCAGAAGAGACATCTGAGCTGAGCCTTAAAGGATGCTGGCAGGCAATGGGCACTTTCTGAGCAATGAGAAGGCTTGGGCAAAGGTGTTGAGAGAGGTGAGGAGGCCACAAAGTGACTCCTCTGGCCTAGGTTGGCTGCAGTGACTTGCAAAAGCCCATCTAGGCCACCATGTGGCCTGGAGTTGGGGTGGTGAAGAGAAAAGTACAATGTGAACCCGGCTGACTCGGGAGTCCATGGGACAGTGAGGGAGCACACCCTGGGCTGTCGTCCCAGCACTTGCCCCTCAGAGGTTTCTCCCGAGAGCTCTGGAGAAGACGGGAACTTTGGGTTCTAGCCTCATGCCAGGTCGACTGAATACTGAATTGGGCCCCAGAGTGGGAGCAAGTGAGTCCTTACGAAGCACATCTTCACCAGCTTCCCAGGCAGATGTGGGAACCACTTATCAGTCACAGAATCCAAATGAATTGCAGAAGGGGAGACATCAAGTCACCTTGCCACAGGCCAGCAGGTGGCATGGTGGTTAAGGCACTGGACCTCCTCCTACTCCCTTTAATAACCTCAAGCTGCAGAGCCCTGGATCCTGGCCCTGACTCCCAGCCCCACCAACCACTGGCTCTGCCACCCAGGAGGTTTCTTCCCTCTTTGGCAAGGTAGAGACGATAATGCCTACCTCCCAGGACTGTCGTCAGGATTAAATGAACTAATACTAGAAAAGCACTCCGGCGTGGCACACAGTAAGCCACTGAAACAGAGCTGCGCAAGTGTACATGTGCTCGTGGTGTGCGCACGTTTGCACAGACTCACAGGCATGCATAGCAGGTCCTCGGGGGGCTGCAATTTTGTCCCCCTTGTTACAGTGAACAGAACCTCATCTGCTTCTGGGTCTCCATGGAGCACTCGGTTCATCCTATTTAGCTTCCCGTGGCGGGGAGGGGCCCCTCTCAGACTGCAGGTCTACAAAGATGTCATTTCCTCCCATCCAGTCTTCATTTCATACTCAAGCCCTAGATTCCTAGCGGAGGTTAATTTAATTTACCAAGCAACACGGGGCCATTGAGGCTTTTGGACACGAAAGTGATCCAATTAAAGCAGCACCACAAAACATTACTCTGAGGAGGATCTGCCAGAGCCCAGGGGAGTCAGGAATACGGGAGCTGAGACCAGAGGCTGGGGGCTAGTTAGGGCTCTCAGGGCCTAGGAACGAAGGTCTGAGCCAGAGAGGTAGCTACAGGAGAGAGACGAACGATTTCCCAGCTGACGCCAGCAGTGAGGTTCCACTCAAAAGGAAATGAGCACGCCTCTATCAAAGCCACACTCTTCTAACACACCATAAACCCCGCTTCCAGGTGGAGCTGAGTCAAAGCCGTGGGCTTTGGGTTAATGTGCATCTTTATCGGTTTTGCTATTTCAAGAGTCACAGAGAAAATTCCTGCCCTTGAATTAAACCTACACAAAAACATCCCAGCGCCAGCCTCTGTGGCACAGTCAATAGCATACTGAATTGCAGTGGCAGAAGCCACACAGCCCCAAGGGTTCAGATCCCCAGCCCAACTGACAGGGAACGGTGTGACTGGGCCCTGTTCAAAGACTTCTCTCTCATTTTCTTTCCCTCTCTCTCTCTCACATGTGCATGCACACATACATCTATCATGAATAAAACAGTCTTATAAAGAGACCTTCCTGTGTTTTTTGCCTTTTTAAATTCAGACACCTGATCTTGTACTTTCTCTTCATGTTTAACTTTTATTCCTTTACTTTTAAATTTTGACACTGTATTATTTTACTTCAAAATAGTTTTTGTATGTGTATTATTTTTCTTTTTCTTTTTTTTTTTTTACATTTCACTGATACCTAAGTGTTCTGAGAACAAAGATTTTTATCTGTTTTATACCCTCAATCCTGGAATAATGCCTGGCCTCTAGTAGGCATTCAACAAATCTTTGCTGAATGAAGAATGAAAGAATGAACAAAGAGCATATATAGTAGATAACAGGATCCTTCTACATGTTGCTGACGTAAATGCTAAAATTTGATCATTTTCTTAAATCAAAGAAACTGAAACATTATAACTAAAGTTCAAATCCTTTCTGTCCTCCCACTTCCATTTCTTTCATGCCATGAATTTTCCTGTGACTCCTTCCAGTCTGTGTTTTCATACTTTTACTACAAACATTTGTAACCATATATGAAGGATCTTCCAAAACTTCACGGAAATGCATATCATGAGAAGACTAGGCATGGACTTCATTTTTTTGCACCAAAACACATCTTTATTTTGATCCCATTTTCCATCATTTTTGAAGCCCTCTTATATGATACACTACTGTTTTGTGAATAATTTAGTAGAAATGGCAATGATATTTGCATAAGTGATATGTATATAAACAGTATGACAGAAAATATTATAGTTCTTTTTCTTCACTAAATATTGTTGGGGAATCTTTTCTTGTTGAACTTTACACATCGTATTCATGTTAATTGTACAAAATTCCACCACCTTGGGGCCAGCAGGTGGTGTGGTGGTTAAGACACTGGACTCCCACATGGCCGACTGCGGTCTGAATCCTGGACCAGTGGCTTGACAATCATGCTGGGCACGTAAGCATGTGTGCTCAAGATTTTGAGAGGAGACTAGAGGAGAAGGGATTACAATATGGCCTCTGAGGCAAGAGTGAGAAATCACTTTTCCCCTCTCTGTCTCTCTTTGGTGAGTGCACCATCATATGAATATACCACAACTATTTACCTAGCCCCTTACATTGCTCCAAGTGGTAGCCATTAGGGTTATTCTCATATATTTCCTTCTCATCCTTCCCAAGCACATGGTAGAATTATGCTTCCTCAACAACTTGAAGTCGGGTATGACCAGGTAACTTCTTTGATGAATCGAATGTGTCACCTGCAGACAGAAGCACTTTTGAAAATTGAAGTATACTCCATATGCTGTTAAAGTCACCATTTTAAAGCGTACAGTTCAGTGTTTATAGTATATTCACAGACTTCCCACTACATCACCACTGTCTAATTCCTGAACACTTTTATCACCCCAGACAGAAATCTCATCTCAATGAGAAGCTACTCCTCACTGCCCCCTGCCTCTAGCTCCTGGAAACCACTGATCTCTGCTTCGTGCGCTGACCTGTTCTGTGCATTTCACGTAAATGGACTCAGACAATACGGGCCCTTTGTGCCTGGCTTCTCTCACTTTGCATAAAGTTTTCGAAGCTCATGGAGCGTGAACCAGCACTTCATTCTCTGGTATGGCTGGAGGGCACATGTGCCTCACAGCAAAAACAAAACAAAACAAACTCACAGACAGAAGACCTTGTCCATGTCTTCTGTGTGCATTTGAGAAAGGCAAGCATATACACTTAACCCCTGTGCCAAGGATAAGTACACTTTCAAATGACTATTTACTACCAAATTGGTTTTTTTTTTTTTTTTTTGAGAGGTTTTCGCTATAGGGCGTGTGCGCTCACCAGACAGACAGAGAGAGACAGAGAGACAGGAAGCGAAAAATCACCCCCTAGGGGGGATGGCCACGCCGCAATCCCTTCTCCTCCATTCTCCTCTCGGGATCTTGGGCACGCACGCACACATGCCCGGCGTGAGTTTTAAGCCACCCAGTCCAGGACACAAACTGCGGTCGACTACGTGGGAGTCCAGTGACATAGCCATTATGCTAACTACTGACAATTTGGTCCCCCCAAATTGTTTTCTAAAGTAATTTAACCTTGTAAACTCCTAACAGCTGTATGTGAGTGTTCCCACTTCCCCATATTCTTACCAACACTTGGTACTACTAGACGTTTTTTTTTTAGGGAGAGATTTTTGCTATGGGGCGCATACACTAGCTGGAGAGACAGACAGAAAGCAAGAAATCACCCCCAGAGGGGATGACCACACCGCAATCCCTTCTCCTCCACTATCCTCTCAGGCTCTTGAGCATGCACACACATGGGCCCGGCATGAGTTTTGAGCCTCCAGGTCTGAGACTCAAACTGCAGTCAACTACGTGGGAGTCCAGTGACATAACCATTATGCCATCCACTGGTCCCACTACTAGACTTTTTATCACGTGTTTCCTAACAGAGAATCATATTATTTCCTGAACAAAATTGTTAACTAGGATACTCAGGGTTATAGACTATTCCGAATATCTGGTGGCTGAACAGGTAGCCCTGTGTTGCATCTTTTGCCAATAATCAATATTTCAGCCTGCTGCCCAGCCATACCTAGGGAAAAATGGAAAATAATGCATAGTTCATGAACTGATACCACAGATCTCAAGGATCCACAACAATCTTCACTTCCCATTTCATGAATTTAGATACCGATGGCATAAGGGGAACAGATTAAATGTGAACTAACCTACCTGACAAACTCCAAACTCACGCATCCACGTCACTTCAATATGACATAACACTTCAATGACACTTCAATTTGGCCTACAAGAATAATGGCCCAAGTTCTCAAAGATACGTGGACATTTAGGGCAGCACTCTTGCTAGGGGATGTTAATATTGTTAGAAATCATGTAAATGTTCATTACCAGAGGATAGTTTTCTGAAATTTTAATTCCTTTCTATCTACCTTAGAACTGCCTTGGAAGTGAGATGATAAATTTCCCTGTCGTTTACGGTGGTTTTGGTTGCGATTCTATTACTTGCGGCTGAACACTTCCTAATGGACTTACTAGTTTTGCATCGGACCAGCTCTAGGGAGAGGAAAAACAAACGCAGGAGAACTCCAGAGCACTTGGCAACTTCCCCAAGAGAGAAGTCCCATGACCCTGTGTCTCAAGGGAAGAGAGGCTGACGGGGAACCCAGCAACTTTCACCAGAACTTGGTAAGACGGTTAGGGAGTTAGTCAACCTTCAAAACAAACTGCGTCTCTCCCCACCCCCTCCCGGAAAGAGAGTCCCTGGGGAACAGCACAGGCCCAGTTTCCACCCCTCCCCCCAGCCTCTGGCCAGGCCCAGGGAAGTAATGGGAATAAACTGCAGTCCAGTTCCACATTTACTGCAAGACCCAGCCCTGGCCAGCTCCGGGTGCTGGAGCAGGGGAGAAAATCCCCCTATGCAGGGCAGGGAGGGAAAGGGTTCCAGTGGGGCCTGTGCTCAGGGGCCAGCAGCTCCCCAGGGCTGTGCTCGGGTCTGTGCCCAGGACTCTCTGACACCTCCGGGAGCAAGTCGTGCTCGCCCAGCGCTAACCCAAGGGCTGATGGGAGATGAACGTGTTTTGCCAGTGAGAGAAGCCGGTCATCAAAGCCCAAACTGGGCATGCCTCCGTGTATCTGAAATGTCCAGTCCACACAGGTGGAAAATGGATTCGTGAATTGCCAAGGGGGGGTGTCAGTGAGGGCTTGGAGGTGATGACTAAAGGGTACAGGATTTTGGGGGGGTTATAAAAATGTTCTAAAATTGTGATGGCAGCTGCACAACTCTGAATATTCTGAAAACCACTGGCTTATACACTTGAATGGGTCAATTGTACAGTGTGCGGGTTAAATCTCAATGAAGCTGTTACGTAAAAAGAGAGGGGCCTAACAGCATGGGTGAGGGCTGGCTGCAGCTCGGTGAGGGTGCCAAGCTCCAGGGCGCCCCGTGTTCCGACGGTCAGCATCGCTCTCGCGCGTGCGCCAGGCGGCAGCTCCTGAGCCGGTGCTACTTCATTATCTCCATTTTACAGATGAGGAAAACTGAGGCTCAAGGAGATTAAGCAGTTTACCCGAAGTCAAGCAGCTGGTGGGAGATTTAACTTGCTCCAGAAGCCCTGCTGTCCGTACCCAGCGCCCGACACCACCCCACGCTAATCCGGGTCTGCACAGCCAAACCAGCACACACGGGTTTGCTGCTTCGGCTGCCTGGAGTGAACCTGCCTCCTTCCCAGATTTGTCCTTGGCTGATGTCAGAGGCACTTGGTGAGGGGGGGATCTTTACAGTTCTGGAGGACAGTCGGGAACTGTTCCAAGGAATTGTCTAGAGTTGCCAAGCCAGCTGGACACCAGGACACCCTCTCCCAAGCTCTGGGAATCAAAGGGCATCTGAGCCTCAGGCCAGGAGTAAGTCCCAAATGCCCCACAGAGTCACATCTGGGGTTGCAGCATCTGTGGGATTTCCCTCTGCTCTGCTGTGAGCTCTCACGGGTGGGAGCAGCCAGGCAACCCCGGTGGCCCACAGCCTCTATCTGCCAAGAACTCAGCGATGATGAAATGTCCACTCTCAATTTCAGGAATCCAGAAGGGGAGAGGTCTGTCTCTCTGCCCGTTCCCTTATCCAAGGTTGAATAACTCAGCAGGTAATGCGAGCAGATCTGCCCTGCCTGTCCCCTACTCCTGGACAGGTAGCCTCGGGAAGGAGACTGCCGTTTGCTCACAGGGCATGCAAACTGGGTAAGGGCCTCACCCTACTGGCACATCTGCAGGATCTTCTCCTTGCAGCCAGGAGCAGGGAAGTCCAGGGCTTCTTTTTCTTTTAGAGGTTTTTGCTATAGGGTGTGGGCGCTCACCAGACAGACAGAGAGACAGAGAGACATCACCCCCCAGGGGGGATGGTCATGCCGCAATCCCTTCTTCTCCATTCTCCTCTCGGGATCTTGGGCATGCACGCACACGTGCCCGTCGTGAGTTTTAAGCCACCGGGTCTGGGATGCAAACCGCGGTCAACTACGTGGGAATCCAGCGACATAGCCATTACGCTAACTGCTGGTCCCATTCCAGGGCTTCTTGAGCTTTCCCCCATCCCTCCCCAAGCCTCCCTTGCTTTTCCATGGCTTCTCCCCGACCTCCGCACTCCAGTGGCTCACTTTTCTCCTAAATCAAATCAGGCGTTCCCAACACGCCTGCTCCTGCACCCCAACCTCAAGGCCTTGCTGCTCCCGCACTTCTACCTGCTTGGCCTCCTACCAAGGCTGGAAGTCATGCTTCTAGAGCAGGTGCCCTGGGCAGAGGGAGGTCCACGCACAGAGCACGGGCAGCTAGGCAGCTTTCACGGGCAGGAATGGTATGACAAAGGAGCAGAGGGGGTTGCTGGTGTGTGTCACCTTGCACCTGAGCAGAGAGGCCAGCAGCCCCTGACCTCTGAGCCACGTCCCGACTTACACTGTTCCTCCCAGCCTGACCTGTGAAGATACTGAATTATCTCTAAGTCCCTTGTTTGTTTCTTTCTTTCCAGGGGCAAGTCTATATAAGGTCAGATTCCCGTGTTTCCATGCCCGGCTTCTCGGTCCCGTTTGCATTGACTGAGACCTTTCCTGGTGGGCCTCTAGAAGCTGTTGTGCTTGTCAAGTATTCTTCACCCTATGTACCCCGACTCGCTCGGGAAACTGCCCTCTTAGTAGCAAACGACCCACATTGAACGAAGTTTATTTCTGACTCCTCTGTAATGAGAAGCCCAGAAACCTCCAGAAAGATAGCACAGCCTGGAGACCTTGCTGTCATAGACAGTTCTCTATCTTTGTTCCACCACTTTCTTTAGAAGTTTGCTATCTTGGTTGGGTTCTTCCCAAGGCAGACCCTAAGAAAGAACTCTGGGTGCAGGATTTTTTTTTTTTTCTTGGAGAGGTTTTGGCTATAGGGCACATGTGCTCACCAGAAAGACAGAGAGAGACAGAGAGACAGAAAGTGAGAAATCACCCCCCAGAAGGAATGGCCACACCACAATCCCTTCTCCTCTTGGGATCCTGGGCACGCACGCACACGCGCCCGGCGTGAGTCTAAGCCACCGGGTCTGGGACTCGAACCGTGGTCGACTACATGGGAGTTCAGCAACATAGCCATTACACTAACTGGTCCCTGGGTGCAGGATGTTAACTCCCATCCTTCTCGGTTGGAGAACAGCCCCCAAAGGATGACAACTTGCCCCTCCCCTCTACCCCTGGCCTTCCTCAGGTACACATGCACCTGCTTGGACAGAGCAAGCTTGCCCGGTGCCAAGGAACTGCAGAGTGCCCTGACACAGAGCAGCAAGGTGGGCAGAGAGGCAAGGAGGTCAAAGGCTGGAAGGGAGCTGTCCACCTGCTGGATACCACAGGGAGAGCCCAGGTGAGCCCAGGGCTGGGGACCGGGTATCAACAGTGCCCACCACACCTTCTGATGTCTCGGGCCCTGTCTCAGCTTTTCCTCAAAGGTGACACAGTCAGGAGACCTGCAGCACTTCCAAGCAGGATCCCATCAGAGGAGGTGCCCATAATGTAAGCAACTGGTTTGGCAAATGGGATACTGCCGGGTCAGAGGAAGACGCGCTCCCATCTGCACCCACAGCTCTGCTGCACTGAACAGCAGGCGCTGCTCGGGAGAGGAAAGAGGTGGACTGTCATATTCCAGGCTGGAGCCCACCAACCGGAAGCCCTGGTTCCCTGGCCAGGCCTTGTGACTGTATGAATGGCACCCCGAAAGGGAGTGACCACTGGATGCTTGTGTTCTCACAGCCACCCTACAAGGAAGTCACACGTGTGGCCAGATGAGAACGTGGGCTGAGGGAGTCACGCAGTGGCCCACAGAAACTAGGCCCCCAGCCTAGCTAGGAAATGGAGGGGCCGGCGGCATCCAGTCACCTGTCGGTCTGAATCTTTGCACTTGCCCTTCCTCTGGCACACACCACAGGCTCCATCCAAGATGCCTCTGTCACAGCCACCATGTGGTCCTCTCACAGGTTCTAAATATATAACCGGCAGGCCCCAGAGGCTCTGGGCTGATGGGAAGCAGACTCCACCTGCCGCGTGGGCTCAGATAACAGCAGTAACACTCACGTAGCAGTAACTCTGCACCAGGCACCGCCTGCAGTGCTTTCTTTCACTGTCAGCATCTCATTTCATCCTCCCAAGAGGCCTATCCTCATTTTAGAGGAGAGGAAAATGAAACACTGAGAAGTTAAGTGACTTGCCGAAGCCACACAGCAATAAATGGTAAAGGTGCTAGGATAACTCAGGCAGTCTGGGTCCAGTGGCCCTGCTCTGAACTACTCTGCTACCCTGCTCCTTCTCCTCTCTGTCAGAAGGTGGCATCTCCAAATGTTGGGAATGGAACCACCACGCCCCCTCTCCTTGGACAAGAATTAACAAAGCCTGGGACACACAACAGCAGGCCCTGCCACCTCTCTTAAAGGACTAGGCTCCTGGGAAGACCATGCAAATGCTCTGTCCTGAGTGGGGCTCTTCACCGGGGGATATGGGTGCCCAGAGCAGCAGCTGGAACCATGGCCCGATACAATTGAGGCCAAGTGCTTCTGTTTCTCGTTCTGAGAATGGTAACTTTTCCTTTCAGAGGCTCTAAAGGAGTTTCCCAGTGCAATCTGTTCCAAAGAGAAGGTAAACACAATGGAAAAGCCAAAGATAGCAAGAGTTTCCCAGTCTACAGTCAGAGAGAAGCCAAAGCGAGCTAGCCCACAGCTGCTGGCCACGGGCAAGCCACAGAAATCACACAGAAGAACATCTTGGTGTTCGCATATCGCAAAGATAACTGTTCAACCCCGTTCGGGATCTGCTCCCCAGTGGAAGGCGGTCCTGGGCGGCAGACACGGCCTTCTTTCCGTTCACTACATTACATCAGCAAAACTACTGCCAAGTGGAGTAGAAATCCCAATTCTTCTTTTTCATGCTTAACCAGTTCCACCACCAACTCTCGCCCCTCAAGTGGAAGTTCTGATTACAGAGTGGAAACAAAGCCAAGTGAATTAGATCAGCAGCACAGATCCAAAAGCCAGGTTCAGAGAACAATAACTCGAGGCCAGCAGGTGGCGTGGAGGTTGGGGCGCTAGATTCCGACATGGCTGACCATGGTTCAGGTCCCGGACTTGGCGGCTTGCTTTCTCTTTCTCTCTCTGGGTCAAATTATAAAATAAATAATAATAACAAATTAAATAAATAATTCTTTTAAAAAAAGAACAGTAACTCTGTCAACTCTTGAATATGCACATGCAATTCTTTGGGGGGATATTCTACCTTATCCAACGAGGGGAGCACACATTGTCCCATTCACTGAGCTCTTACTCTGTGCCTGGCTACACAGCTCCAGAGTGGAAAAACAGGGATTCAGATTAGGCGGCATGCTTTCAACGACAGCATTGCTGCCTGGACAGCACTGTCTTACCCCTCATATCATCCTGACATAGATACTGTTAGCTTTTATTTACTTATTTATTTATTTTTTGAGAGAGAAATTTTTGCTATAGGGTACATATGTTTGCAGGAGAGACAGAGAGAGACAGAGACAGAAAGCAAGAAATCACACACACACACACACACACACACACACACACACACCCGCCCAACAGGCAGGATGGCCATGCCACAATCCCTTCTCCTCCACTCTCCTCTCAGAGAGGAGAGGCGTACACATCAGCATAAGTTTTAAGCCTCTGAGTCTGGGACTCAAACCATGGTTGACTATGTGGGAGTCCAGTAATGTAACCTTTACACCATCTGCTAGTCCCCCATTAGTTGCTTTTACAAAGAAGGAAACTGAGGCTCTGAGTTCAGCTACCTGCCCAAGGTCACCAGCTAAGTGAGAGAGCCAGGAGCCAGACGATGTCAGACCCAGAGCCTGAGTTTGCAACCACTGTATGCACATGCCTCTCTGTAGGGCAGGAAATGACGGTGCCAGTGGTGGCCAGGAGGCCTGAGAGAGGGCATGCCAGGGCACACCAGCTGGCCAGCAAAGCAGGCTCCATAGAGCAAAGCCAAAGGGCCCCAGCGCCGCATGTCATCAAACTCAAAAGGGCACGGCCAAGCAAGAGTCTGGGGCTGTTGACGAACTGGCAGCCGGCAGAGAGGATGGAGCCAACAACAGCTGCTGTTTATTTTGGGGCCAGGGGACAGAGAAAAGGACTAGTTAGGGCCCATCTCATTCCAACAATAAACTGAACAGGGTGGGGGGAAAGGGGTTGCCCCTTCTAACCAAAGCAACAGTCCTGGCTCAACAGGTGGCCTTAGCTGAGAACTGAATGGTCTAGGTGTCAGAAACATCTTGCCAGACACCCTAATCCAGCCTCCACCAACAAACAGTGTCCCCAGCCCAGCCCCCAGCCCAGCCCATGCTCTGGACTTGTAAATGGCCCAGGAAGAAGAGCACATAGGGCAAAGCCACCCCCTGTGGTGTCAGGTTCCAGGAACAAATGGCTTTTCCTGTCTCCAGTCTGGGCGAAGAAGGAGGGACTGCTCACACTTGCCACCCATGCCTTTTGTTCCCTCACCCTTACACTTGTTAACTCCACTCTTGCTGAGTGGAGGGCACGGAAGGATGAGCATATTGCACGGAAGAAGGATGAGTGTCTTGCACGGAAGGCCTACAGAGGGCCTACCTTGGCTCAGGCAAAGCTGGCTGGTAGGATTCCCATGAAGGCTAAGGAGCAAGACATGTGGCTCTGAACCCCGCTCTGCCTCTTCCTAGTTGGTGACCATCAGCAAACTAACCTCTCTAGGACTAGCAGGAGGCTGGGTGACTAAGGCGGCTAGATCCCACATGGCCTACAGCGTGGTTAGAGTCCTGAACCCTGCGACTTAGAAAACTCATTAGGTAGGGGCTAGCAGATGGCCTAGTAGTTAAGGCACTAGACTCCCACATGGTTGATCACAGTTCAAGTCCTAGACCAGGTAGCTTGAAACACACAGGGCACGAGTGCATGTGTTCCCAAAATCCCAAGAAAAGAATGGAGGAGAAGGGATTGCTGTGGCCACCCCCTCGGGGGTGATTTTTCACTTTCTCTGTCTCTCCAGCAAGCACACACACCCTATAGCAAAACGCTCTTAAACAAAACAAAACGATACAAAACAAACAAAAAAGAAAAGAAAGAAAGGATGGAAGGAAGGAAGGAAGGAAGGAAGGAAGGAAGGAAGGAAGGAAGGAAGGAAGGGAAAACATGTTAGGCACAAGTGCATGTGCACCCAAAATTTCAAAAGGAGAATGGAGGAGATGAGATTGCAATGTGGGAGGTGACTTCTCACTTCCCCTCTTCTCTCTCTTTCTCTCTGGTGAGCAAATTATTAAAAACAATAATTAACCACTCGGTGCCTCTATTCTCTCATCAGTAAAGTAGGGAACGTGACAGTGCTTACTCCGAAAGGTATTATAAGAATCCAACTGGAAGAACCACTTTCAGCATCATGCCGTGCACACAGTAGGTACAGAACTGATGTTCAGTGGATAAAACTCCCTACTGTGTGCACTGCCTTTGGGGCCTTGCAGTGCTATCCAAGACAGTGCTCAGGGGGACGGTGTTTCCCCAGGGGTCCCTCTTAGGGAGTCAAGGTCAAATCCCGAGCAATCCTTGGCAACTGCCCCAACTGCATTCTGGCCAGCACTGGCCTTCGACAAATCGTCGGGAGACCCCGCTGCTGCACAGCGCACACTGCCAAGGGCTGGGAGGGTACAAAGCTCATTTTGACCTCTTTCCCATCTGAGCCTACAGCCTACTGGTCTCACAAAGCTCACCCCTTTCCCATCTGAGCCTACAGCCTACTGGTCTCCCTTCACTCACCCTACTGCAGCCACATGGCCTGTTGCCTTTCTTGGGAACACTAGGCCCGAGCCTACCTCAGGGCCTTACCATAGCCATTCCCTCTCCATTGACAACATTTCCCCAGTTACCCACATGCCTCACTTCCCTGCCACCCTCCAGTCTTACTCAAAAGTCACCACATAGCCAGGCTGTCCCTGGCCACCCTCAATAAAATAGCACAGTGCCATCCATCCATCCCCGCCCACCATCACCAACGGTCCTGTCTACCTCATCCCACTTTAATTTTCTCTATCGTGTTGACCCCCAGCTAATACACTATACATTTCATGGATCTTGAGGGTCTGTCCGCTATGTCTATTACCAGAATGTCACGTTCTAACAGAGAGAGATATTTATCTGCCCTGCTGTGTCCCCAGGACTCAGCACCTAGCAAACACCCAAATACTGATTGAATGACTGACTGATTGAAAATGGGAAAGTATCAGTTACTAGAATCTGAACCACCCAGGACCATTCTTGGCAAATGTTCAATGAAAAGTGAAACAATAAACATAAGAATCCATAGACAGGAAACGTCATTTTAAGATGTGTGGTCAGGGAAGCATCTGAGAGGAGGCAGAAATGAGCAAAATCGTGAAGGACGATCATCATGACAACAGTCGCCATGTGTTAGACAGTATTATGTGCCAAGCACTGCGTAGACGGGCGAGGTAGTAGTCCTATTATACCCCCTTTACAGAGAAGGAGACTGAGGCCATGAAACTGACAAAGGGAAACAAGCTAATGAGAGGCAGGGCTGCGATGCACAACCAGCTGCCGAGCCTGAGCCCCTGGAGCCGAGGCCGTCCTCGCCCTGCCCGCACTCTCTTGCCCTCAGCTTCCAACTGCTGGCACCCAATCTCCTAGTGAGCGGCCGCGCTGGTTTCTAGATTCAGCAAGCATCAGGCTGAAAGCACCGGGGAATTCAGCTACTCCTGCTTCCAGTCCAGGCCGCACCACCTCCAGACCCACGGAGAGGATGTAGAGCCCCTGGCAACCCAACGTTCTGAAGGGCCAAGCCTTCACAAATGGCTCTGGACAAAAGTTCGAGGGGAATAAAAGTCTGAACTTCTGGGGCTGGCAGGTGGCATGGTGGTTAAGGGTGCTGGAATCCCACATAGCTGACCATGGGTCGAGTCCCAGAAATGGCGACTTGCTTTCTCACTTTCTCTCTCCCTCTCTTGCTCTTGCTCTGTCTCTCTCTGGTCAAATTAAAATAAATAAATAAAGCTAAATAAAATCATTCTTTTTAAAAAAGGAGAGGAGAATGGAGGAGAAGGGATTGCACTGTGGCCATCCCCCTGGGGGGTGATTTCTCACTTTCTGTCTCTCTCTGTCTGGCCAAGGGCACACATGCCCTATAGCAAAAACCTCTCCAATAAATAAATAAATAAAAATAATTTTTTTAAAAAGGATAAAGTCTGGGCCAGCAGGTGCATGGTGGTTAAGGGCACTGGACTCCCACATGGCCGATTGATTCGAGTCCCAGACTTGGTGGCTTGGCTTGCTTTTTCACTTTCTCTCTCTCTCTCTCCCTCTCCTTCTCTACTTAACTTAAAAGTGAATAAATGGATAAAGTTAAATAAAATAATTCTTTTTTTTTAAAAAAAAAAAAAAAAAGAAAGTTTGAACCCCCAAACAGAGGCCAGATCTTGCCATAGATTCGTTCGCAATAGCAAGTTTGCTATCACATCCCAGCGAGCTCTAGACATACCCTGTGTGAACAGAGGGGCTCCCTTCCTCAGAGGGGAAGGTCAGAGTGGGCAGGTGGCCTGGGGATTAACCCAGATCCTTGAACATTTCTTCCGGGTTTTCTGGTTTTGTTTCTAATTTTTGCCAGACAGTGCTGGAGAGAAAAAGACAGAGAGGGAGAAGGAAACTGAGGAAGCACCCACCCCCAAGAGGGTGCGGTTAGCTGCCATCCTTTCTCTATTTCTCTCTCAATTTGGGCTTTGGGGTACATATGCACAAGAGTCTGGCATGGGACTCAAACCACAAAGCCAGCCATGTAGGATCCAGTCACCTAAGCGCCAAGCCAAGGATTGGCCCCAGACCCTTGGAGTTCTATCCTGTACCCTTGTGACAAGCTCCTCAGCCCTGCCCCAGTCTTCCAGGAAGCTGTTAGCCAAGGGCATCTATAAAGCTCCAGGTCTTTGGTCTCATAGGAAGGCCCTCCGCACTACACTGCCTGTTGGTTCACCCCTTTCTTTGGGACCCAGGGCAATGCTCCGTGTTCCGTACTCCCAGATCTACAAACCGAGGCCAAGAGCCCTTTGGCTGTGTGGAGCAACCACAGAGACCAGAGTTTGGCAGAGGGAAGTCCAGGTGGAAAAAAGACAAATGCGGCGAGTTCTGCCACTGGTGGGAACATCGAGGTTGGCCAGAAGAAAAATGAGGACTTCTGACTAGTAACCCCGCCTTCTGGAGAAACCCCTCAAATCTCTAGGGAGCATCCCATGTACATCACAGGCTTGTCTCAGAGACCTGGGTTGAAGCCCTGGCCACTGACGGGCTGGGGTGCTGCACTTCTCTGAGCCTGTTTCCTTGTCTATAAAACACAGAAAGTGACCGGGGCTGCGACACTAGATGAAGAGCCCTAGCGCAGCGCCTGCACCTAGAAGAGATCCCACCCAGACACACTAACTCCACACTCGCCTGCCCGGGAATCATCAGAAATCACCAAAGAGAGGCGATTGCTTTTCTCAGGTTGCCAACAAGTGATGGCCAAAGTAAATACTTAACCTCGGCTCCGAACCAAAGCTCAGACATTGTTCTGACACAGACCCTAACTCTGAGAAAGAAGGATCAGCCTGGCAACCCACTGGGCTTAGACCAGCAGAAATCTTGGCCATCCACCCCCGAGAACCTGCCCTGGTGACAAGTGACCATAGCCCTGCTGATGCCAGGCACTGGTGCTGAGGGCTCGATTAATCGATTCCGGCCCGGGAGGCAGCATTCAGGAAAGGGCTTCTCTTTCTCAGTCTGGCTACCATCACCATGCCAGGCCAGCTAGGCCGTCTCTTCTGTCACAGGGAGAAATTCTCCCACACAGGCAAGTCCCTAAAATAGCCTTTTGGGTCTGGGCCATCAGGAAACGAAATAAAGCTGGGTCAGGCTTGGGCCTACTGTGAAAAGAGTTTGCAAAGCAGCTGCTTCAATTGACAAGGGCAGTCCCTGTACACTCCAAACCCTTAGGTGGGCCACAGCAGCCGGCAGAGCTTCCACCAAGGAGCACCTTCCACAGGAGGACAGCACCTTGGGTTGACAGAAGCTCCCACACCAGGGCAGTGCCGGAGTGGGACCAAGGGGCTAAGGCACAGCGACAGAGGAATACAGGCACAGACGGGAGAGAGTCGAACACGCCTGGGGTTGTACTTTGCTAACAATACAACCTATACTTTCTTTTTTAAATTTTATTTATTTTATGTATTATTATTTTTAAAATTTGCTATAGGGCACATGTGCTTACCAGAGAGAGAGAGGGAAAGTGAGAAAGCAAGCTGCCAGGTCTGGGACCAGAACCGTGGTTGGTCATGTGGGAGTCTAGGCACCCTCACCACCATGCCACCTGCTGGCCCCCAACTACACTTTCTAAACCCTGGTCTCCACATGAGTCAAACAGCACTTAAAAAGCACATCTTTGTCCCTGTGGGAGGGCCCCAGGCTCAATCCCGGAGACCTCCCTGAGTATGTTGTCATGCGCACATCCTGTGACCTGGGACTGAGGCTAGGAACCAATCACAGCATCAAGACTCTGTTATTTGTGCTGTCTCTCTGTCTCTCCTGCCGTGGAAGAAACAAATAAACTTTTTTTAAAAGGATTCTTTTTTGTTTTTTGGAGAGGTTTTTGTTATAGGGCACATGTGCTTGCCAGAAAGACAGAGAGAGACAGAGAGACAGTAAGCGAGAAATCACTCTCCAAGGGATGGCCATGCCACAATCCCTTCTCCATTCTCTTCTTAGGATTTCAGGTATGCATGCACACGTGCCCAGCATGAATTTTAGCCACCCGGGCCAGGACTCAAACCACGGTCAACTACATGGGAGTCCAGCGACATAGCCATTACACCATCTGCTGGTCCCTTAAAAGAATTATTTTATTTAACTTTATTTATTTATTTACTTATTTTGATTTGACCAGAGAGGGACAGAGAAAGAGAGAGGGGGGGGAAGTGAGAAAACAAGCCACCAGGTTCAAGACTCAAACCACGGTCAGTCATGTGGGAAATCCAGCGCCCTTAACCACCATGCCACCTGCCAGCCGTGGAAACAAATAAACTTTTAAAACTATATACCTTCAGGGACAAGCAGTTAGCATAATGGCTATGTCGCCGGACTCCCATGTAGTCGACCGCGGTTCGCGTCCCAGACCCGGTGGCTTAAACTCATGCCGGGCGCGTGTGCGTGCATGCCCAAGATCCCGAGAGGAGAATGGAGGAGGAGGGATTGCGACGTGGCCATCCCCCCTGGGGGGGTGATTTCCTGCTTTCTGTCTCTCCGTCTCTCTCTGTCTGTCTGGCAAGTGCACACGCCCTATAGCAAAAACCTCTCAAAAAAAAAAAAATATATATATATATATACCTTCAGGGCTGCATTGGGACCAGAGATCATAAATCAATGACCTGGTAGTGTTTAGCACAGAACAGGAATCCGCGATGTGGTCGCTACGATGATGGTGATAATGCAGTATAAGCCAAGGCTCCCTGACTATTGCCAAGTGAGAATCTTCTCCCCCCCAAAAAAGGACAACAGTAAGGGCTCTACCAGGGACCATGCAGTGATGGGTAAAAGTGCAAACCCGCCCACACCCCATCAACCCCTCACCTCGCCTGGGACTCCCACAGGCTGATGATCAGCAAGGGGCAGCATCCACCCCTTCTTTGTCCCTGGGAGTTGTGGGTCAGATCTGATAAGAGTGAGCAATTTCCCCCAGGTCGGGGAAGTTCGCCCTCCAGGGATCCCAGAGACAGTTCAGACAGCCCAGGGCCCAGCAGCATAGCGGGTTCAGACTCATTCACACAGAGGAAGGGATTCTGCCCACAGCCCGAGGTGCCTCCCTCAGGCTTGGCAAGGGAGGCTTCCTCACCTGCCAAGGGGAAACGATCACAAAGGGCCAGGAAAAGCAGTCAGTGCAGGGGCAGGAGGCACAGCTGTGTCCCCTCCGCTAACTCAGGTGCCTGGATGTCACTTCCTCCCCTCAGGTAACAGCGGGCAGAGACGGAACTGTATGTTCACAAAAGATGATAGGTTTGGAAAGAAGCAGCAATGTCTATGGGGCACAGAAGTCAAGACAGCTGGATCATGTGGCGGACTGCATGTTCGGGTCCCAGACCAGGCAGCTTTGAAAAACACCCGGCACATGTGCATGCCCAAAATCCCTAGAGAAGAATGGAGGAAAAGAGGGTGCTGCAAGGCCATTCCCCCATCCACCCACCCCGGAGGGTAGTTTCTCACTTTCCCTCTCTCTTTCTATCCCTATCTGGTGAGTGAATATGCCCTGTAGCAAATTTTGTAAAAAGGAAGCAGCAAAGTATAGTACCAAGAAGTATTTTTTTTTGAGAGGGTTTTGCTATAGGGCGTGTGCGCTCGCCAGACAGACAGAGAGAGACAGAGAGACAGAAAGCGAGAAATCACCCCCCGGGGGGATGGCCACGCCGCAATCCCTCCTCCTCCATTCTCCTCTCAGGATCTTGGGTACGCACGCACGCACACGTGCCCGGCGTGAGTTTTAAGCCACCGGGTCTGGGACGCGAACTGCGGTCGACTACGTGGGAGTCCAGCGACATAGCCATTACGCTAACTGCTGGTCCCCCAAGAGGTGGTTTTCTAAAAGATGTCTTCAGAGAGAGCCCAGATGTTCCCCAAGTCAACCCTGGCAGCCAGGTTTCTCAGTGGCTATGCAGACGAACCCTGTTTAGAAATTCTCCAGGGATTCAAGAGCAGCTTTTTATAAAGTCCTTTTTATAAAGTCCTCTCTCCCCAAATGATTAAGAAACCAGATCAGGTAATCAGTGAGTTCCTCACGCAGCGATTGTCTCTGGCTTTAGTGCTTTCCACCCTTCCCTCTGCAAGGCAGCCCCAAAAGGAAGCAGTCACCCCATTTTCTAGATGGGCAGATGGAGTTCTAGAGTACGTGGAAGCTCCTGACTTGAGAACCCAGTGAGCTGGGCCTCAAGTTGAACCTCCTCGGTTCAATCAATATGTTACCTATTATTTTTATTATCACCTTTTCCTTAAAGAATCAGGCTCCTTGGAGTACCTGGGAGTGTAGCAGAGCGTACAAACAAACCAAAAGGTAGTTCGAGCTATTGCATTTGAAACGAAAACAAGTTCGGCAAGATCCTGAAGTAGAAGGCAACGTGAGTGTGAATGTTTCAGATGACAATGAGATTACAAAGATACCAAGCTCCCTTCAAACTGCTGAATATTAGCTTCCAGACCCTGGGTAGATGCTTCTGTCTCGCCACCAGGTAAGTGTGGTTGGAAAAGACTCTGCCATGAAATACCAGGGCCCTTCACTGGTGAAGACCTAAAGCAGCCCCACTTCCCTCCCTGCTGTTCCCTCTTCTCCTTCTCAAGAGCCAGCAGCTTTTATGGGGCAGCCTGATTCTTGGGAGTAAGAGCTGTAAAGAGAAGGGCCTGAGACTTGGCTGGCCACCTAGAGCAGCAGTCCCCAACCTTTTTGGCACCAGAGGCTGGGTTTGTGAAAGTTTTCTAAGAACTCGGGGTGTGTGGGGAGAGGTTTGGATAATTCAAGAACAGATTACATTTATTGTGCACTTTTTTCCTATTTTCTGACACTGTAATACACAATGAAATCAGTATACAACTCCTCATATGGAGCGCACAACCGAGATCCCTTGTATGTGCAGTTCACAGTAGGGTCCGTGCTCCTGTGAGAATCTAAACCTGACACCGATCTAACAGGAGGAAGAGCTTAGGCGAGAATGCCAGCAATGGGGAGTGGCTGTAAACAGAGGTGAAGCTTCACTGAGCGGCCCACTGCTCACCTCCTGCTCTGCAGCCTGGGGATTGGAAGACCCCCAAACTAGAGTCCCCAAAGCAGAACTAGAAAGGGCTCTGTTCCAGCCACAGCTGCGAGAACAGTCCCACTACATAACAGATAATAGGCCCACTGGAAGGATCTCAGAGTGACCGTCAGCTCCCCTCAACTCCAGTCTTTGGGAGAAGAGGAAGGTTCTGAGTTATCTACCCAGTGAGCTCTGAATTCCCTATGCTGCCATTTGAGGTTCTCAGTAGCTAGCCTTGACCTTTCTGTCATCCTTCTCCCTCTCGTTCACCCTAGGTTTTGGCCAGGTTTTCCTTGCACCCTCCACCTTCAGAACTGCTTTGTTCTTCTCTTACAATGTCCTTCCCTTGGGACCAGCGCATGGCGTAATGGTTACATCGCTAGACCTGATGGCTTAAAACTCACGCCAGGCGTGTGTGTATGTGTCTCCAAAATCCCAAGAGGAGAATGGAGGAGAAGGGATTGCCGTGTGGCCACTCTCCCGGGAGGTGATATCTTGCTTTCTGTGTCTCTCTGTAGAGTATGCATGCAATGCACTATAGCAAAAATCTCTTTCTAAAAAAAAAAAAAAAAGAATGCCCTTCCCATTTTCCCATCTAAATCACACTCTTCCCCAGAAAAATCTTAATCACTCTCAAGGTACGTCAATAAAGCCTGCTTTCTCCAACCAGTCTCCCCTGAAGACTCCAGTTCGCTGACAGCTCCCTCCTCTAACTGCGTTAGGGCTTATTAACAATGACTACAGTAAATGTGGAGGTTGTGCTTTGCTCAGGCCGAGTGCTGTTCTAAGATCTATCTTTCCATTTAGGCACTCATTTCATCTTCCCCATGACCCCGTGAGCTACATCCTATTTGCCCCACATATTTTGTTTTTACAGATGAGGAAACCGAGGCACAGACATAAGTAACTTGCAGTGTGTCTCACGGCAGTGGAAACAGGAGTCCTGACAGGAATCCTAGAGCCAGGTGACCTCCGACAACAGAGCCTCACAGACATACCCCTCTCCTCAGGAAGTGCGTCTGGACTCATTTTCATGCCCTCTCTCCCTGACCAGCTTCTGATGGGGAAGAAAATGGCAAGCTCACACACTTGGGTGTCAGAGTCCACAGAGAGAAGCCCAGCCCTTCCATAAGATTACTCTGAGTGAGTCACAAAACTCTCTGATCCCCAATTTCCACATCTGTAAAATCTAACGCCAGTGGTATGGTGGTGAAGGCGGCTGGATCCCACATGGCCACAATGCAGTTGGAGTCCTGGACCTGCAGTTTGAAAAACACACAGGACATATGTGCATGCGTGCCCCAAATCCCAAAGACAATAGAGAAGGGATTGCAGCATGGCCATCCTCCCTGGGGGATAATTTCTCTCTCTCTGTCTGTCTGCCTCTCTTTCTCTCTCTCTTTCTCTCTCTCTCTCTGTCTCTCCAGTGAATGCACACACTCTATACCCAAAACTAAAAATAAATAAATAAAATAAAATTTTAAACCTACTATCTCATATTAATTGTTACAACACTCAAATAAAACCCCCTCTGAAAGGCGTCTTCTGCGCTGCCAGGTACGCAGGAGACAGGCAGATGTTAGCTCTTCTCCTCTCACTGTGCCTCTTGACATCCTGCCCGGACTCTGGTCAGTTCTGTACACACAGTGGAGCCTGAGTCCACCATGCTGACGTGATGATTTGCCTGGAGGCTATGCAGGGGTACAAGGGGACCTTCCTGCGCCGCCCTCGTGCCCGGGCCGCTGACCTGTTCATCCACCTGCCTGCCTGTGACTGAGTCCACCATAGGCAGGAGAAGCCTGGCCCAGGCTGCTCTGGGAATCCACCTCCTGAAACAGTGAACACCCTGTTGGGCGCTTCCATTATTTTTGGCAATTGTCATGGCAGAGAACATCTCTGGCCCTCACTCAGAGCCTATTCCGAAGCCAGAAGCTCTACCTCATTTCCCATTCACACCCCTTGTCCTTCCTGCCCTCTGAATCCCTGTCCTAATCTGTTAGCCCTTTCCTGGATTCTCAGAACTCAAGAGGAGCAGGTGTGACTACTGTATGTATAACTCAATTATTTTTTATTTTGTTTCATTAAGAGGCAAAGAAAAGAACAGCATTGCCTGTTAGACTTTTTCTGGCCAAGGAACAGTCCGGTCAGTGACTCAGGCTAAGGAAATTAGAAGGCAATTTCCAGGGAACTGCGGTGCAAACCCAAAGTCAGAAGTCCTAATAACACTCTAATTCAGAACCTCCCTGTCCGCTCACTCATGCTGGTCCCAGAATATCTCTCTGGAAAATGCAGCAGCTGGTGCTTATATTCCTGGAGCTAACACCAATCTCCTAGGACATCAGATAGGTTTATTTTTCCCTCCCCTTCCTTTCCCCTCCTCTCTGCCTGCCACCACACACGGTGATTCCAACCCTGATGTGTACCCCCTCTCTTCTTCCCCCCACGAAAAAAAAACACTCACTCAGATCTGAACAGGGCCATGTTAAATGGTTGGCTATGTTCCCTGCTCCAACGGTCTTAAAGGATGTGGTTGGTTGTTCCATGAGCATGGAGACCTCTCAGACCTGTGAATCACCCCTAGATCACTTCCCTCCCAGAAAGCTGTTCCCATGCATGTGCGTAAGCAAGGGAGACAGACACAAAGAGAGAGAACCGGCGAAAAGGATAACCCGTGTGTGGTGCTGACCTTGGCCTTACTCAGAGCAACTTCTCTCCCAACCCAGGCTCCTTCCCTTCTCCTTCCCACTTCCCAGGAGGCCATCATCGGATCCCAGTGCTCAACTCTAGGAGCCCCTCCAGGTCTGAACAGCTGCTCCATGTTTACCCCTTCTCTTGTATCCTGGGTGTTTTCCACGAGGCGTGGAGCCCAACTTCCCATCAGATTATGAACAGCTGGCCTTTACTTCTGCCTCTGCCTCAGTCTTTCCTTTTCTCTCAGCTTTACCTCCCGGGTCTTAAATGTGCTTTGGTGCATTGGGGACCAGGTACTGGGTAGACGCTCTACCCCAAATTATCTCAGGTTGACTTCCCGAAAGCTGTGGGAGAGTACAGGTGAGACCCAGAGTGATGGCCCAAGGTGGCACCACTAGGAAGTGCCAGAGGCAGGACTCAAACCCTGGTCAGTCCAACATCACTCATTCCATATTGTAACTGGCCCTAACAAAGATCATTTTCAGGCTGTAGTGGACATTTTAACTCCCATGGGGCTGGAAGCACCATCTAAAGACTTAGTGAGAAAAAAAAAAGGATAGAGAAATTAATGCATTTGGAGCCATTTCTAAAAGTGTAGCTCCCAGGGCCAAGGCCAAAATCTGTAATGATCTAAACACAGGGAAAATGTATTATTTCCACACGGTCAACCCTTAACTGATCACCCCAAGCATTACTGAGGACAAGAGATCATAGTGGATTTGGATTCACTGTACTCTTCTTGTCTTACAGTGACTTCCCTACTGCTGTCACAGCCTTATCTCCCTGCCCGTGGCAGGTGTCCTCTACAGTAGGGGTGTACTGGGTAGACGCTCTACCCCAAATTATCTCAGGTTGACTTCCCGAAAGCTGTGGGAGAGTACAGGTGAGACCCAGAGTGATGGCCCAAGGTGGCACCACTAGGAAGTGCCAGAGGCAGGACTCAAACCCTGGTCAGTCCAACATCACTCATTCCATATTGTAACTGGCCCTAACAAAGATCATTTTCAGGCTGTAGTGGACATTTTAACTCCCATGGGGCTGGAAGCACCATCTAAAGACTTAGTGAGAAAAAAAAAAAGGATAGAGAAATTAATGCATTTGGAGCCATTTCTAAAAGTGTAGCTCCCAGGGCCAAGGCCAAAATCTGTAATGATCTAAACACAGGGAAAATGTATTATTTCCACACGGTCAACCCTTAACTGATCACCCCAAGCATTACTGAGGACAAGAGATCATAGTGGATTTGGATTCACTGTACTCTTCTTGTCTTACAGTGACTTCCCTACTGCTGTCACAGCCTTATCTCCCTGCCCGTGGCAGGTGTCCTCTACAGTAGGGGTCCTTAAATACCACCCTACCCTGTTGTCTCACTGCCATACAGGCCTAGGCCTGACCTCCCTACCCAGACTCTCTATCTTACTTTCATATCCTGTTTTGGAGGTAAACTGACCTGAGTTTACCCAGATCTGCTGTGCCAGCAAGGAAACCCTAAACAATCTGGTGAACCTCTCCAAGTTTCAGATAGCTCATCTGTGAAAGGATCTCAAAGGATCAACCCCACAGTGAGCTACACTTGACGAACTATAGGAATCACATGAAAACATACATGTTGTGCTTTGGGCACCGTGGATGGTAACTGCTAACGCTCGCTATTATTTGCATTCTCTAAAGAGTCCTGTAGAAGATCAGAACATCCATGACTGGTATTTGTCTGAAATAAACAATCAGGAAAGGAAGTGACTGTGAAAGCACTACACCTCCCAGATCCAAACAGATATCATTTTGTGTTTGCTTTAGATAAATGAGCCTCTCTCCACCATGTGACTTAGCAGATGCCTACACATGAGTGTGAGTACAAAGAATTATACAGACCTGAACTTGGATCCTCATTGGAAAACTTTCAACTGGAAGAACCTATAGTTTGCATCCAGCATCATTAAGACTATTTTGAAGACAAGCAGTCTGAGACCAGATCCGGTTCACCAAGGTTCCCCAGGGACAGCTCATAAAAGCTAGAAGAGGAGCCTAGCTTCACACAGGGAGCCGACCGAAGCAGCAGCTGCTTGCCTCTCCCAACCCCACCCCAACCAGGGGTTGGCAGAGAGGAAGGAAGTCATGGGCTGACAGCACCATCCAGATGGAGGCTACTTGCCTGCCTTCCATGTACAGTCCAAAGCGTAAGACCCTCGTGTCTAGGCAGCCTCCCCCTCTCAGGGGGATGAGCACACCTTTTGCTGGATGTTCGGAGAGAACTTCTGCAGTGTGTTCCCCACATTCTTGGAGCCAGCAGAGCTCCTCCTGCTTGGGCCCCAAACCTCTCATCAGCTAGTTCCAGCTATCATGCACATCCCGTAAAACCTCTCAGCTCTGCAATTTACCAAACCACAGCCTCAGAATTCGCCATTAGTGGAGGAAAGACTGGAAGAAGCCATGCTTCTCCAGTGTAGAGGGTTTCCAGAACGTAGGCAACTTGGGTGCAGCATGTCCTGCCAGTTAACCACATCAGAGTGTCTGACCCAGAGCACTTGGGCTTCTGGTGTGTGGTGTGCGCCGTGCAAGGGCTAAGAGAGGAGGAGATCCTGAGTCTCAGAGGCCACAGCGTTCACCAGCCCATTCCTCCTACCACTGTTGGCCTCACTGGACCCTTTCCATTACTGGGCACCCCAATGTGTAGGAATTTCTCAACCACCAGATATTTGTCCTCCTGGTCAACCCCAACCAGACTTAGGGTACGCTCAATGAACAAAACCCAAACCATGGGCAAAATGCCAGTTAGAACTAGATGCTACAACGTACTGTATTGAAAATTATTTTACCCAATCCGGCTGTCAGTTTCCACATCTATGACATGAGAAGAGTTGAGCCAGATCACTCATCGGATCCCAGCAACTCCATAATTCCACAACATATGACACTTTCTCCACTCATTGTTTTTCAGAACCTTAGTTCAGATCTCTGCATGGCCCCATCTGTTCAGTGACATCACTCCCGGCTCCAAACATAATGTCATTGATTCTTATATAGGAAGCGGAGATGTCCTGGGACACACTTTGTCCGCAAAAAGAGAGGAAATGATCATGTGAAGGGAACCAGACAGGACTTCTTTTGTATTTTGCACAGAGAACAAGTTATTATCAATCTTAAACCCTCAAACCTTTCTTCCTTTTTTTGCCAGACCATTAATAGCTGCTTTTCAAAAATACTTTCTTAGTCAGAATCTCACCAATCATAAGCTACCATTTAATGAATGCTTGTTACATGCCAGGAACCGAGCGAAGTGCCTTCCACGGATGATCTCATTTAATCCTCCCGACAGCCCTATGAAGTACATACTATCATTAACCTCACTTTAAAACGAATAAACTGAGGCCCACGGAAGTTTAAATACTTTACCCCGGGTTACAGGGCTAGTTGCTGAGCCATCCTTTGAGCAAGACCTTCTTAAGTTCAGAGCCCCAGCTCCTAAATACCTTTCAGCACTGATGGCAGCTGGTCCCCAGCCTTGTT
The DNA here is from genome assembly GCF_000334495.1 of Tupaia belangeri chinensis. Lineage (NCBI taxonomy): Eukaryota > Metazoa > Chordata > Mammalia > Scandentia > Tupaiidae > Tupaia > Tupaia belangeri. The sequence continues at coordinate 3,484,650 of NW_006204113.1, forward strand.
AGAAACGCTGTTGGTTTGTGACCAGTGTGCCCCTCATCTGTGACCTCAGGCATCATTGGTCAGAGCTAAAATCTGATGTTTCATCTAGAATCCAGAGCTGGAAACACACCTGACGGTCTCAGAGCAGAGAGTGCCTGCCATCTGTTGAAAGCAGTGCCAACCTCCACTGAGAACTAGAAGAGAGAACGCTTAAAACTTGGCCTGCAACATTTGGAAAAAGAGGTTAGGAAAACGGATTCAATAAGCCCTGGGAGGTGCAAACAGACTTGCATCTCTGGAGCAGGGTGACCACCTGGTGACCGAAGCCCTCCGAAAAGAGCTTTCTGGTAATGAGAGTCTGATGACACAATGAGAACGACCCTCTAACGATGTCAAGGAATATCCTCCACAGGCACCCACCTCCCTGCCTGGTCAGGAGCCAGCCTCCACAGTAACCTCCTTGCCAACCTGAGTCAGCCCCATTTGCTCTGCTGTAAAGAAGCCCAAAGTTCAGAGCTAGTGGTGATAAAGAGAGCAGCCTGAGCTGACGTTACCACAAACTTTCCAACGCGGAAATAAAGGTGGCAGAGATCAACCTGCACTCTGGGGCAGCACCCCAAGGCCTGCTTTAATTGTTCAAAGTTCTGCATCGAGCATTCTGAATAGGCCATGAAATGCCTAATTTGCAAATAAGATGCGCTTCTGCTGACCCGCCTCCTCTGTGCTTGGGAAACAGGGCTGTGGGTCTTTTCTATCTCAAGTGCAGGAGCATAGACAGGCGTCCTCAGGCGTCAAGGACACAAGTTAACTTCGACAGTGTGAAGGATGGGAAGACAGGAGTCGCTGAGATGAAAGAGGGACTGTCACTCAGGCACTGAGCTCGGGCCCAGTCAACCTTAGCTCTTCTCATTAAGTTGGGGGAAGGACGGGGGAGGGGCAGTCGCTGTTCCTCGGAGACCACAACAAACATTTGCCTCCTCGTGTCTGGAGATGGAGCATCACTTAAGAGGAAATGAACCCGGTTAAGGGTCACGTCCAGAGGAGGGATAAAAGGAAAAGCCACAATTCTCCTCACACCGACGGACACAATGGCTTTAAGGAGGAAATCAAAGCTCAGCGCCTAGGGTGGAGGTGGGGCAGGGGGCGCGGCAGCTTCCTTCGGCCCCCAGACCCGGGCCTAGGAGGGCAGCGACTGGGGAAGGCAGGAGGCGGAGCGCGGGGCGTCCTTCCCCTGGGCAAGCCTCCGAAAGCATCTCTGGCTGTGTGAGCGGGAGCTGCCCGCGCCCCCAGGGAGGCCCGGGAAGATGCTCTTTCCCAACGGAGCTGCTCCACGAGGGGGTGACGAATGCACACCCCTCCATCCATCAACGCTCAGGCGGACAGATGACTTCACCGTAGTAACAGACAAGGGCAGCCACTTGCCAATTCCAAAGCCAAAAAAAGAAACCGGGGAGGGGGGATGGAAGCTTCCTGGAGATCACAGACCTGCGAAGGAACCCCAGAGGCCAGGGCTGCCCAGTGGGCACTCAACTGCGGGTCTTAACTGCCAGGAGGGGCGAGGGGCCACCTCGTGCCCCTCCAGGGAATCTCTGGCAACCCCCGCAAGGGGACCAGTACTCACATAGTGTTTGGAAGGGTTCCTTCGCTTCTCCACGTCCACCACGGTGGCATCTTGCACGCAGTAGGCGAGCATCTTCCCCACAAAGCGAGTGGCGCCCCCCGGCGGCGTCACCTTCTCATCCCGGCCGGGCTCCGGCTCCTTCAGCTGCCCAGGTCCCCAGGACCACCACCACTCCGACCCTGCGCGCCAACAG